>NC_091006.1:5936363-6239393 GCF_041146395.1 Eulemur rufifrons | reverse complement strand
TCCCCCGACATCTGCAGGTTGTAATTCCTCTCGGGCTCTGGCAGGCTGTGGAAGTCCACAAGACACGGGTGCAGCCTCTTGTTGTCATCCCGAACCTGGAAAAGCCCTGGGCTCAACTCTTTGGGTTCTGCTTCCCTTCCCCCAGCACTCCCAGACTGTGACCCCTGACCTCCAACCCCTAGTTCTGCCACCTGCAGCCCAAGAACTCCCCTGGTGCCCTGAAGTCCCTCCCCCCAACACCCACCCCTCCCCGCCAGTAAGCTGTTCTCACTCATCCCACTGCAAGTCTAGCCTGCCTCCCTCATGCTGCAGGCAGCCCTCACCGGGCCGTAGGTCCAGCCCTGCTCGATGCGAGTCAGCGCCCAGAGTTCGTGGATGTTCTCCGCCAGCTTCTCCCGAATGCGCTCCAGATGGGGAGGCAGGACGATCTGGGGGCAGAGGGACATACATGAGGTCCCTGGACAGGCTCCGCCAGCACCCCCTTTCCCGATACCCCCAGCCCTGCTCCCCGTCCCTCGCCCTGGCGCCAGGTTGATAACAGAAGACTTAGCAGATGAGGGAGGACTTAGCATTGTCAGAATTACAGAATTATCTGCCTCCCTCTGTGGACTGGGAGCTCCCTGAGGGCAGGGCCCAGGGCTGCCTCAGTCTCCACCGAGTCCCCAGCCCCAGCCCCAGAGGAGAGGCTCAGGGGAGGAGTCTCTGCTTTCTCTGAGTAATGAGACTCGTAACAATACTTAACTCACAGTACCTACCTCAGAAGGATTCAGCGAAATCATTTATGTAAACTACTAAGTGTATGTAGCTTATATAAATGCCTGGCACACAGTAGGTGCTTAATAAATATTGGTGGTATTGGCATTCTGCAGGTGAGAGATAACAATGGTTTGGACTGGGGTGGGCCGTGGGAGGAGAAAAGGGGGCGACAGGGGTGTCCAGGAGGCCGAATGGACAGCTGGGGGGAGCGAAGACATCCAGGACAGGGCCCAGAGCTCTGGCCTGGGGACAGGGGAATGGGGAGGTCACCTCTGAGATAATATCACTGCTACCAGTCACCAGTAACTGTATTGAGTGCCTACTATTTACCCAGGACTGCGTTAAGCCCTTCAAATACACTAATGTTCCCAGTCATGCTATGGGACAGGTCACATTGTTACCCCCTTTGCCTCACAGATAAGGAAACTAAGGCACAGGGAGACAAAGTCTCGGCCCAATGACTGGAAACCAAACCCTTGCTGTCAGGCTTTGAAACACAGCGTACACTCCCTCCTGTAGGGATGTGCTCGGAGGGGACGTGGGAGCTCAGGTTGGGATATGAGCGTGAGGGCCTGGCACAGAAGGGCTGCCCCACAGACCGCAGTGGGTGGGACCACAGGCTTCGGAACCACACCACCCGGTTCCGATCCGCTGTGTGACTTGCACAGACTGCTTAACCTCTCTGGGCCTCACTTTCCTCAACTGTAAATTGGGGGCAACGACAGTCCTTTCTTTATGGGGCAGTGGTGAGGACTCCCTGAAAGTGGGACTCTGCTTTGACAGAATCCTTTGCCTCCTCTGTGCCTCAGTTTCTCCACCTGTTAAACAACGAGGTTCCCAGCTTCCACCCAGCTCCCCACCTCTCTGACCCTAAGAGATCCCGCCTCCCCAGAAGACCCTTGCAGGGCAGGCGGTACCTGGACGGTGTCCACAGGGCAGGGCACAAAGTCCGTGTGTGAGAGGCAGCGACTGGGGCCCACCAGGTGAGGCCCCCGGGGCCCCTCGCGTCGATACTCCTTGATGGGTTCGAGGTGGAGCCGCTCTCGAGGGAGCACAGCCTCGTGGCACGGGGCATAGCCAGGTGGCGGGAGGAACTTGAATTCACCGTGGCGGCCACCAAGGAGGAACCGCACCCTGGGAGAGAGAGCAGGGATCCCGGTGGGGGGATTACAGGGGAGAGTCTGTGGTCAGTGGGGCATATGGGAGTAATCCTGAGTTCAATGGAAAGTTCTGGAGAGACCTGAGGTCACCGGTCAGTCTCAGGAGGCTGCTGAGTCCTGGCCTCATAGCAGGCCGTGGAGCTATTAGAGAAGCTGTTTGGGGTCAGCCCCAGGTCTGGGGCCTGGAAGTGGGGCAGGGGGAAGTCCTCACTTGACACCAGCCGAGAAGCTGACGACAGGGAAGAAGAGCCCGTCGAGGTTGAAGGCCTCGAAGACGCCCTGCACGGGACAGCCGTTGATGCGGAAGGAGATGGATGGTACGCTGAGGTCCAGGCAGCAGCTGACCACGTCCTCAGGGGCCAGGAGGTGCTGCCCTGGGGAAGTCACCGGGCGTGCCACGTGTCCTGCACCGGGGTCACCAAGGAGGGGTCAGAGGTCAGAGGTCTCATGGAACCAATGACATCCAGAGACAAGGGACAGATATTGGAGAATCCTTGTGGGAACTAGATCCTGGAGACCCTAAGGGCAAGTGTTCCCATGGATGGTCCTGCAGCTCGGAAATGAGGGGCAGAGGTCAGGGTTACCCTGAGGTTAGGATCTCCAGTGCTGTGGGATCAGAGATTAAAGTCCTCCTGAGTCAGGATTCTGGAACTTTTGGGATCAGAAGTCAAAAATCAGAGGTCACAATAATCTGGGAAGTCCTCTGGGATCTCTAGTTTCAAAGGTCATACCTCCTCTGGGGTCAGAGTTCTGGAGGTTATAAGGAAACAGATCAGGGCCGGGGTTCTGGAAGCTCTAGGGTTAGGGTCTTGGGAAATGAGGATTAAGAGGTCAAATTTAGCCTCTTCTGGGGGTCAGGATCCCGAGGCCCCCCGAGGTGTGTGGTCAGAGTCTTAGGAACTCGGAGGTTCATGGTCAGGGGTGAGGGTACCCTGGAAGGGTCCTGGTACCTGTCCAGAGATGCAGCCCATCAAAGCCGTAGGAGTAGAGGTCATCGCCGACCCCGTTGCCGCCCCAGCCCTCGCCGCCCCCGGGATAGGGGCTGTAGCCCTCGGTGAGGGCCCAGCCCACCCGCAGATGAGTGGCCTGAGCTGTCAGAAATGGAACGACCTCGTCCACCATCACCTCAAAGTACCATTTGCCGTACTGCGTGGAGCCGTCCGCTCGGCCCACAAAGATGTTGGGGCGGATGCTACAGGAGAAACGAGACGGGAGGGGGGTAAGGGGGAGACGGAGAGGAAAGCCTGGTTGGGGGTGGGTACAGAGACATCCAAAGACAGATAGAGAAGAGAGAGGTGGAAGAGAGACATGGAGGAGGAGACGGAAGACAGGAAAAGACAAAAAGAGAAAACACAGACTGCGGGGGTCGGGGGAGGGGAAGAAACAGACAAGGCAGAGAGGGAGCCAGAGAGAGGACCAGAGGTGCGGGGAGCCCAGGTAAGCGGGGCCTGTGCAGACTTCCGCAAGGACAGGGCGTAACCCTGGGTGGGAGGTGCAGGAAGGGACATCAGCTGGACGTGGAGCCCCAGAGTCGGGGAGAGGACTGAGAGGTTTGAGTCCTGGGGCCAGAGGTCAGGGGCCGGACCTGGTAACGTAGTTGATGAGGTCTGTCTGCAGCAGAAGCTCACGGCCCGGGAGCAAGTTCTCAGTAATGAGATCTTGGTTGGAGCGCACAGCCACGCCATTGCACACACACAGGGAGCACAGCACATCCAGGACCTGGAGGTTAAGGTCAGAGGTCAAGGGTATGTGTGGGGCGGGGTCTATGAAGGACCAGGGAGGGAAGCCAGAAGGAAAGGACGGTGCATCAGGATGGGATATGGACATTTCGACTGAGAGAAGGAGGTGAAAGTGGAAGGTCAGGGATCACAGAGAAAGGTCAGGGGTCAAAGAGGAAGGTCTGGTGAGAGGCTGGGGGGGTCACCTGGGCTGGGATAAGGCGTCAGTAATGTACGAAAGGAGATATTGGAATAGCGAGGTAAGAGGGCAGAGGGTAGAGTGAAAGGGCTAGCGGGACACAGGAACCCAGACGAGAATTTAGATCAGCAGGGGTTGCAAACTTGTGTCTTTGGGGGCCAGGCAGATAAGGTAACTTTGTGAAGTGGTTAGAACTAGTGCAGTAGGAACTTGTAGGACTGTAGCAGACTGCAGAGTATATATATGCAGGCCACCTAAAGGCCACAAAATTGGAAAATTTTAAAAACATTTCAGAGACACAATGCAGCACATCTGTGGCGCAGAATCAATGCAAGAGCCCTGAGTTTGAGGCCCGTGTGTCAAGACAGAAGCCAGTGGGAGGCAAGAGATGAGATGGAGGAGGGGAGGGAGGGAGTGAACAGAGTTCTGGGGCCCTGGGGAGAGGTCAAAGTTCAGAATTCAGGGGATAAGAAGTCAGGGCTGAAGGGCCAACCTTGTGGTTCCTCCCATGCTTGTCCAGGAGGGAGATGATGGACTTGATGTGGTTCTCCTGGATGATGTTCAAGACCTCGGGACTCTCAATCAGGACACAGTACAGCACCTCCAGGATGCCTGCCCGGGCGCCAGAGTGAGAGGCGAGGTGGCCGTGGCCCTCCCCTCCCCCCAACCCTGGCCCACTCTCCCGGGCTCTCCTACCGGACGAGGCCTCCAGCCGATCCAGTTTGCTGACCAGCCAGTCCAAGTTCGTGGAGAAGAGGGCACAGTTGGTACGATTGCCGCGGATCAGAGAGGCTGAGGGTGGCAGAGGGGTCAGACCCAACGGGACCGGGGATCTGGGGTGCTCTCAGGGGAGTCAGGGCCAGGGCCTCTTACCCAGGAGTTCATAGAGCAGATTGACAATCTCCTTCCAGGACTCAGCTGCCTCCTCCCCCGCAAATTCAGCAAAGTGGGCAGCGGTGGTGTAGACATTTAGGCGGTCAATGCAATTCAGGACCAGGGAGAGCATCCCCTGGGGCGGGGAAAACAAGTCACTATGAATCCCGAATTGTCAAATACTGAACCATGGCTCCTAGGGCAACTACAGCAAGTTCCTGTGAGTCTCTGGTCACAGAATTTTTGTCAACCAATTTTTTTTATGTGTTTCTGTTTACAGACATTTTTAATATATATCGTTGATTCATTAACATTAAATTCATGGTCAACAGCACTATAACTCATGCCTGAATGAAGCTTATCTAACTGTATTTTCTCAGTAAAGCGAATCAGAGCCTTCTTGCACTTAGGAATGCTATACAGCACTTCAGCACAACACTTGGGAGCCATTTTAAATAGTGAAATCCAAAAAAAAAAGGACAAAAATTCATGAATCTAAAGAACACCTGTGTAACCAGGATGGGGGCAAGAGAGAGAACATTGCCAGCCACTCAGAAGCCGTCTGGATGCCCCCTGGTCACACAGCCCTCCCTGCTAGGAATAACCACTGTCCTGACTTTTATAGAAAGCCCTTCCTTGCTTTTCTGTTTTTACCACTTATGTATGTGTCAATCAACAGTCTAGGTGAGCTTTTCCTCCTTTTGAACTTGGGGTATATAACAAGATTCTTTTGTATAATACATGGATTATTTTGCTGAATACAGTTGACTCTCCATGTTGGCAGGTCCCCATTCAAGGATTCAACCAACCACAGATCAAGAATATTAGGAAAAAAATGATTAGAAAATACAAATTTAAAAATACACCAAAACAACTATTTACATAGTCTTTACATTGTAGTAGGTATTATAAACAATCTAGAGATGATTTAAAGTATGCAGGAGGATGCGCACAGGTTATATGCAAATATTATGCCATTTTATATAAGGAACTTGAGCTTCTGCACATTTGGGTATCTGAGGGGGATCCTGGAACCAATCCCCCCACTATACCAAGGGACAACTGTTTCAAGATTCAAGCACATGATCTTGGGTGTTTCTGTGTGGAAAAATACAAAAAAAAAAAAAAAAAAAAAAAAAAGATTCAAGCACATTATTGCATGTGGCGGTAGTTTGTTTCCATTTACATTTTCACTGCTGAGTACTATTCCACTGTACGAATATGCCACGTTTATAGATCCATTCTAGTGTTGGTGGACATTTGGGCTGTTTCCAGTTTTAGGCTGTTGCAAACAGTGCTGCTGTGACAACTGCATCTATATCCTGGGGCCCGTATCGCTAGTACGAGACGTGGTGCATCATGTAGCGAGCACAACCAAGTTGAAGTCACACAGACTGGCTCTGCCACTAACTAGTTGTGACTTTAGAACGCCTCACTCTCCTGTGGCTCGTAAAACCAAAGTCCTTGTCATCTCTCTGCCCTCATCTCTTCCCACTCTTCCCCTAGCCACCCTACTCCTGTCACCTCCTTGCTGTTTCTGGAACATGCCAAGCACACTCCTACCTCATGGCCTTTGCACACGGCTCCCTCCCTTCATTCAGGTTACCCTGCCGGAACACTCTATTTTAAATTGCAAAACCCCAGCACTCCCTACCTGTTCCCTGCTTTCTTTTTCTCCTTAGCACTTATCATCATCTAATATACTATATAATCTACTTATTTATTTTATTGATCATCTGTCTCCCCGGCCATGTCAACTCCATAACACAGATTTGTGTTCGTTTCGTTCACAGCTGGCATCCGCTCCCTGACGCCCAAAGACCTACCTCTGGCCACGTCCTCGCACCCCGCAGGCCCCGCCCCCACGGACACTGCCCTGAGTGTCAGCCACACCCCGCCCATTCTCTGACTTTTCTCGCCCGGCCTCCCCTCCCCAGGCCTAGCCATGGCCCTGAGCGTCACACGGCCCCGCCCTCATCTCTCTAGCTCCCCTCCTTTCTCAGCCCTGCTCTGCCGTGCGCCCTGCCCCTCCCTCACAGGCCACGCCCACCAACGCAGGCCCTCCACTGGCCCCCCTCCGACGATCGCAGAGGCCAAGGTCCTTCCTCGGCTCCTCCACCTGCCCCGCCCCCTCGCAAACCCCACTTCCCCAGGTCCCTCAGGCCCGGCCCCGCCCAGCGCCGCGGCCCCGCCCACCGGGCTCCGCCCCCACCCGCAGACCCCGCCCCTCGCCTTGGCCCCACCTCCTCCTGGAAGAGGCTCTGGCGGTTGCGCAGGCTGCGCAGCTTGCTCTGCTTCTCCTCGTGCTGCAGCTCCTCCGAGGGTGGCTCAAAGTAGACGATGAGGTCCTGCAGGCTCAAGATGACGCCCTCGATGGGCAGCGCCGTGCCAGCCGGTGGCCCCGAGCCCCGTGGCTTCCCGCTGAAGCTGTCCAGGCCCCTACGGGGACCGCGCAGCTGTCAGGCCGGGCTGAGAGCACTGTCACCACGCCACCCCGCAGGACTTCCACAGACACACCCGGGGAGACTTAGCCGCAGAGAGAGAAAGGCATTGGCCGGGGGTCACATGGTGGCCAAGGACAGAGCTGGGGCTGGGACTGCCCCTGTGTAAGCACAGGGGCCCAGGGAAGCAGGAGTCAGGGCTGGGGAGGTCCAGGGTCAGAGTCTGGGTGTCAGGGGTGAAAGGTCGGTGTCAGGGGTGTGAAAGGCAGGTGATGATCAGGAATGTGAGGTTAAAGTTATGGTTGTCAAGGTCAGATTAAGGGTCAGATCTATAGAGGTCAAGAGTTTAGAGGTTAGGGTTCATGTGTATGCTAGGGCTGTGCTGTCAAGCAGAGATGAAAGGGGCTGGGGTAGGAACGCCAGGAGCATGGGGGTCCCCTGGGCAGAGGGCCAGGCCCCTACTTGATGAACTGGTTGTACAGGCCGGCAGTGCTGTGGATCATGCGGGCAGCCTGGGACTCCTCCTGCTGGCAGCGGGTAAGCGACAGTGCGTCGTCCATGTGGCCTTCCTGGTGCAGCATGGCCTGGGAGTGGAGGGGACAGAGGTCAGGAGGGGGACCAGCTGCCCAGGGCCGTGCCCCCCAGACTTCTGCCCAGACTTTAGTCACACAGCTGCCCCCACTCCCCAGAATCTCTCTGCCAAGCTGCCATCTTTCTGTCCCTCGCAGCTGTCTCCTCTGTGTCTTTCATTCTTTCTTTCTCCTCTCTGTCCCTCTCTCTGTTTGTGTCTGTCTTTATCTCGCTGTCTCTCCTTCTCTGTCTCTGTCCACCTTGCCTGTCTCCAGGCCAGACTCTCTCCACCTGTACTTACTACTGACTTAGCATCTCTCCCCCCCCACCCAGAAAGCTCTAACAGCACCCCAAACTTAGCATGTCCCAGACAGAATGCCGGACCACCTTTCGGTGAGGTGAGACCATCACAGCTGCCAGCTTCACCCCACGCTGACCTCCCCAGGACTTGGTCCAGTCCGCGGCTGTAAATACCATCCACCTGCTGGTGACTCCCACGTGTCCCTCTCTGGCCCAGGCCCGGTCTCTACATCCTCGGCTCATGTATCTACAAGCCCCGCTTTTTGCAAGTGAGTACCTCCCTGGGCTTCCCACTCAGCCGCTCAGCAAGTCCTTAGCGAGTGGCTCTGTTCTAGGCATTGGGGGTAAAACCCAAGATCCCTGTCCTTCCGAGCTGACATTCACTGTCCCCTGATTCAGTTGATGGCACTTCCATCCTTCCAGTTGCACAGGGCAAAAATTGTGCCATCATCCTCAGCCCCTCCCTATCTCTCACCCCATGGTCAATCTGTCAGCAAATCCTGTTGGCTCCACCCTCAAAATCCAACCAGAATCTGTGACCTTTCCCCACTCCACAGTCTGCACCCTGGCCCTGGCCCCTGCCATTTCCCATTTGCAGCAGCCTCCTCTCTGGTCTCCCTGCTCCAGCTCTGTCCCCCCACCTCCCAGTCTGTTCCCACAGGCAGCCTAGGAGCTCTGCAACCCTGAGTCAGGTCAATTCCATGCCCTGCTCAACACTCTCTTGTGGCTCCATCTCACCCAGGATGAAAACAAGACCACCTGTTCTCATCCCCTCTCTGTCCTCACCTCCCACTACTCGCCCCTTGCTCACCCTGTTCCAGGCACATTGGGTCTTGTTTCTGTTATTGCAACAAGCCAAGCTCAGGTCAACCTCAGGACCTTTGCACATGCTGTTCCCTCTGTCAAAAGTAGCTTTCCCATGCCTCAATTGTAAAACTATGTATTCCTTAAGGGCAGTTTATTCACTATTTCTGAGTACTGAGAGAGCAGGGAACAGGTCTGTATATTTTTCTACACATACATCTAGAACAACTGGGGTTTAATAATTGTTTGCTGAAAGTTATTCTCAGTCGATCACTATCTGTCTTTTTCTCTGTCTCTATCCCTCTGCCTCTATTTTTCTCTATGTTTCTGTTTCCATGCCTCTTTGTTTCTGCCTTTTCCTGTCTCTGTTTCTCTCTTTCTCTCCATGTGTATATCCCTCTTTCTTTGTTCCTGTCTCTCTCAGTCTGTTTCCCTTCCAGTCTCTGTCTTTCTCTCAGTCCCATCCTCAAACTCCCGAAGGCTCATGTGTGACCCCCAGCACCCTTCCTGCCGCTGCCTGCACCCTCACACCTTCCCCTGCCAGGCCCACCTTCTTCTTGAGCACGCCGAGCCGCAGGGCCTTGGGGTCCGGGGCGGCATAAGTGAGCCACAGGCCAGAGGCCACGTGCTGCACAAAGCACAGTGACTCCCCGTACTTGATCTCAGGAGGGCCCATGCCCTCCACATCCCGCTTGGGGGCCATATCCAACTTTTCCTGCAGGGGAAGGGGACAGAGGTCAGCCCCTTCTGTCTGCAGTGTGCAGGCTGGGGCCCGATCCAGGGCTCCAGGTGAGGGAGGGCACCCCGAACCCCACCGACCTTGGAGATTCGGAAGCAGAAGGAGGTGGCCTTGGTGTGGGCCTTGCTGGCGTCAACCACCACCAGGCCCTGGTCCTCAGTGAGTGCCAGGTACCGCCCGGTGGTGACATGCCGGATCCGAAGTGGCTGGCCCCAGCGAAGGTGGCTCCCACTCCAGCTGTGGAGGGTGAGGGCGAGGGGAGTCAGAGGATCCCCCAGTCCTCCCATGGGCGCCACAGTCTTGGTCCAGACCCCCAATTCTTTTCCAGGGTTCCCCAAACCTTCCTCATGACCCCCAAATCCACTCCTCCCTCAGGAACCCCAATCCTCTCTCAGGTCCTCACAGCTTCCACAGGGCCCCCCAGATGTCTCCAGCACCCCCAGTTTTTCCAGGCCCCTACACTCCCCCCAGTTTTACTCAGGACCCCCTGATCGTCTCTCCCTCAGAACCACCCCCCCACGTTCTTTTCCTCCAAGACTCCAGGGTCCCTGAGGACCTTCCTCTCTCTCTTGGGGGCCCGGACTTTCCCTCAAGACCCTCCGTTCTCTTCCTCAGATCTTCCTCCCAGATCCCAGAGCCCTGAGCCCCACCCCAGCTCCCCCGCCCACCTGATTCTCAACGGCTCCAGCCTCCAGAGGGAGCGGGCGTGGGTACAGACGGCTCCGCCCTCGTAGTAGACAAGTCTGGGGACACAGGAGAGAGTGGGGTCAGGGTTTGGTCCCCCAGAATCTGGTCCCTAACCCATACATAGAGTCCCAGCCCCCCTCCACCTCTATCCCTAGACCCCAGGCTCTCCTGTCCCCAGCCCAAACCTGCGCTGGTCGTCACTGTCAGCAGGGGAAATGGTCAGACACTCATCCATGTGTCCGTGGAAGAGGCGGAGGACATGGCCCCCTGTCACGTAGCCTGGAGAGGAGCAAGGTGGCCACTGTGAGGCTAGAGCCCCAGGAAGGCCCAGGGGCCAAGGTGGAATCGGGGATTCTTCTCCTCCCCTGTGGGAGGCTGGGGCTGGATTTGGGGGTTTGCAGTTGAAGGTCTGAGTTTCGGGGTATGAGTTGCAGGGTCTGAGATATGGGCCAAGTCTGAGGCTTCAAGTGGGGATAGAAGATTTGGGACCTGAAGCTGGGGGCCTAAATTTGGGGATCTGGGTATGCAGGGCTGAGGGTGGGGGGTTGTGGGCCTGTGGTTTAAGGTTTTGAGTTTGGATTTTTAAGGTTGGGTCAGAGGTTTAGGTCTAATGTTCACTGGTGTTGGGGTCTGAGTTCCAGGACTCGAGGTTTGGGGTCTGGGTTTAGAGGTGTGATGGTTGGGTCTGAAGCTGGGTTCTGGGATCAGGGCCTGAATTCTGATTATTGATTTTGGAGGTTGGAAGCTGGAATCTGAGGTTTGGGGTCTGAGGTTATAATCTCATGGTTATTGTTTGGAAGTCTGAGCTTTGGGGTATGAGTTAGGCGAGATCTAAACTTTGTAGTTAGAAGTTAATGGGTCTGAGTTTTGAGATCAAAAACTGTCTGAGCTTTGAGTCTCAACTTGGGTCTGGTTTAGGGCCAGAAGTTTTGGGTGAGAGAGTTGGGGTCATGCTTTGGAGTCTTAGCATGGGGATCTGAATTGGGAGTTTGATTTCAGGGGTTTCATTTTTTTGATATTTCAAGTTAAATTTTGTAAGTCTGAGGCTGATGGGCTGAAGTTTGGGGTCTTGGTTTAGGGACCTGAGGTTTTAATTTGGGGATCTGGTCTTGGGAGGCTGAGGTCTCAGACTGTGTTTATTGTCTGAGGTGTAAACTCTAAATTGAATGTTCTAAGCTTTGGATCTGAGTTTAGGGGTCTGACCTCTAGGACCTGGATTTGTCATTCGAGATTTTGGGACTTAATACTTTGGTGTCTGAGTCCGGGAGTTTGATATTGAGTTTTGGGTTTGGAGGTCTGAGCTCTGGGGTTCTGGATTTGGGGTCAGTTGGAGAACTGAGTGTGAGGCCCCTAATTTGGAGATCTAGGTTTGGGGTCTAAGGTTCCAAGGTTCAGTTTGGACATGCCTAAGGGGCAACATTGAGGGTCTGTTTGGGGGCCTCAGTTTAGGGAGCAAAAGTCTGGACCCTCACCCTCTTCGCAGCGAGAGCAGATGGGGTTCATGTTCCACAGTGTCTGCATGAAGGAGGCGTCGACCTGGAGCTCCCCACTGGCCGTCGACAGGTGCTGGGGGCAGGCAGGATGTGGTGGTCAGAGATGATTGGGAGGGGTAGGCAAGAGTCCCAGAGTTGGAGGCCAGAAGTCAGAGGTGGATGCCAGGAAACCAGCAGATGGGAGACAGAAAATCAGAGGTCACAGATCAGAAAACCAAGGTAGAATCAGAAATGGGAGATCAGAAATCAGCAAATTGGATGTCAGAGGTCAGGACACTGGAAATTGGGAGTCAGGGCCTTGGGGGTGGGAGACCAGCTAGGCAAATCAGTGATGAGGAGACGGGGCCCATCTCGTGTGCCCCCAGCCCTGGGGGCAGTAGGAGCCGAGATGGGGGTGGGACTGCTCACCAGGTAGCGCTCAGAGGAGACACTGACAAGGATGAGGTCATCGCCCACACGGACCTTTTCTCCTTCGGACCTCTGCTTGGAGGCCGGGTGCATCGTCCACCAGCAGGCCTCTCCTGTGGGTGGAGGCGTGATCCCCAGCCGCTGAGCCTCCCAGGCCCTTAGCCATAATTCTATTGCTGCCACCAGCTCTCTGCCTATCAGGTCCCCATTCCTGCCTTCAGACTCTCTGCCTAGAGTGCCGCCCCATGCTTGCCCGGGTCTCCCTGTCCAGAATGTGCCCAGACTCTCCACCCCAAAGCCCTCATTTCTGCCCCTAGGGCAGTCTCAGGTCTGTCCCCGGAATACCTCGGGGTCCTCATCACAGCCCTGCCCCTCCAGCCCCTGCACCTGTGGCGTCCTCCTGCAGTCCCACGTCGAAGGCCAGCTTGTCAGTCATGGAACGGGAGGTGGTGAGGCAGCTCAGGTACTAGGGTTGCAGGGGGAGGTCAGCCCTCCTCTGCCAGGCACTGCACGCCCTGCCCCCACCCACAGCCCCTCGCCCACGCACTCACCATGCGGCTGTGTGCATGCCGGAGCAGGATGGCATGGCCGTACAGGAGCGTCCTGTGTCCCCCGCCCTGGGATGACTGCGAGGGAGGGAGGGCACAGAATAAGCACAACCTCCCCCCAGACTCTCGAGGCCCCCATGAGGTCTGGCCTAGTCACAGGTGGGAATATGCTCCCCGTAAAATACCGTGCTTGGGGCTGGAGGTAAGGAAGCCTCAGCTCAGGCTCTCAACAAATTCTCTGCCTCAGTTTCCCTGTCCATGGAAGCAGGGATTGTGTCTCTAAAAAGGCCACTCTGTCCTCCCTGCCTCCTTCACCATGTTGATCAGGCCCCAAAGTCACTCAGGGAAGATAAACCCATCTTCCAGGTTCCTGGGGACTCTCAGGGAAGCCCCAGTATCGCGTGCCCCATGGACCGCAGTGCCCCCTGCTCAGCCTGTCCCAAAACAGCTGAGCTGCAGTCGGTGTGCCCTGGCACAGGCCTAGCAGTCGCTCAATATGTGAACACCGCTCATAGTGATGAGGCGACCACCCCTCCCGAGCACAGGGAGACTCGGTCGTGGGGGTGGGGCACATCCCACTGCGCGATGGCGTCCTGCCTCCCATCTCGGCTCTCACACGCCCATGCTCTGGGGGGCCATGTGATGGGGCCAAGTGATCACATGGCGGACCCACTCCTGGAGCGGAGGGGACCCACGCTTGGGATGGGGGAGGTGAGGGGAGTGGTCCCATGCGGAGAGGAGCTGGGATCAGGGTGGGGGAGAGGATGGCAAGGAGGAGAAAGGTGCAGGCAGGGGGCTGAGCCCCCACCGCTTCCTTCCTGCCTGCCTGGCCTGTTCTGGGCTCCACAGCCCCTGACAACTGGGGTGGGGAGGACCCCCAGCCCCCGTGTGCAGGATGTGGGCCTGAGAGGCAGGCCTGGGGTCAGGAGGTTGGAAGGACAGGTGACACCCAAGGCCAGACCTACCCACTTATCCAAATTGAGGGCCTGTGGGGCAGGGCAGAGAGAGGAAGAAGAGCAGATGGTGAACGACCCCAGGTCCCCTCACCGCCCCTGCCTCCGCGCCCGTCCCTGGGTGGGAGCCTCACCTCCACGCCAGCCTCCACCGTGTTGGCCAGCATCTCCTGCAGGGCTCGGACAGACAGGGACTGCTCCAGGATGAAGCAGCAGATGGCCAGATCGGGGGGCACATTCTGGGTGGGGAGATATGTCAGGGGGGGCCTGAAGACCCCCAGCACCATGCCCTGGCACACCCCCTCCCCACACTCCTGAGACACCCAGACCCCGCCCCAACGCAACAAGAAGCCCTGGCTTCTGTCACCCCCTCAGGCACACTGAATCCACACCAAAGTCACAGGAAAGTTCTCCTGTGCCTCTTCCCTCAAACACTAAGCCCTAGGTCCTCCCCATCTCAGGCCCAGTCCCTCCGCCCTAAAACAACCAGGTCCCCTCCTCATTGGACCCAAGGTCCTAAGCCCTGCTCCTTTCCGGCCCCTCCCTCTGACCCCTGTCCTTCCCTCCTGAGACCCCGCCCCCAGCCCCTCCTTCTAGACACTCAGGCACCTGCCTCTCGGACCCAAGGCTTTCTGCACCCCCAGACACCTTCCAAAGAAAGCTCTAGATCAGCGGCCCCACCCTGGCCTCCCACACCTCCCTGTGCTCAGGGCTCCCTCCAGGCCCCTGACCCTCTGTCCTCAGACCTCCACCCCTCGCTACCTCCGACCCCTGGCCCCTTTCTCCCTTGGCACGCTCCCCACTTTCCCTCCTGTCAGCACCCCCTTTCAGACTCCCAGACCCCTCTTGGGACCCCCTTCCCCCAGGCCCCTCCCTCCCGCGCGGACCTGGGCGTTGCTGGTGGGTTCCAGGAAGCAGAGGCGGTTCCCGAAGCCCTCGGCGGCCAGGCAGAGCTTGAGCTGCTCCTTGAGCACGGTGGCGCTGCACTGCAGGACCACCTCATCGTCCTGTGGGGACCAAGGGTTTAGGGTCTCAGGTGGGGCCTGGCCCAAACACCACAGACATAGCACAGGCCACTCCCCCCCACCCTTGTCCTTATGAAAAAGGCAGCCACGAATAACACCCACCCGCACCAGCCAGGGGCGGGGCTGAGCCCTCTACCACCTACTCCTAACGTCCGCATGAGATAGGAGCCTGGGTCATCCTAGTTTTAAAATGGGGACACTGAGGCTCAAAGGGGGACATCGATTGGCCAAGGCCACACAGTTTGTAACAGGAGGAGCTGGGATTTGAACCCAAGTCCAGCTGGCTCCAGAGGCCTCCCAAGATCTGCGAGGTGATCCATTGGAGGGTGGAAAATATGAATCCCTCCTTCAAAAGCAAGCAAAATTGCATTTTAAGCTCATCTTTCTCTAAGTTCTCTCTTTTGCGTGTTGTTTTAATAATAGAGTGCTATTTTTATATTTATTTATAGAGTGCTTTCTAATGGCGCCTGAAGGCAAAATGAGGGCCCAGACTGGATCGCGGGTGGAGGGCAGATGCCATAAGGCACAGTATGGAGACGATCACGCAAAGCCGAGAAAGGACTGTGAATTACATGACGGTTTCAAATCCACACTGAATTTTCTGATTTTCATAACTATGCTGTGGTTTGGGGAGAGACTGCCCTTGTTTTCTTAGGAAACAGGCATTGAAGTACTTAGGGTTTGAGGGCATCACATATTCAGCTTACTCTCAAACAGTTCATGGAAAAAATATATAGGAAGCAGAGAAAAAAAGATAAAACACATGTAGCAAAATCTTAACATTTGGGGAAAATGAAAGCTGCACAGGAGTTTCTCAAACTAATCTTGCAACTTTTCTGTAAATTGGAAATTATTTCAAGATTATAAATTAAAATTTTATTTTGTTTTATTTATTTTTTGACAGAGTCCCACTCTGTCACCCCAGCTAGAGTGCACTCTGTTGCCCCAGCTAGAGTGCAGCTCACTGCAAACTCCCGAGCTCAAGTGATCCTCCCGCCTCAGCCTCCCAGAGTGCTAGGATGACAGGCGTGAGTCACCGTGCCCGGCCTCAAATTATAAATTAAAATTTTAAATAATATAAAAGTTTTTTCTGTGCCCTGGGTCTCCTTCCAAGAAGTTGACATGTATTAACTCACTTAATCCTCACAACAATCCTAGAAGGTAAGCCCTGTTATGTAAATGGGAGGAAACTGAGGCCCAGAGAGGTGAAGTGACTTGCCCAAGGCCACACAGCTGGTATATGGCATGGCTGGGATTTGAATATCAGTGTTGTGGATCTATACACCATGCTCTTAGCACACTAGACCACCTCTTAGCATATTACTATGGCAGCCCTTATCTAACATTTATAACTAATACAAGTGTACAGGGGGCAGGAGCGCAACATTGCTACTGGCAGGAGTCCCAGTCAAACATCATGGAGACTCTGGCTCTGGACCACTGAGCGAGGCAGTGGTTGCTCCTTTGTACGGTGCAGGAGACAGCTTCAAGAAGGTTGTTTCCTGCCTGAGGTCACACAGTCTCCAGCCTTCCAAAGCATATCGCACAGACATGTTCCTGGCCTGGGCTTCGACCCACACGGGCGGCCCTCAGTCTGTCCACGCAGCCTGGGAGTGGCAGGAGGGAGAGAAGCATGACCCAATGGCAGGAGCTCCCAGGAGTGCTCTTTCCTGTGACCCCCAACCCTGACACCCTGGCATAGGCTGGTCACTTGTGTATTCATAGTAATCATATAGCTTGCATTTATTAAGCACTTACTGGCTACCAGGCCTTATGCTCTGAGGCTTTCCGTTCATTTAACAGACACTGAGCATCCGCTATGTGCCAGGCACGGTTCTAGGCACCGGATACAGAGCAGTGAACGACGCAGACCACAGTCCCTGCCCTGCCCTGGGGAGCTGAAATCTGGGGTGATGACAGGCAATAAACAGATGAATAAATATGTAATTTTAATGTCAGTGATAGGTGTTATGGAAAAAATACCCCAGGATGATGTAAGAGAGTGGCTTTGGGGTAGGGATGACATCAGTGAGGGGGTGAAGTGACAACTGAGAGGTGACACCAAGGAGGTGACATTTGAGCTGAGCCTTGTCCACATAATGACAAGGAATCAGGGGAGGAATGTTCCAGGAAGAGGGGCAGCCTGTGGCTGGAGGGAGTGTTGGAGGAAAAGCAAGGGAGACAGGGCGGTGGCGGGACAATTGAGGGGCAGGGAGGGAGGAGATGGGGTCAGAGAGATACTTGCATGGCAGTATCTTGAATCTTTATTGTATGTATTTTTGTCCCCATTTTCCAGATGAAGAAATTGAGGCTCAGAGGGAAAAATAAAAATCACCTGCCCAAAATTAGGAAGCAAGTACGTGGGCAAAGTCAGATCGTAAACCAGAGACAGGGTCATGACACCACTGATGATGCTCCAACTTTTCCTGCATCCGAATGAAGGTGGGGGGACTGGGGGTCTGGTTAAAAGTGCAGCCCCCAGCTGCTCCAGTCCTCCCACCCCCAAGGGCCTGATTCAGTGGCTCTGCGGTCAGCAGGGAATCTGCACTGTTAACCAGCCCCCAGGAGGTCCCGACCTGAACCGGGCTTTGAGAAAGCCCAAACTGGGCAGGCCAGAGGTCAACACCCACCAAAAGGAAATGAAATCAGTTGGGGGGGAGGGGGGGCCATGGCCACCATGCTTTAAAAATGAAATAAAATAGAGCAAGAACAGAAAATACCAGCAACATGCCCATCATGCTTTAGGGGCTATCTACAATTTATGAAACGAGTTTTGGTTAAAAATAGGTGTGTGTGAATGGTCACAGGGGTTGTCGGTAATAGCAAAAATTGGAGACAGCCCAAATGTCCATCAGCAGGTGAACAGATAAACAGATTGCAGTGTAGTCACACGGTGGAATACTACTCAAGAACAAAAGGGACCGAACTCTCAATACCTCTATACGATGAATGTCAAAATATATTACACTGAGCAAAAGAAGAAAGACAAGTGAGCAAATATTGCAGATGAAAAACTAGAAGTGACTAATGGAATAGGTCGTGATATAAAGCAGGTGATCGTGGCCATTACTACAAAGAGCAAGAGGGGATGTCAGGAGTAAAGGACATGTCCTGTGCCTCCATCACACTGGTGGTTACGTGGGTGCGTACAATTTGTCAAAACTCATTGAACTATAACACCTAAAATGGGTACAGTTTATTGCATGTCAATTACACCTCAATAAAGTTGATTTTTAATAATGTCATGCATATGTGCATTGCTGGGTTGCAATATAAAATATGTTTCTTACTGGTGGGATGTCATCCAAAAAGTTGGAGAAAACCACCACATGACCTCAGCAATATTCAGAAACACAGACCCAGTCTGAGGCCAAGAGATGCCAGGGCCAGGCCTCTGGAACCCTGACACTGGCTATCTTGGCAAGTCTGGAACCAGTTTTTCTCTGGTGAATGCAGAAGGGCTGGGCCCCAAGGGTATCTAGAGATGCCACTTCCTGGCCTTGACCTTGGGTGAGTGATTTCACCACTCAGGCCTTGGTTTCCCTCAAATCTCCCAGGGAGATAAAGATAGGGCCCTACCTCAGAAGATAGGGCAGTGAGGATATAATTAGATGCCTCAGGAGGCTGAGGCCCTGGGCACAGGGCCTGGCATAGAGTGTCTGCTCAGGGGCTGGTGGCCATGGCCATGGTCTTATTAGGGCTGAAGAAGGGAGGGCCCAACCCATAGTGTCTGCTAAGGGGCTAGGGCTGGGTTGAGAGTCTGGGCTGAAGCTAGCCCCCTCCCAGCTGTCCATGCCCTTCACCACCAGCCACAGCTGTTTGTCCTTCCCTCCCAGGAAACCAGAGCCGGCTCACCAGGGTCCTATTCTGGGGCCAGAATGCTGTGTCAGCATTTCCTGCAAGGCCCCAGGGCTGGAGAGGGGGAGGGGAGGGGCTAGTGCAGGGTCAGCAGACCTAGCCCAGAGAGGACATCCCCTCCCATGCTCACCCCCCCACACCCTGCAACTGGGAGGGGAAGGTGGGAAGGACTGGGAGATGGCAGCCCCTCCTCCCTCCTATCCCCTCCCTCCCTGTCCCTTGCCCAGGCCCCAGAAAAGCGGTCTATTCTGGGAGGGACACCTGTTGTTACAATTCCCATCCCTGCCCCCAGCTGGAGATCAGAGATGCGGGGAGACAACCCAAATGTCCAGCTCTCTGGAGAGACAGTGAAACCCGCAGGGCCTGAAGCCAAGGGACAAAGACAGACAGAGACAGGGAGACCGAGATGGAGAGAGAGACAGAGACACAGAGACAACCCAAAGAGACAGATAGGGAGAGACACCACCCAGGGACCCTAAGAGACCACTCACAGCCATATTTGATCCTCCTCCCCAAAACCAAGGGGAAAAGAAAGACCCAGAGCCCGAGGGACTCCCAGGAGGATTTCAAGGTCTGGGAGCTGAAAGGAATTGTGTTCTCTGGCCCACCCCAGCCCCCTTCCCAAGAATTTAAATAGGTCAGAGTCTGGAGCAAGAAGAGAATTAGGGCTGGGGTGGGGGTGGGGGGATGGCTAAATTAAGCCCAGGAACTAGAACCACCTTCCCCAAGTGCCTGCTTCCAGCGGGGTGGGAGGGGGTGTTCTCTCAGGGGCCCCTCTTGTCACATCGCTAAAGTCAGAAGAGATGGCAGCTGAATATCCCCCTCCCCATTCTGTTGTCCCAAATCCTGCCCATTCTCTGCGGTGAGAAATGTGGAGGAGACTAAAAGAGACAGAGTGACAGCCACTCAAAGTGACAAAGGAAGAGACTTCGAGTCTCAGAGACCACCAGCAAGCAGGACAGAGACATTCAGAGGCAGAGAGACACTCAAAGAGACCCGGGAGATAGCCCCAGAGACCCCTAACCCGGAGATACGCACCGTTCTCAGGAATTGGACCTCGTCCTCGCCTTCTGCGTCACCCATGCTGTCGAGGCCCGAAGGGACGGGGCTAAGGTCGGGCAATAGGGGCGGGGGCCTGCAGGCTAGGCGGGTGGGCTGGGGGCGGAGACCTCTAGGGACGCCGGACGCACCCGCGAGGTAGATGGAACTGCGAGGAGGACACGCGTGCTGGACAGAGATGAGAGGAGGTCCCCGCCCCCCAGCTCCCATTGGGCCAGGACGCCCAGGCCACGCCCCTTCACCGGAGCCCCGCCCACAGAGCCAGACCTGGGCTTGAGGTGTGCGTGGCGGGGCTGGGATGGGAGGGCGAATGTCTAGAAGGTGGCTGCGCTTTCTCCCCTCCCAGGTGCCATCATTCTCCCATTTCACAGAGGGCAGACTGAGGCTCTGAATGGGGAAGCTCTTGCTAGATACCACACAGCAGAGCTGGGAGCACCAGGTCTCTCGACTCTAAAAAGCACCACACATGGTGATAAAGAACAAGGACTCTGAGCCAGATCGTCTGGACCTGAATCCCAGCCTTGCCACTCCCTCGGAATACCTTGGACAAGTTACTTAGCTTCTCCATGCCTCAGTTTCCCCAACTGGTAAGGGGAATATTAATAGTACCTGCCTCACCAGATTGTTGAGAGTTAAATGAGATAATTTATTTACTGCACTTAAAACAGTGCCAGTGCCTTTTCAACGTTATGTAAGTGTTGACGTTATTATTATCATTATTAAAAACCGCCTGATGGGGCTGGAATAATAGTTATAGCTGATATCTTCTGTGCACCTGTTGCATTTCAGGTGCTGAGCTAAGATCTCTTATATTACATCTCATTTAGTTCTCACTACAATCCTGCTATTATTCACGTTGTTTAGAGGAGCAAATAAAACTGTGGTCCCTACCATGTGTGGTTCTAAGGACACTACTCAAATAAATCATGTAGTCCTCACAGCAACCTTGTGAGTACTCTTACAATGCCCATTTTACAGATGAACAAAGCTGAGCACAGAGAGGTAGAGTGTCTTGCCCAAGGTCACACAGAGGCAGAAAGAGGGATTTGA
Organism: Eulemur rufifrons; assembly: GCF_041146395.1. Lineage (NCBI taxonomy): Eukaryota > Metazoa > Chordata > Mammalia > Primates > Lemuridae > Eulemur > Eulemur rufifrons. The sequence continues at coordinate 6,218,752 of NC_091006.1, read as the reverse complement.
ACCCAGAGCTGGGGTTCCTAACTGTTATGCTTTACTGTCTTAATATTTGCATAAAATCTGATGATAACAAAAACCCACTTCCCCAGAGGCACACCCCACCCCCTGGGGTCCTGATCATTCCTCATCCCAGGGGCCAACTGAAACACCAGAGACCACTAGCTGGGCCACCCCTTTACGCAGATGAGCGCCCTGGGCTTTGTAAGTTGGGGAGCATGGAGCCCAGTAACCAGTTCCTTCCTGCTCCTGGCTGATGAGGACTGTCTGGCTCTCCAAGGGCTTTTGGGAGCTCAGGCAGGAGCACTTCTGAGGTCCCTCAAACAGGTGGCTGTGGGGTCTGGAGGCCCAGTTCAGGGTGCCACACACACCAGGACCTCCCTGACAGGCAGGCAACTTCGGGACTTCAGGCCTCAGTTTCCTCATCTGTCAACTGGGCTAATTAGGAATAGGCCCTGCCTACTGGGGTCATGGGAAAGATAACAAGAGGAAGTCCATTAGAGCCTACCACATGGTAACTCTATTTTAATAGATACAGGGATCTATTAAAATTATTATTAACATGTAGTCGGCTGGGTGCAGTGGCTCACACCTGTAATCCTAGCACTTTGGGAGGCTGAGGCTGGAGGATGGCTTGAGGCCAGGAGTTCAAGACCAGCGTGAGCAACAGTGAGACTTGTCTCTACCAAAAATAGAAAAATTAGCTAAGTGTGGTGGCTGGCACCTGTAGTCCCAGCTACTTGGGAACTGAGGCAGGAGGATCACTTGAGCTCAGAAGTTTGAGGTTGCAGTGAGCTGTGATGACACCACTGCACTCTAGCCCGGGTGACAAATCGAGACTCTGCCTCAAAAAAAAAAAAAAAAAAAACCAAAAAGAAAAAACATGAAAAAAACCCCATCATATAGTTCAACAAAATTGCATATAAAATATTATTCAATGTGTAGGAGGTTTCTAGGTGTAACAAAGTTAAATATTGATGTGTTAATATAATTATGATAAATAGCATATAATTTGGTATCCTATTATTGAATTATATAATTCAACATTATACAATGCATAATTATAAAATTGTATACTTACACCAATATAATTATATAGCACAACACAATTATATATTACATCTATTATACATTAACATCATTGTATATTAAACATTGTTTTTCCTTCAAATTTTACATATAATGTAAAATTATTCTGTGTCATTGGACATTATACCATAAGACATTGATAGTGTTTCTTATTTTTGTCAGTCGTCCTTATGTGTTTTAAGACCTACCCTTGTTGCTCTGTCGTTGTGGTGGCTTCGCAGGACTCCTGGACAGCCCTCGGGACAGCCACCTACTATCAGTGCGTGAGAGTCCCCCATATCCCCAACTCCCATTTGGCATATTCCAACTTCTAATTTTGCCAGGCCCATATAGGATGACTTGCTGCTGTTTTAATTTGCATTTCCTCGATCAGTTGCAAGACCTTCTAGCGTCTTCTCAGGTGCCTGTCAGAGTGTTGGGGCTCCTTGTTACCTGCTCTTCAAACTCTGCACACTTTTCTACCGGGGTTGCTGGTTTTTTTTTTTTTTTTCTTCCTCATTTGCAGCTGTTCCTTTTACATTCCAAATGTTAATTTCTCATTGATTTTCTACATTGCCAATACTTTTTCCCCGTCTGTCATCTGGTATTTGTCCTATGGTATCCTCCTGAAAAGAAAATCCGTATCTGCATGTTATCAAATGCATCATTTTTCTGCCTTATGACTTTCTGTGGTTTGACTCAGAAAATCTCTCCCTTTGTGGTCATCGCTGTTGATTGTGTGCATTAACCACCTGAGGGCCGTTAAGGCCACATGCGTGCAGTATAGACAAGTGCCAGGGCCTTTTCTGACCTTCTTCCCTGAGGGTTTTCCAGGTCCCCAGAGCCTTGAGACAGTCTCACGCTACAAGGCTAGACTCAGCCAGCAGAGTTAAGTCCATCTTGGAGATGCAGGCGCTGCACAAGAGAGACGGCCTTCATGTAGCACGCCACTCGAGACTGTGGGAGACTAGGGGCAAGAGGCAGGAAGAGAGAGGGTCTGAAACTATGGTATGTCATGTGATGGAAAAATTAAAAAGAATGGGCTCTGCCCCTGTTTAAATGTTCCAGCTTGTAAAAAAATATATATCCATGGTGACTTCTTTTAGTGAAAAAAGAAAGGTGCAAAAATACACTTCTGAAAGCACCGTTTCATTGAACTGACTAACGTATGAGGTTTGGCAGAATCATTCCAACAACTATGACCCATTTATTCCACTCCTAGGTACTACCCTACAAAAGTCCACACTTTATGTCTAGCAAAAGTCAGGCGCTCAAATATTCACAGTGTTAGGTCCGGGTCTGAGAGGGAGACACACGAAGCCTCGTGTGTAGTAAAATGCTGTTTTATTTTGAGCATCTGGGTGCAGAAGGGTGGAGACTAAAGAGCGTCCACCCAGAGGGAGGGGAAAGTCTTGAGTTTTATAGAGGGTTTTTTTGAGGCGGGGAGTGAGTAACACGTGCAGAGATAGGGGAGGAGGGTAGCTTCGTCCTTATCAGGGGGGATAGGGATGCTGGCGGGCTGCAGTTGCCTGTGGTCAAAGTTAGATTTACAGCTTTTGTTTCACAGACTTCATGATATTTTTCAGGCTCCCACTCTTAAGTAAACCTAACACACAGCAGTGTTATTCACAACAGCCCCAGACTGGAAACAACTCAAATGTTCATGACAGGAAAATCAATCAATAAATCATGGAACTGTCAGCCAATGGAAGACTACCCTGCCAGCAGAAAGAATAAACTATAGCCAAATACAATAACATGGAAGAATTGCAAAGACACCAGGTTGAATAAAAGGTGGACACAGGCTGGGCGCGGTGGCTCACGCCTGTAATCCTAGCACTCTGGGAGGCTGAGGTGGGAGGATCGCTTGAGGTCAGGAGTTCGAGACCAGCCTGAACAAGAGCGAGACCCCCATCTCTACTAAAAAATAGAAAGAAATTAACCAGACAACTAAAAATATATAGAAAAAATTAGCCGGGCATGGTGGCACATGCCTGTAGTTCCAGCTACTCGGGAGGCTGAGGCAGGAGGATTGCTTGAGCCCAGGAGTTTGAGGTTGCTGTGAGCTAGGCTGACGCCATGGCACTCTAGCCCGGGCAACAGAGTGAGACTCTGTCTCAAAAAAAAAAAAAAGAAAAGGTGAACACAGTAGATGAGTCCATTTATATACAGCTCAAAATGAGACGAAACTACCCTGTTAGACTTAAGGCTGGTGGTATTAATAACTTGTGTCAGTGCTAGCAAGGGGCACAGGGGGGTTATGGAAAATGACGTCGTTTCTTGATTTGTATGAATGTCACATGGGTTTGCTCAGTTGGTGACAATTCATCAACCTAAGTACTTAATGATTTGTGCTCTTTTTTTGTATTTCCATTTAAAAAAGTCAAGCATGACACATTTAGGTGAAAGATAAAAACGTACTCAAAAGGAAAGTCTGTTTCTATGAGTACAGAGTTAGGTGATGTACATAAATGCACAGACAGCAGTTTGGATGTAGTATTGGTCACCCCTGTCTAAGAGGGGACAGTGGATGGGGAGGGTTTACCTCCACTTGTAATGTTTTTGTAATAAGGTAACACTAGGTTATGTAAGGATTCAATGAGTTAATATTTTGAAAGCCCATAGAGCTGTGTGTGGTACACAGTAGGTGCTACATAAAGGTTTGTTACAGTAAAGTAATGAAGTGGAAATGTTCTCCAGGGTACAAATGGTACTTAAAAGTACACTCGGGACAAAAGAAACATAAAAAGAAATATACAAAATATATGTCTTGTGAGTTTCCATTCAAACTTTTGGGCATCGTATACATGAATATGTCGTTGGAGAAATAACAGACTTTTCTTTTGAGTGTGTGTGTTTTTACATAAATATTAGTCACACTTTTTTTTTTAAACCTGCTTTTACTGAAGTACCACAGTGACAGTCCTGAGACAGAAAGATGAGGGAGATAGAGCGAGCCCCGCTGGGCCAGGGGGTGGGGGCCGGCAGCACCGGAAACCTCAGCCCGAAGGGATCCCCGAGTGGGGGAGGGGGCCTCTGGTCTCTCCCCAGCCTCTTCCTTCCCCCTGGCCTGGGGGTGGGTGGGGAGGGGCAGTTCCTCTTTCCTTCCCAAGCACCGAGGAGGCCCCAGCTCCCTAGGGGCTGAGAAGCTGGAGCCTTGGCGAGGGGGGAGGAGCTGAGCCACGTATCTGCAAGACCCCCACCCTCGTCCCCCCAGGAAGCATGAACAGGAAAGACAGCAAGAGGTGAGAGGACGCTCCCCAGCAGCCTGGGAGCACCCTAAGCCCTTGGGCCTCCCACTGCGAGGGCAGGCTGGGGAGATACTGACGAGGGGGTAGGAGGGCTGGCTCCTCTAGGAGATAGAGTGGGGGTGCCAGGTGGCAGGATGCTTCAGGGAGGCCAGCGCCAGCTGGGGCTGCCAGAGCCAGCTGGGGCTGCGCTGCTTGCATTGGAGCATCTGTGTACCTTGTCCTTTCTCTCTCTCTGGAGTTTGAGCTTCTCCTTGCCACCCTAGCTCCCCCGACCCTAGCTCCCTCTGCTGAATGTCCCTGTCCTCCCTGGGGTCTTCCTGGTTCCCCATCACAGTCACCTCCTCTGGACTGGAAACTCCAGCCTCCTGCAGGGCCCTGCCCCAGGAGAGGGGAGTGTGACTCGGGGCTAAGCAGCTCCCCTGCCTCATAAACCACCCTGACAGCTCCAGACACTACCGGGGCTGCCGGTCTGCAGAGAGGAGCCTAGCGGCTGGCTGTGCCAGCAGGTTCTGGAATGAGTTTCTGTCTCCCAGGCAAGCTTGCCCTCTGTCCCCGCAAGGGTGGGTGGTGGTGGGCTCCCCAGCCTGGGTAGCTCCTCCAGCCTCCCCAGCATGACTCCGATGTGCAAAGGGATCCCTTCCCCATAGTGCTCAGCAGCTTAGTGGTGGAGTCCTGGCTGCCTCATTTCCTGGCTGTGTGACCTTAGGTAAGTCACTCAACTGCTCTGTGTCTGTTTCTGTCAATAGAATAATCACAGACCCTGCCTCGGAGGGGCCTGTAAGTGTTCAGCAAGACAGTCTAGACCAGTGGTTCTCAAACCTGAGCTTGCATCAGAACCACCTGGAGGGCTCGTAAAACACAGGTTACTGGACTTGCCTCTAAAGTTTTTGATTTTGTGGTTTGGGGCAGGGTCTGAGAATTCGTATTTACATCAAGTTCCCAGGCGATGCTGTTGGCACTGGCTGAGGACCATGCTGTGGGAACCACCGATCTAGAAGGAGCTCGCCCCTCGGCCTGGCACACAGTCAGCACTCAGTAAAGCCGGGCTTATTCAACAGCATTCAATGCTGATGTACTGGGCCCTCAGGGTGTGCCCGCCACCCCACGCTGCAGGCCTGGCTCTGGTCTGCCTGATCACTTTCTCCCTCCGCTCCTCAAGTTCAACTCTCCCACTCTGGTCATCTAACAGCCTGGGCGAACCAAGTCCATTACTGAGCACTTTTGAGGAAGGTCCATGAGTTTTCCTACGAGGAAACTGAGGCCCAGAGAAATTGACTATCACAAAGTCACACAGCCAGCAGCTTTGTCTGGAGCTAGGGTTCTGCTCCCTCCCGCCTCCCACCCTCCCTTTTCTCCATTACCGTCTTTCCCCAACTGGAACAGGAGCCTCAGGGAGGCACCGGGCAGAGTGAGGGTTATTTTGAAACTTTCCTTGAAGCCACCTTAGCCCCAGGGACCCGTAGCTGTGAGGAGCCCTGGGGAGGCCACTTTGCTCTGGCATTTCCTCTCCAGGGTCCTAATCTAGGCTAAGACTCCAGGTCCTGCCAAAGGGCTAGCTTGGGGGGGCTGTCTCCTTAGTAGGGGTGAAGGTGGGGAGAAGGGGAGAGGGACTCCCAGGGGTCTGTGTGCAGGAGCCTGATCTCAGGAGGCTGGGGGGGTGCAGGGTAGGTGTCGGAGACCAAAGGGGAATTCTGAGGAGTCAGCCTGAAGGCAGAGCCTCCTGGGCTTCCCCTGGGGCAGAGAAGTGATCCCAGGGGTCTGCCATGATCCCCTGGGAGATCAGGGGTAATCCCGGGGATCTGCCAACAGGAAGTGTCTTCCATGATGTCTTGGGACCAAACAGTCGAGAGGAATTTGGGGGCAGTGCCTGCAGGAGGAAGTTCTCACAATTACCTGGAGGGTCCTTAGCAGTCCCAGGGGTTGGGGGGTCTTCTCCTGTGATTCCCTGGGGAATTCACAGTGGTCTTCAGGACCTTTTCCTCTAATCCCCTGAAGGGAGCAGGAGTAACCCTGGGAGTTTACTTGTAGGAAAGGGTTCTTCTGATTATCCCTGGGAGATCTGGAATATTCCTGGGGGCTTCTCCCCTAAATCCATGGTAGGTCAGGAGTAACCCTGGGGCTTGGCCTTTAGGAAGCTTCTCCCAGAGTACCTTGGGGCATTGGGGTGAAGAGGCATTCTGGGGGTCTGCCTGAAGGGGCTCCCATGATTCGGGGTGGCCGGTACCCACAGGAAGTCCCACCAGGAATGCACGGGGAAGACAGGGGCACGGGGCCGGCCCCGACAAGCCCGCCGCCACAAGACATGCCCCACCCCCCGGGAAATCAGCAAGGTCATGGCCTCCATGAATCTGGGCATGCTGAGCGAGGGCGGCTGCAGTGAGGAGGAGATGCTGGAGAAATGCATCCAGTCCTTCGGTGAGCATCTACCTCCCCACAGCCTCTCGGTCCCAACACCCGGCCAGGCACCCACTTCTCTCGGCCTCAGGTTTTGGGGGTATAAAATGGGAGGAGGGGTGCATGGAACCAGGCAGTCCAACCAGCTCTGGAGGCTGTGCTGTCCATTGCCCAGGGGCCATTCTGACACAGGGTCCCCCTCCTCCCACGCTTAGACTCCACTGGCAGCCTGCGCCATGGGGACCACATTCTTAACATGGTGCTGGCCATGCACAGCTGGGTACTGCCTTCCGCCAACCTTGCTGACCGTCTGCTGACCTTATATCCTCCCAGGACCATGACCTATGGGCAGAGGGTGGAGGGTGGGGACGTGAGAGCCTGGGAGACGGGGACAGTGTGAGCAGGCAGGTCTGGGATGCTGGATAACAGAGCCTTGACCAGAACTCAGGTACCAGAAAGCTGCAGAGGACGCACAGGAGCTGAGGCGGCTGCAGATCTGTCACCTGGTCAGGTAGGACGGGGCCAAGGTTTCTACTCCCACGATCCAAGACTTCCATCCTGCTACCCCCCAAAAAGTATCTCTCAGAGACTCCCCAGCCCAGTTCCCACAGACCCACCCCCACTCCCCAAAATCCCACTTCTGAGACATCTCTGGCTTGGTTCCTAAGACGCTCCCAGTTCTATTCCTTAGAACCCCCACTTCCTAGAGACCCCCAGCCAGACCCCATGGACCTTCTCCCAGCTGGTTTCCAAAGACCTCCAGCTCTGATCCCTGTATTGCGCCCCCACATGCCCCAGCCTAATCCTAAGACTTCTTCACCCTGTACCTCTCAAAATTTCACACCAGGAGCCCCCCAGTCTAGTTCCTGAGACCCCCCCCCCACTATCCTGCTTCCCATCAGGCCCACTTCCGAGAGATCTCCCCAGCCTGTTTTAAGAGACCTCCATCCTATTCCAGAGATCTCCCCCATCGGGTGCCCCTCCAAACAAACCCTCACCTTCCACAGACCCCCTGCACACAGTTAGAGACCCCCTAGCCCAGCACCTAGAGATTCCTCAGCCCAAGGGACCCCTTGTAGAGACCTCACCCCCAGCTTCATCTCACCATCTCTAAACCACTCTCAGGTACTGGCTCACTCAACACCCAGAGGCGGTGCACCAGGAGCCCCAGCTAGAAGAAGTCATAGGTCGTTTCTGGGCCACTGTAGCCCAGGAGGGCAACTTGGCCCAGAGGAGCCTGGGAGATTCTTCCAACCAGTGAGTCAGCACCAAGTCCCCCCCCCCGCCGTCCCCCCGCTCTACCCCATTCTGCTATCTCCCTCCACACCCCCAAACCCTCAGCTTGGAGCCATTCCAATACCCTGCCCCTCTCGGCCCCCAGCCTGAGCCCTGGTGGCCCCGGGCCCCCACCCCCCATGAGCAGCCCAGGCCTGGGCAAAAAGTGCAAAGTGTCCCTGCTTTTCGACCACTTGGAGGCGGGGGAGCTGGCTCAGCACCTCACTTACCTGGAGTTCCGGTCCTTCCAGGCTATCACGGTGAGGACCTCCCCTCCCCTCCCCGCCCTGCCTCGCCCCAAGCAGAGGACAGATGTGGGGTGGGGTGGGGCCTGGCAGGGGCCAGGCAGGACTGAGAGGACCCCTGCATGGGCACCCAAGCAGGGATTTCAGACTCTTAAACTTGCAAACCCAGGTGCTAGATGGTCTAGGAAAATGAATTAAGCTTGCTAAGCACAGAGCCCCTGGGTTCAAATCCCATCAGCCCCTTCTCACCTGTGTCACTTTGAACTAGTTTCTCAGCCTCTCTGGGACTCATTTGTAAAATGGAGGTCATACTACTTCATTGGATGGTTGGGGAAGTAAATGAATATCTCAGTGTTAAAATGCTTATTGCAGTGTCTGGCACTTAGTAAGTGCTCAGAATATTTGATCACTTATTCATTTATTCAGGAAGCATTTAAATTCACCGTGCCTCAGTTTCTTCATCTGTAAAAAGGGGATATTAACAGTTCATGCCTCATAGGAACAGTGCCTAGTCCAGAGCAAATGCTATCTAGATGGTGAAACCATTTGAAATTTCCATATTTTACCTACCCAGATGTCAATTTCATGTGCTTCAGTATATATATGTGTTAGCTTTTGCCATCTTGACGTCATAGTTTCAAGGGAAGATGGGGATCTGGTTCCTTACTGTGGAAATTTCCTGATCGTGTGTGTATATATGTAAATATACAAACATATGTGGTACAGTGGAGGTGCTTGTGGAATATACACTCTTTGAACAGAACGAATAGAAGTTGATTTCAATCATCTTCTCCATCTTCCCCTTAGTTGATTGTATACCAGTCTGGTATACAGTAAGAGAATACAGATGCACACCTGTGTGACCCTGAGCAAATTACTTGTCCTCTCTGTGCCTCAATTGCCTCATCTCTAAAATGGGAATAATAATAGCAGTACTCACCTCTTAGAGTTATGAGGATTAAATTAGTTAATATGATAAAGTGCTCAAAATAGTGTCGTGACTGCTTGGAGGATGGCGTGTGAGGGGCAGAGCCTGAGCACCACTGCTCACCCTGACGCCCACCTCGTCCCTAGCCTCAAGACCTGCGAAGCTACGTTTTGCACGGCTCGGTGCGGGGCTGCCCGGCCCTGGAGGGTTCCGTAGGCCTCAGCAACAGCGTGTCCCGCTGGGTGCAGGTCATGGTGCTCAGCCGTCCCGGACCCGCACAGCGCGCGCAGGTGCTGGACAAGTTCATTCAGGTGGCACAGGTAAAGCCCGCCTGCCCTCCCGCTGGCTTTCGGGTGCCAGCCCCGCGGGGCTGCTCTCCCAGGCCCCCGCCCCTGCGGGGCCATCCCAGCCCCGCCCTCCCGGCGGTGACGTCACGCTTCTCCCGGCCCCGCCCCCGAGGCCACAGTCGGGATCTTCTAAGCCCGGACTGTAACTTTTTCCTTGACCTTGACATCACCGCATCCAATCTGCCTTGGCCCCACTCTTTGGCCCTGGAGGTGGAAGTTAACGAAGTCCCTCCTGGCCAGGTCTCCCAAGACCTATGCCCAAATATTCTATCCCCAGGGCAAGGAAAGCGTCCCTCCGGTGCCCCACCTTTGCCTCCACCAGGCCTTCCAGCCCCAGGCCCCAGCGCCCCCTTCACAGTGACCGCACCCTCCCCATCACGCCCGCCCCTCCCTTCCCTGCCCCCTTGTGTTACGCACCTCCCCTCCCCCCTCCGGATACCCTCCCTCCCTTCTGGGGAAAAGGGAAGCCCTCGGCCCTCACGTGGCCGCACCCCCTTGTGCATTTCCACGCAGACCACGCCCTCCCCTGGCGCTTCCCTCGCTCTGCTTCCTCCTGCCAGCTCCTAGGCCTGGGGGTTCTCTTGTCCCCCGGGGTCTCCTTGGTCTGAGCATCCTCCACGCCTCCCAGACCCCACTGTCTCCACAGCGACCTCTGCCCTTCAAACTTGGGAAAAGGGAGGGTGAGGGAATGCCCCTGATGCCCACGTGACCCCACAGCTGTCTTGCATCTCTCTGACCCCTGCCTCTCTCTCTGGCCCCACTCACCTCTGCCTGGTTCCCAACTCCTGCCCAGAGCCCCCGCCTTCTTGTCTCCGCTCACCTGTCTGACTCTCAGAGCAGTCTGACCCCCAGGTGCCTGACACCCTGACACCTGTCTGACACACACCTGTGTATTCCCCAAATCTGTCCACCTCCCATACTCGCCTGTTCCCCACATTTCTAACCTCCCATCAGCCTATCACCTGCCCAACCAGCCCACCCCCTCCAACCTCCGCCCCAGATAACAATCTGACACCCCTGTGAGACCCACGTGTCTGCTTGTGGCCCACTCCTGCTGGACACACCCACCTTCTCTCACCTTTCTGGTGCCCACACTGGGCCACTGCTGCACATGCCTTGGACCCCAAGTCACCAGGGATGTTCTCATCTGAACTTCCGACTTGCCTGTCCTGCAAAACCTGCCATCTCTGTGCACCGCCTCCCTTCCTAGAGTCTCCACCAGCTGCAGAATTTCAACACCCTGATGGCGGTCACAGGCGGCTTGTGTCATAGTGCCATCTCCAGACTCAAGGACTCCCACACCCACCTGAGCCCTGACAGCACCAAGGTGAACCCCCACTACCCTCCCCAAAGTCCAAGTGGTCAGCTGACCTGAACCCCCACCCTTAAATTCCCCAGCCCCTGCCCATCCCCGCCCAGGAGCCCTGGAACCACCCGAGGACTTGCTCCTCCAAACCCCACAGACCTCTGGGCTCTGTCTGCGCTCTTCCCCCTTGTCATCCATCCACCCACGGGCTGACCCCTCTCCACTCTCAGTGTGCCTGGTCCTGAGCAGGGCTGTGAGGGAGGCAGATGCTAACAGAACTTGCAGTCCAGATGGGGGGCTAAGACACACACCCAAAGATGCCAACATGTGTGCCACCCAAGGGAGGAGCATGGGTTGGAGATGTCCGGGGAGGTGTCTGAGAAGAGTAAGTCATTCCTGAATCTGGCATGTGGCTGAGGCCAGGAAGTGGCAGGAAGGTAGGCTGGAGATGCCCAGGGGAAGATCCCATTGAGCCTCGCCAGCAGGCCTAAGGTGCTTGGACTTTATCCAGAGGGCAATGGGGAGCTAGGGAAGGTCTAGGAGTGATGACACATGCACGATTTCTCAGGTTTTTGAGAAATCGCTCTAGCCTGGCGAATGGGGGATGGTGGGGCCTCTCTGAGATGGGGACCCAAGAGGAAGAGCAGTTTGGGGAAGATGCTGAGACCAATGTGGGATATGGAGGGACTCAGGTGGTGTCCCAAACACCACTGGGCCCCTGGGGGTCTGGAGCCCACACAGGAGGCTGCTAGGACACTCCTCTCCAGGGGGGTCAGGGAACAGAACTGCCCTCCCGATAACATGCCCCCATGACGTGTCCCTCCACGCAGGCCCTGCTGGAACTGACTGAGCTCCTCGCCTCCCACAACAACTACGCCCGCTACCGCCGCACTTGGGCTGGCTGCACGGGCTTCCGGCTGCCAGTGCTGGGTGTGCACCTCAAGGACCTGGTGTCCCTGCATGAGGCACAGCCTGACAGGTTGCCTGATGGCCGCCTGCACCTGCCCAAGCTGAACAGCCTCTACCTGCGGCTGCAGGAGCTGGCAGCCCTCCAGGGGCAGCGGCCGCCCTGCAGTGCCAACGAGGACCTGCTGCATCTGCTCACGGTGAGCTGCCTGCCCTGCCCAGGCTGGGTTCCCAGGGGCTGAGCGAGGAGACTGAGATTTAGGGTTCTGGGCGGGTGAGCATCTGCAGGACCAGTGTGGAATCATGCTTGGAGCACACAGGCCAGAGCTTCTAGGTTTTTTACTAGCTGTGTGATCTTGGGCAAGTCACTTCACCCGTTTGCCTCAGTTTCCTTATCTGCAAAATGGGAATAATAATACGACCCCCCCCCTTTGGAGGATGGTTGAGGAGAATCAACCAATAATATAAATCATATAAAGTACTTCTAACAGTATCCAGAGCACAGTGAGCGCTATGTAAGTGATGCCCCCGATTCTCCCAGCAACTCAAGTATCCATTGATCTGAGCTCTGGGATTGTCTGGGGCTTTCACACTCCTGAACTCCAAGCTTCTGAGCTTCTCATGCCAATCATCCAAACCTCCAAGCTTTGACCTATCCAGGAATCTAAGCCAAAAACTAGTAGCAGTTATCGATCATCTACTATGTCCCAGGCACTATGTTGAAAAAAAAAACAAAACAAAAAACCCTCTCCACGGATTCTACCTTACAAACCTATGAGGCAGGGACCCTTATTGTACCCATTCTATGGATTGGGAAACTGAGGCCCTGGGAGGGGAGGTCACTTGCCCACTGTCCCGCAGCAGTAAAACCAGGATTTGAATCCAGGTAGGCCAGCCTCCGAGCCGGCTTGTCAACGTATGTTAACTCCTGCACTGTGGCCTAGGACTGTGAGTGCGGGATGTGGCTACACTTCCCCTCAGTTTTTGAATTGAGTCTGGGATGCTAAGGGCCATGTAGTTTAAAACTGGAAAGTTGATTTGCTATGACAGAACCAGCTACATGATTGGCAGGGTCCAGTGCAAAATGAAAACATGGGCCTCCTTGTTCAAAGTTATTAAAAATTTCAAGATGGTGACAGCAGGGCATTCAGGCAAGGGGGGCTTCTGCACGGGTCTGTGGCCTGTGAAGCTGGCCCTGCCCTAGGGTGAGGGGTGCTTAAGGCCCTCTGCTCTGCTGCTTCTAAAAGGCCATGAGCCTAAATGTTTCTTGAGCACCTGCTGTGAGCCCGGCACTCTCCGCCGCTGGGGACACCACAGTGAGCAAGTCAGGAAAACAGTGGCTGTTCTGGTGGGGCTGACGTTCCAGTGGGGACAACGGCCAATGAAACAAAGTGAGGAAACAGCCACTCTTGGCCCATAAGTGCTGTAGGGAAAACAATGGACAAGTGACAGGGGTGTGATTTTTAAACAGGGAGACCAAAAGAGACCTCAGTGAGAAGATGGCATTTCTAGAGGGGGGAAGGGACAGTGTGCAGTGTGAGGGGGGTGTGGTGGGAGAGATCTTAGGGGTCTCCAGAGAAAAGGGGCTTTGGGAAGAAGACGGAGAGTGGCGGTCCAGGCCGGGACGCGGGCTGCAGGCAGGAGGACGGAGACAAAGACTGTACCGCCCCTGCCGGCGCCCAGCTTTCCTTGGATCTCTTCTACACGGAGGATGAGATCTACGAGCTTTCTTACGCCCGGGAGCCCCGCTGTCCCAAGAGTCTGGTGAGACCTGACCCCTGACCTCTGACCCTCCTCCCCCTCCACTGCCCAAGCCTATGCGCTAACTGTGCCCCTCTGTCCCTGCCCCAGCCACCTTCCCCCTTCAAAGCACCTCTGGTGGTAGAGTGGGCCCCTGGTGTGACACCCAAGCCGGACAGGGTCACCCTGGGTCGGCACGTGGAGCAGCTGGTGGAGGTAAGGAGGGGACAGTGGCCTGGCTGCGGGGGGGCCAGGAGGGAGACACCTGCATGGCCCTGCATCTGCAGAGGCCGTGGGGTTCACACCTTGCTGACCGGGCCGCATTCTGCCTCCCCACGCCGCTCCCAAGTCCGTATTCAAGAATTATGACCCTGAAGGCCGAGGAACCATCTCTCAGGAGGACTTTGAGCGGCTCTCGGGCAACTTCCCCTTCGCCTGCCACGGGCTTCACCCACCTCCCCGCCAGGGGTGAGCAGTCCTGGGTCCCCCGAAGACGAGGACACTGGGGTTGCCTGGACGCCCGGGTCTGGGGGAGGTAGGGGCTGGCCATGCTGAGGCTCCGTCTCCGCCCCCAGGAGAGGCTCCTTCAGCAGAGAGGAGCTGACGGGGTACCTGCTCCGGGCCAGCGCCATCTGCTCCAAGCTGGGCCTGGCCTTCCTGCACACCTTCCACGAGGTCACCCTCCGCAAGCCGACCTTCTGTGACAGCTGCAATGGCTTCGTGAGCACTCTGCCCTGTTACTGCCCCCGGGCCCCACCCCTGGAAAGCCCCAGTTCCTCATGGAAAACCAGCCCCGCCCTGGGGCACAGTCCCCAGACTCCAGAAAATTCTCCAGCCTCAGATGATCCCCACATTTCATATAACCCTAAACATCAGATATGCCTACATTCTAGATAGTCTCCGAACTCTAGATAATGCCCAAATTCCAGATAATCCCCAAATCCCAGACCGTCTCCACCCCAGACAGTTGCCAAACCGTGGATAATCTCTGAAACTCTGGATAATCTACAAACCTGGGTAGATTATGTCCAAACAGAATCAGTCTCCAAATCTCTAGACTCCAGACCATTCAAACCCTGGATAAATTCCAAATTCAAGGTATCCTCAAACTCCGGGTAATGGACAAATCTCTCAGTCTCCAAACCAAGACTAATTCACAAACCTTGGGTCACTTCCCAGATTCATTTGTTCACTCACTAAATATTTACTGAGCACCTCCTTTGTGCCTGGCGGTTCTAAGCTCTGGGGATACAGCAGGAACACAACAGATACAATCCCTGCCTGTAAAATTTACATTTTTTTTTCTATTTTAATTCTTTTTTAGAGACAGTCTCACTCTGTCACCCAGGCTGGAGTGCAGCGGCACAATCATAGCCCACTGTAGCCCTGAACTCCAGGGTTCAAGCAATCCTCCCACTTCAGCCTCCTGAGTAGCTGGGACTACAGGCACGCCACCATGCCCGGCTAGTTTTAAAATTTTTTTGTAGAGATGGGGTCTCGCTATACTGCCCTGACTAGTCTTGAACTCCTGACCTCAAGGGATCCTCCTGCCTCAGCCTCCCTCAATGCTGGGTTTACAGGTGTGAACACCATGCCTCACCATGAATTTACATTAACTCCTAATTTCCCCTAATTCTAATATCCTAGATGATTCCCCAAACTTGAGATACTTTAATTCCTTTAATTCCAGTTAAATCTCTAGCCTTGAGAATCTTCAGAACCTGGGTAGCTTCCATACTTCCACACCCTCTCCTCCAATCCATAGCCCTCCCTCCCTTAGGCTGGGTAACCTATTCTGCTTTCTCTTCCCAGCTCTGGGGTGTCACCAAGCAAGGCTACCGCTGTCGGGGTGAGTGGGGCATCGGCGAGTGGGAGGGCATACTCCATTTGTAGGCTGGAAGAATGGAGGGCACAGACTGGGCCCCTGGCCGTTAACCATTGCCTTCCCCCAGACTGTGGGCTGTGTTGCCACAAACACTGCAGAGACCAAGTGAAGGTGGAGTGTAAGAGGAGGCCAGGGGCCAAGAGCGATGTGGGCCCCCCAGGAGCCCCAGTCTCGCCCACACCAAGTCCCCCTGCCAGCTGTGGTAAGACCCAGAGCAGAGTAGTCCTGGGGAGGAACCTGGTGGACGTGGATTAAGTCCAAGGTCATGAGGCCCTTCCCGTTATATCCATATCCCTTCCATGCATCACTCCACAAACAGGCTCTGAGGAAAATCTCTCCGACACACTATCCCTGGAACCTGAGACTGGGTGCCACCTTCGCCATGCTTGGACCCAGACAGAAGGCCCACTCCCTTCCAGGGAATCAGAGATGGTGAGAAGGAACTGCTCCCTACCCCAGCTGGATACAGGGGAGACAGGTCACTCTGCCTGGGGAAACCAGATGGAACAACAGAAAAGTAAAAATATGCATAAGTTCTTCTATTGCTAGGGTGGGAGGGTATAGGTACTAGTTCATTTTTAATGTTGATGGAAAAATATAGATTTTAATGTGTTGGGGGAAAAAATGGTTAACCACTAGTAGAACAGAAAAAAGGACTTAGGGAGAAAAAAACCAGTAAGATGGCAACAATAAGGCCAAGTATAGCAGAAACTACAATTAATGTCAGTGGCATAAATTCTGCTATTCGAGGGCAGAGACTCTCAGATTAGATTAAAAACAGTCCCAGGGGACATTCATTCGTCCATTTACCACAGTCTGGGTGAGGCAATGCTCCTGGTGGTAAAAATGTCTTCTAGATATTGTATGTTCCCCGAATCACCTGGTGTCTTTCTCCTTCCAGGTCCCCTGCCCAGAGATGGCCCCATCGTCCACCTTGTCCTCCAAGCTGGATTCTTAGACATCACTTCAGTCTCCTCTCTCCCTTCCCCCAGTCAGTCTCCAGTCCTGCCCTCAGCCTCCAGCAGGGCCCCCAAAGGCACTGCTCCCTCCCTGTTCACACTGTCTTTGGTGACATGTCCATCGTCTCTAACCCTGAAAGCTATTTTCTTCTCTTGCATCACAGTGGGTACTAATCATACTTCTCTCTTCCTGCACTGAGTATCTGTGCAGCTCTGTGTCGGTTATATTTAGATTCAGGGATCATCTCACCACCTCCCTAAACTTCTATTTCACATATGAGGAGACTAAGGCTCGGGGAGGTTAAGCTGCTGGCCCAAGGTGGCAGAGATGCCAAGGACTGGAGGCAGGACTCAAAGCCAGGTCTTCTGTCAGCCTCTAAAACTGAAGCTCCTGACCAATATGCTACACTGACCAGGAGTCAGGAGGGGGCAAGGACGGAGCAGGTAGTTCCAGACTCTGGGCTTCCAGAGACGGCAGAGAAGGCTGGGAAGGGGATGGAACAGGAGCCTGCAAACCCCTAAGTCAGATCACAGCCCTCCTCTGCTCAGAGTCCTCCTATGGCTCCTCTCATCAGGGTAAAAGCCAGATCCTCACTGTGGCCCACAAAGCCCCGCACAATCCGCCTCAACACCTCTCTGACCTCACCTCCCAGCCCTCACCTCCTTACTCACCCTACTTCAGTTACGCTGGTTTTGATGTTTCCTGAACATGCCCCAAATACTGCTACCTCAGGGCCTTTGCACTGGCTGTTCCCTCTGCCTGGAACACTCTTCCCCAGGCCCACCTGGCTCCCTCCTTGGGACTTTGCTCACATGGCCCCTTCGTGAAGCTTCCCTGACCATACTCAAAGATGCAGTCCTCCCACAGTCCCCATCCTGCCTCCCTGCTTTATTTTCACAGAACTTTCCCCATCTGACAAACTAGACATCTTACCTGGTCCCCTTTTCAATGTCTGCCTTTCCTCACCAGGGATGTCAGCTCCAGGACAGCAGGGATTAGGGATTTCTGTCTGTGTCTTTCCCTGCTGTGTCGCTGGTGCCTAGAACACGGCTGGCGTGTGTGAACACCGGACAAACGTTCGTCCAATGCCTGAATATACCCTTCCCCACGCCCACAGGAAGGGACAGATGTATTGCTGAAGAGCAAAGGACTTTGCAGGTCAGAGCCACAGGGGCCTGTCCAGACCCAGGGAGCAGAGACCCGCACCCCCCAGACCGAAGCACCCCAACCTGGCCCTGCAGAGATAGGTCCTACGG
Organism: Eulemur rufifrons; assembly: GCF_041146395.1. Taxonomy (NCBI): domain Eukaryota; kingdom Metazoa; phylum Chordata; class Mammalia; order Primates; family Lemuridae; genus Eulemur; species Eulemur rufifrons. The sequence goes on along the minus strand of NC_091006.1, from coordinate 6,201,197 downwards.
CTGTCATAAATTAAATTTATTTTTCAGAAAACTCAGTTCTTGGTGTTGAGCAGTGGATGGGGCTAGGACATTAGGGGCCTCAGGAACAGGGGATGGGGGCTTTGGTGCCAAGTACCAAGGGAAAGCCTCAAACTGACTCCCCAGGGCTTACCGCTGGCATTAGCATCTCGCGGAGGAGCCCCCTGCCAGCAGTCCTACTTCACTTCTTCTTCTTCTTGCGGCCCCGATACTGGCGGCCCGGCTTCTGCCCACCCCCGTCATCTCGCCGGTCTCGCCAGCTGGGCATGGGAGCCTCCAGCTCATTTGGGCGGCCCCCCCGGTCTGGCACGTTGCCCATAAGCACCTGAGAGGTGATTAGACTTGAATTTCAGAGAAAAATAAAATCTTGGACAAGGGGGCCACAAAGCAAAGGGAACAGCATGAGGTTGAAGAAGGAAGGGCCACTGTTGACTATTTAGGTATAGTGGCTGGAGGACAGGAGACTGAATTGGCGGAAGATACAAGAATAAAGCTTTCAAACTGGGTTCCAAGGGCCTCAGCAAGAGGGAAATGAAGGGGAGGGTGACGGCAGAGGTCCAAGTCCCCACCCAGCATTAACAAGGGTGCCCCAACTTTGTCTATTTCATATATGGGGCTTTGTATAACATTTCTAGCAAACTAATGTTTTCTTCTAAATATCCGTCATTTGGGGACTGCCTGTAATATACTTACTATGATACTTACTATATTTCTTTAAAGTAAATCACTTTTTCCTTATAGTTTGCCTTACTTTTTGCTGTGCTAGACTTTCCTCCCTCATATGCATTCACATGTTATATAAGACTATTTTGAGAGGTATGAGGCTAGATACCTAATCATTTAAACAAGGGTATTTCTGGTTTTTTAAAATGGTTTTTAAAAAACAAATAATACGACAGATAGGGCGAGGTTGTGGGGAAGGATTTTAAGGCTAGGTGGACAGGGCTCAATAAATAGCTGGACTTTGTTTTCAAGTCACTGAGGAACTGGGGAGGGCTCTGAGCTACGGAAGTACAAGGTACAAGGTCAGATTTTTTGTGTGAGAAAGGTCCTTCTAGCTGCCAAGTCAAGTGGGTGGATTAGAGGTGGTGAGTTCAGAGGTCACGAACACAGGTGGGAGAGGACAAGCTTGGACCGGGGCAAAGGCTGAAGGGCCAATTTGAAGGCCAAGGATGCCAGGGCCCGTCCTCACCCCAGGTGCCCACCTTGTTGATAGCACAGCAGGTCCCTCGGCGGGCAGCCACGCTGGTGGCTGGGACGAGACGAGACAGGTCAGCTCGGGCAGCCAGGACATGTGCAATGGAGACATCTGATTCTGGGGTCAGAACCTCTCGAATCGGGATCAGCACTGCCTTCATGGCCTCTCCTTGGGCCTGGTAGGGGGAAGGGGTGGCATGGAGAAGGTGCCCAAGAACCCTCCCCAGGTGAGATCTGTCATCTTGGATGCATCTCTTCCCCACTCAGGGCCTCACTGCCGCCCTGTCTAAAGAAGGGCGATGGGAGTGTAGAAGACACTCCCAGTGTAGAGCTGGGAATTCCTCAATGCCCTGGGAGCCCTGAGATTCTAGAAGCCCCCAAACTCACAAGATTGTAAAATTGCCTAAGCCTCAGAACCTCCAAGAGGGTGATAATTTCTGGCCCTTATTCCTCCTCCCTGCAGATGTAGCCCCCACAACTGGGCTTCCCTGCTCCTGCCAAGGTCCTCTGCCCCCACCTCTGCCCGATCACTCCAGTGGAAAGCAGATGTCGTGAGATCAAGGCGCTTGAGAAGGAGGCAGCGGCGGGAGCAGTACTGGTCTCTCAGGCTTTGGGACAGAGACGCCAATGCTTCCTGGGAGAAAAAGTCTTAGTCATGCCAGTGGTCCCTCTCATTCCCATCTCTGGATGAGGACACTGTTCACATACAACCACACAGTCTTACCCATCTGGGGGCATCTAGCGCATGGCTGAGGAGAGGCTGCATGGACCCTGAGGGCAAGGAAGTCAGCAGTTCTGAGATCTGATGGGAGAAGAAGTCATAGGCCAACTGGGGTAGAAACAAGATGGATTCCTTGTAGACCCCAGTTCCCTGTGGACCCCAGTTCTCCATGCCCCTCAGAGCTAGGCAATGGAAACAAGAATGGCACTCGTAGTTACAGAAAAACATGCCTGTGGGTGGGGCACTCCTGCCACACTGCTTTGGAGAGAGGAACCATGGCCCCGCACCCAAGGAAAATGGAACAGCCCCGGTGGGGAAGGGGCTCTGACTCTCACCTTGGCATGCAATTCCTGCAGCAGCTGGCTGGCAGGGGTCCCCGGTGTAGGTCTGGGGAGCCCCAGGGCTTGGAGGGTAAGACTGAGTTCCCGGACCATGCCAGCTCCCTCTTCTGCCCCTCCCCCGGGGGAAGACACAGGGGTGGGATCCAGCGAGGGGTGCAGGCGCAAGAGGCGGGCAGCCTGGAGCTCCGAGCAAAGAAAACCTAAAAGTAGGAAAAGGGAGCGGTGCAATCAAGGGTTGCTACTCCATCCACCATAATCAAAAAACTACAGGGCCTTTTACTCCTGCCCACCTGGAACCCTGGCTCCACCTCCAGAATAAGCCCCACCTCGAGATCCTGTCCCCGCCTGGGAATTTGACTCCTGCCCATCTGCCCGCCTCCTAGCCCAACCCACTTGAGCTACCAGATCCGCCCACAAAAATTCTAGCCCCGCCCATCTCAGAGCCCTATGCCCGCCCTAAAATTCTGACCCCGCCCTCCTGGAACCTCGGCTCTCCCACTACGGCATCCCAGGCCAGCCCTCGGCTCACGCAGCAGGCGCAGGCCCGCGTCGGGCTCGCGTAGCGCGGCCGCGCAGTCTCCGCCGCAGAGCGCGCGATCCGGGCAGTGCAACTCCCGCATCAGGCCAGCCAACTGTCGCAGAAATTCCTCCTCTGCGTCTGGGCCTGCAGCGGGCAAGACGTCAGGGCGCGGCGGAACCCGCGGCTCCATCCCTCCGACTCTCCTGCCCCATACGTACCGTCGCCGGCGTTCAGCACCTCAGCGCCCTCCTCTGGTTGCTGCTCCAGGGCGCCCAGAGTCGCCAGCTCCGCCGCCAGCCGCCCGCATAGAGCCCTGAAGTCTGGGCACGAGGTGCCCCGCGACGCTGCCCCCGGGAAACCCCCATACCTGCGGCGGGGCCGAGGCCGTGGGAGGGGTCGGGGAGGTCAGCGAGAATCCCCGCCCATCCGCGTCCTGAGGGCAAACCTGCGTTTCGTGCACCCACCAGCGACACCGCACGCCCTCTTACCCCAGAGCGAGCAGGTCCCGGGCCACCGCGGCCCCCTCCCGCGCTCCCGCTTCCGCCCCTTCCATGAAAGCGTCTCCTCTGCCTCGGTGCGCGCCCCCTACCGGCCGGCGGTAGGCCCCGCCCCTGGAGCGCCGCGCGCACCCGGCCCCCGTGCGTATTGTAGCGGCACCGACCAATCAGCCTCTCCTCGCAAGGGGGGCTTCGGACTCCAATTGGCGCAGGAGGAGGCAGAACCCGCCCCACGCCCTCCAGCACCGCCCTTCGGGTAACCTGTCAGGGGTCTGGGAACGCCCCCTGGCGCTGTAAATTCCAGAGCGTGCGTTCAGGTCCCAGCTGTCGCGACAAGCTACCGGGTGTCGCTACCATGGCGACATAAAAGCAACTTCTGTTTCCTTTTCTTCAGCTTCCCTCAGTTGCTTCTGCTCTTAAAGCCGAGGGTTGTTCACCAACTCTGGCCTAAATCCAGAAACTCGCTTCCTCTTTTCTGCCCTAGAGTTGGAATTATGTTAGGGACCCAGGAATCCCGGCTCACCCCTCACACCCACTCCCCACCAGAGCTAGGCCCGCTCATCGAGCACAATGTGCCCGTTAGGCCTTGGAGTGAGCAGGTACAATACGCCACAGTTATTAAGAGATAGCACCCTAGCAGTCAGGCAAACAAGGGTTAGGGTTTGACTCCCCTACTCGTCAGCTCTGTGTTCCTGCCAACTTGTTTCCCATCTGTATAATGAAGATAATAACAGCACCTACCTCTGAAGAGCTGTGAGGATTAGAGTTCTGTATGTAAAAAGTGCTTAGCAGATATAGAGAGGGTACTCAATTAAAAATAACAACTAACATATTAAGCAGTTAGTGTGTGCTATTGGGTTAAAGTATCTTATCCGTGTTTTACAGAAAAGCAAACTGAGGCTCAGAGAGGATAAGTCACAGAGTAGTGGTACCAGGACTCAAGGATCTAGTTCCAAATTCCATGTTCTTTAACCACTGAACCAATTTCTTCTGTTATTGCTGATGCTTTTATTGCTGTTTTTAATAATGGTTCCAGATCTGATCTCTTCCTTACTCTATCCTGGTTTCCAGCAGCTCCTAGATAATTCTGCTGGGCGGGGGAGTGGACTGGGAGCCTCTGGGAAGAACCGAGGGCCAGAGTTTGTTCCTCAGGAGCAGAGCCTGCCTTTAATAGAGTATCTCCAGAGCCCTGATTACTCCAAGGCAGGGCACTCAAGGGACCATTTGTTGACCTCAATAAAACATTTAAAATTGCTCAGGTTCAAAGACTGTTGGGAGCTATGTAAAAAAAAAAAAAGCTCAGTCCAAAAACTTGGACTTATAACCTTGACTCCTCTCCTTACAGCAAACCCCATATATAAATCTGTGGATTCTACCTTCAAAATAGAGCCAGTATCTGCCGACTTCTCCCCACTCCCCTGCACTCACTCTGGTCCTATCCACCATTGAATTGTCCTGGATGGTCACAGCAGCCTCATCCCCATCAGCCTGCCCCCACCCCCAGCACCTAACCCCCAGTCCGTCTGTTGCCCACATGCAGCAGAGAACACCTGAATCAGGCCACATCCCTCCCATGCTTGGAGCCTTCCTGTGGCTCCATCTCCCTCAGGGTAAAAACCAAAGTGCATACAATGGCTTGCAAGGGCCCACATATCTGCCCTGTCACCTCCTAGTACTCTCCTTGCTTTCTCCTTGCCAGACACTCTAGCTTCCTCAATGTTCCTCAGACTTCCCGGACACACTTCTGCCTCAGGGCCTTGCACTGGCTGTTCCCTTTCCTTGGAATGCTCTTCCCTGCAGACATCCACAGGACTCCCTCACCTTGTTCAGGGCTTTATTCAACTGCCAGTTCCTGTGTAAGGCCTAACCTGACAACTCCGGCCAAAACTGCCTGTATCCCCCATCCCCACTTTATTTTTTCTTCATAGTTTATATCATTTCTAGCATATTAAGTCATTAACATATTGTGTCTCGCACCATAAAATTGATGAGCTCTCTGTGGGAAGGGATTTCTTTGTGTTCTGCTCACTGCTTTATTCCAGTGCCTATAACACAGCTTGGCACAGGACGGGTGTTCAATATATGTGCTTGTTGAGGGACTATAAAACTCAGCTGGAGGATCTGCTTGGGACTAAAGGATGTGGAGGGGAAACAAGAATTTAGGCAGAAGACTGGCAGTTCAGAAAGGTGAGTGGATGGGGCACGCCACTACAAATAAATAACACAGGCTGAGACTTTGTCACAGACATTTCTTGGAGCAGATCTCATGCCCCCCTCCCCTGATGACAAGGCTGGGTCTTTGGCCCCCATCCTCCCCCACCATTTCAGCCTGCACTGACATTGACAATAGTGAGGTCACAGACTGGCTTGGAATCAAGATCAGGAAGATAAATGTTGGGGTGCCTCCCCCAAGTCTGGGGACCAAGCATCCAATCTGAGGAGCAAGCAGCTGGGAAATTGGGCCTGGGGGCTCCAGGGTCTGAGGTCTTCCTGGGTCCCAGGGTCAACCCTCCATCTACCCCAGATTTGGGGGCAATGGAGGGTAATCATGGATCCGAGGTGGGTACCAGCAGGGAGCAGGACTGGGAGACCTGGGAGAGGTGCTGCTGGGAGGTGGTGCCGGGGAATCTTTCCCCAGCCCCCACTGCTTCATCTGCGTCCCACAGCACCATACAGCACTCTGGCCCCCCCGTCCCACCCCTCCCCAAAACGAGGTAGGTTAAGAATGGAGCTTCCCCCCCGCCCACCACGGAAGGGGGGAGACCGAGGCACAGAGAGGGGGAGGGGGACCCAGGCTGCCCCAGCCCCCAGTCCCTCCACCCTCAGCTCTGGTGGGTCTGACAGTGATGAGAGCTGGGCAGAGTGGGGATGGGAGGGACACCCCACCCCCTTTTCTCTCACCCATCCCAGGGTCTGGTTGGGAGAGCTGAATCTCACAGGTTCCGGATGTAATAAATAGTTAATAATTTAAAAGAAGTGACAGAAAAACCTATCCCTTGAACCCCTACAAGGCCATCCAAGTCTGGGTAATGAAGAAAGGGAAGTGCACATTTCCAAATGCTTGGGGGCCAGATGCAGGTCCCAAGCCCAAACGTTGAGACTGTCTTGCTCCAAGACTTTGAACCCCTCCCCCAATACAGGACACCAGACCTTAGGCACATTCCTATTCCACTTAGGGGAATATACCTAAGAAGTCCCATTCCACTTAGGGGAAAGAGAGTGTGGCATACCCCTTGCCCAGAAGAGGGCCATGAAACAGGCTCTCAAACTGTCTGCAGCAACATCCCACTCAGAAATGGAAGAGAAGGGGTTAATGGGGAGGCAGAACATAAAAGGAAGGACTTGGACCAGGGCTAGGGCTCAAGGTTGGGCGTGGAGGAGGGTCTGCAAGGCTGGGGACTGGGGAGTGGTGGGGGGACAGAGGGGTCTGAGCAGAGCCGTAGGAGCAGTTGTGCAGCCTCTTGCTGAGGGCCCAGCTTGTGAGTTCCAACCCCACTCAACCCCTGGCTGTTGCCTTGCTTAGTGAATAGTCTACACAATTATCTGTGGCAATGATGGGTCCTAGAGGTGGGAGTGGGGGAACTCCCAGGTGTTCTAAAATCTAGGAATATGAGTTCAAAATAGTGGATAAAGGGGTAACTCTGAGGATGGCTGAGAGGCTTGGGCTGAGGTCCAGAATTCGAGAATCTGGGACCTTGGGGTCTCAGGGGCCTACGGACACAGGATTCAAGGGGTGGCGGGTCTCAGGGGATGCACACAAGGGGCCTGGGGAATCAGGGGTAGAGGCATCTGGAGGGCTTCATCAGGCTAGAGAGGTTTGAGTCAAAGAAATCTGGGGTCTGAGTGCCAGGGTCTTGGGGCACCTCAAATCTGAATGTCTCTGGTATGGAGGGACCAAGGTCTTGGATCAGGAACAATCCCAACGTTGTGGGGGCTTGAATCCTGCATCTGGGGGGTCAATGGCACCTTGCGGCCTTGGATTCAATACTCCTAAAGCACCTTGGGGTCACTCAAGGGCTGAGGGCCAAGGGGTCAGAGGTCTAGGTTACCATGACCAACCCATCCTCTGGGAGCTGGAACCCCAGCTTTTAAGGAATTGGGGATCTGTGGATAGAAGGAAGCCAAAGATTCCAGGACATTTTGGGTCTCAAAATCCAGGACCAAAGTGGACTGGAAGAGGGCTATTTGAGGATGTGAGACCAGTATCTTGGGCCCTGAGGTGTTGGTGGCCTTCAGTTGAAACACCTTGAGGATACCAGGCACCTCAGAGTCCTATGTATGAAATCCAAGACTCCTGAGAACACTGGTTTGGGAGGGGTGGGTCTACAGAGGTCTTTGGTCCCTGGCTCCCAGAGCATTTTGGTGTTCAATATCTGGATCTGGCCGGGCGCGGTGGCTCACGCCTGTAATCCTAGCACTCTGGGAGGCCGAGGCGGGTGGATCGCTCGAGGTCAGGAGTTCGAGACCAGCCTGAGCAAGAGTGAGACTCCGTCTCTACTAAAAATAGAGAGAAATTATATGGACAACTAAAATATATATATACAAAAAATTAGCCGGGCATGGTGGTGCATGCCTGTAGTCCCAGCTACTTGGGAGGCTGAGGCAGGAGGATCACTTGAGCCCAGGAGTTTGAGGTTGCTGTGAGCTAGGCTGACGCCACGGCACTCACTCTAGCCTGGGCAACAGAGTGAGACTCTGTCTCAAAAAAAAAAAAAAAAAAAAAAAAAAAAAAAATATCTGGATCTGGGGGGCTCTGGGGTGGGTCTCCCAAGTCATTTTGGGCAGAGAACATCTCACATTTGAGCATATACAAGGACTCAGTGCATCTCAAGAGTATGGGGTCCTAGAGCATCTGGGGGTTACCTGGACATTTTAGATCTCAGCGTTTCTGAACCTGAGGCTAGGTCTTGGGGGGTCTGTGGGCACTCAGTAGCGAGTAGACTTGGAGCCAGTATCTGGTGATTCCAGAACATAATGAAATCTCAAACCCAGGAGGGTTTGATGTCTCAGAACTTGTAGGGCTACAAAAACATCTGAGATGTGGGTGCACCAGGTCTTAGGGGAACGTTCAGGGACCAACTGGGGGTAATTCTGGGTCCTACGGTCTCAAGATCTGGGAGTAATTGGATACAAGCAGGGTTAGGTATTGGCAACTCCTAATTCTGGGGTTGTAATCTGAGGATCATGGTGCCAGGTGTGACCAGGATCTGAGTTGGTAACTTGAACATGAAGTTAGGGTTCAGGGCCCTGTGTCTCTCAGGGATCTGTGTGCTCCTAGCTCTTCTGACGTACACTCTGGGGATGCCTGGAGCCTCCTGGGGGGTGGGGGGCGGCGAGATGGGGGAACGCCAGAACTCAGGACACCCGGGACCTCTTGGACAGACATCCCAATGAAGCTGGGTCTGGGGTCTCTCAGTCCTAGGTTTGGGGTCCAGGTTCCAAGTCTGGGATCTCTCAATCCAAACGCAAGCTCCAAGTTCCGGATGTGCCTAGGTTTGGGTTTTAGGTCCAAATGGAGTCCGGGGTCCTGGACCCTCCATTTTGGGTCCTCGGTCTGGCTACAGGACCCGCCAGGCCATTCTCACCGTGTAGCCTCCTCGTGGCGACCCCCGCAGCCGGCACAGCCACATCTCGCTGCGACCCAGTGGCACGCGCGCAAGGGCGCATAGCAGCAGAGGCAGGGCACCGCCAGGGAGAGCGCGGCCAGCGCAGCCCAGCGCGCGGCTGGGCGTGGGTGGCCAGGCTCGCAGGCGCACGGGTCCGAGAAGTCGCCCTCGGCGTCCGACAGGCAGTGGTAGAGCAAGCTCTCTGCGCACCACAGGCAGCTGAGACGGCGCACCAGTATGCGACCCGGGTCCGGGGCCTCAGCGCAGCGGCCACCACGCCCGTCTGCTCGCCGGCGGAACAGCGCGCGGCAATGCACGCAGCGCGCAGCCTCCTCCGCCTCCGGGGAGGCCTTGGCCGGCGCAGGGCCTGGGCCCGGGCCCGGGGGCGGGCGAGCCGGGGGCGCTGGAGGTGCAGCATCGGTCAGAGGGACAGGTAGTGCCGCTGGGGGCCCCAGGGCTGCGCCCCTCAACGCGCCGGTCTTGGCGAAGCGCACGACGCAGGTGGACAGGGCGAGGGGAGCCGGCGGCCCAGAGCGCCGGTAATCCTCATAGCCGCGGCCGCCCCAGCCCAGGCCCCCGGCCCCGGCCAGGGGCTCTGAGGGCTCCGGAATCCCCATGAACGGTAGAAGCGGAGGGTAGCTCTGGGGGACGAAAGGACAAGGAGATCAGGTTAGCGGGGGGTCTGTGACTTCCCCACCACCTACCAGAATCCACGCCAGTCTCAGAAGACCCAAGGATCTGTCCTCTAGCCCACACCTTAAGGACCCAGTGGCTTAAGGCTCCCAGTCCTCACTCAAGATCCAGGAGTCCCAGTTGCCAGTCCCTCCTACCTTCAGATCCAGAAGTTCTGGACCCCAGCCACCTCCTCCCTCAGGACCCGGGAGTCTAGTCCCTGGGTTGCTTTTATCCCCTTAGGCACTGAGCCTTCCCAGCCCGGACCCCCACCCTCTTGAATTAAGCCGTCTGAAGGACTACTTCCATGAGGACCAGCATCCTCGGATACACTAGGAGAATTGTCCAAACCATCCCCCAAACTTCTCTGGAATTCAGAAGGCCTCAAAAGCTCCAAGGGCGCAGGAGACACAGGAAGCCCCCCAATCCTCCGAGAAGCCCAGGCCTCCAAGGCTCTCCCTAGTTCCCCACACCTCCTTATCTGTCCCTATGGTCCCCGCTTCCCAGCTCAGAAGACAGGTCAGTCATCCCCTGGGATCTGTATTTCTCACCCCCACTGGGCCTCGGCTCCCGCCTCCTTCAGGACCCCAGCGCCCAGCCTCATTCCACCCCGAGCCCAGACTTCAGACTTCCGCTGGGGGGCAGAGGTCGCACCTGAGCCGAGGAGCGGCGACGCTGGGGGGACATGGCCGGCCCAAAGCCAGAAGCAGACTCCATTGTGACGATGGGGGCCGCGGTGGTGGGAGGCGTCTCCTGGCGGCTGTGACTGGAGGAGGAGTCGCTGTCCACGTGGGACTAGGGGAGATTGGCGGCCTCAGCGCGGGGACCCCCGGCACAGCCGATGCCCTCACACAGACCCCCTCCCATTGAGAGCGAGGGCTCTGCGGCCAGGCAGGCCTGGGTTCAAACCCGGGTCTGCCACTGACTGGTTATGTGACCTCCGGCAAGTGAGCTCACCTCTTTGAGCCTGTTTCCTCCTCTGTAAAATGGGGCTCATAGTAGTACCTATTCATAAGGATGTGGTTAGGACCCACTGCACAGGGCACACAAGTGCCAGAAGTACAGGAAAAGCTGGAAATGGTTACTGCTATTACAAGACCCCTCTTCTTATCTGCTCAGCTCACCACCCTACAGAACATCAAATCGTCTACCTTCCCAGAACCCCTCTCCCTTGGCCAGCCAGCTGCCTCCTGCCTCATTCCTGCCACCACACCTTCACTGGGGCAGTTCCCCCACCCGGAGCACTCACCATCCCATCCAAACCAGGCTCCGTCCTGACACTAGCTGAAACATCATTCTCAGACCCTCAGTTTCCTTTCTGTAACTTGGGCGTAATTCCTACCTCATCTGTTCACCATCATCAATATACATTCATTGAGTGCCCACGACGTGCCAGACTCCCACAGCCATTGCGCATTCAAGATGGAGCGTGGAGAGCACAGCACCTTTCCTGAGGACGGGCTCAACAGATGGGAACTGTCTGCCGGACTGTGTGGCCTGCCTCTATCTCCCACTACCCTGGAATTCCTCCTCTCTCTGCCCAGAGGCTCAGTTTTGTTCCTCCAGGTGTTCTCAGCAACTCCCACTGTTGCCAGCAAGTGCCAAATTGCACCCAACATTCTGTGCATTCATTCATTCAATTTACTCAACACATATTTACTGTGTGCCAGGCACTGTTTTGGACACTGGAGTTGCAGCAAGAAACCAACAAAAGATCCTTGCCCTCCTGGAGCTGACATTCTAGCATGGGAGATGGACCGTAAACTAACAGATAAGAAAACAGTCTTTTCAGAAAGGAAATGAGGAAAATATCTTAGAAGACGGGGAAAAATTAGAACCAGACAAGGAGCATTGGGAGATTGCAATTTTAAATAGATTACCCACAGACAGTCTCACTAAGAAGGTGATATTTGTGTGAAGCCCTGAAAGAAATAAGGGAATGAGTCTTATGGAAATCTGGGAAAGGGTGTTCCAGACAGCAGCCAGTACAAAGGCCCTGAGACAGGATGTGCCTGCCCTATTGGAGTAGGAGAGAAGAGGCCGATGTGGATGGAGCACAGTGAGTGAGCAGGAGAATAACACAGGGCCAGATGGTGGCATAGGATCTTACATGCCACCATGAGGACTTTGTCCTTTACCCTGAGCAGGAGCCCTGGGAGAGTGCTAAGTGGGAGAGGGGCATGATCTGATTCAGCCATCAATAGGATCCCTCTGGCTGCATGTGGGGAAGACACTAGGGGACAGGAGGGAGAGAGGTGACAGTCAGAGGCTGTTGAGATGGTCCAGTGGGAGATGAGACTGGATGGTACCAGGTTGGAAGCACATTCTGATCGTTTTGAAAGTAGAACCAATACTGGCTGACAGATTAGATGAGAAGCATAAGAAATGAGGAGTCAAGGATGATCCCAAGGTTTGTAGCCTGAGTAACTTGAAGCATGGAGTTGTCATTAATTTGTTCATGCATTTACTTTTAATATTTATCCATTTTTATCATTTATCTTTTTTTAAAAATTGTTTCCTTTCCACTTTAGAATAGAAGCTCCACAAGGAAAGGGACTTTTTGTTCATTGATGTATCCTGCATGCCTAAAACACTGCCTGCTACGCAGAAGGTGTTCAATAAATACCCAGGAATCAATGTGTGAATCATGGCAGGAAGAAAAACTAGAATAACTGGGATTGAATTGACACTAACAGTTTGGGCCCAATTTTGTGGAATAGGAACAAAACCCTTGCCCTCCCAGCAGAGAAGCATCCTGGAGACTCACCGTCAGAGGGCAGGGTGTCTCTGCGGTATCCTGGGAAGGGGAGGAGGAGGAGGAGGAAGAGGAGGGAGTGAGTGAGCCTAGGGCAGGGAGAGAGGCAGAAAGTGAGTTCCCTGGGCCCAGCTTCTGCTCCCCCCACCCCACAGCCCCCAGTGCCACCACCTGTGCCACTCACCTCGACCCAGAGCGGCCAGTGCTGCCAGCAGGCTCTTCTGGAACTCATCAGCCTCTGCAGGACTCTGAAACGTCAGCCCAAATTTGCATTCACCCAGGCTCCAGTGGTGGAAGATGGGGTTCACTTTGTTGTACACCAAGCCTGGCCTCAGGGTACACTCCAAGGTCGTCTAAGGGGCAGGAGGGGGCAGAGTCAGATTCCCCTACCCACCCATGCATGTGATTTCCCTTCTGCCCCCAAACCCTCTTCCCACTGCAGCATCCCACAAACCTCATTTCCCAATCCTAGGTGTACCCCAGAACCCTGACTGACACTCCAGTACAACTCCCCAATTTTATTAAGCACACCTCTGATACTCCAGTATTTTCCCCAGTTGATTCCTTGATGACTACCTTTTTCTAATACCCTCCCCTGATACCCCAGTAGGAAAATAAAACCTTATCAAATTCCTCAAAAATCTGTTAACCCTTTTCCAATAACCCAACATCCCCCCTTCTGACTCAGTAGTACTCCCCAAACTTTATTGGACATCTCACAATATTACTGTTAATCCCCTTCTGATGCCCCGATAATCTTTTGAAACTGTACCCCAAAATATTCTTACTAAACTTCCACAGGCTCCCCTTCAGTTGCTAGTTCACACCTTGGATGTTCCCTCAAATCCTTGCCTAGCGCTAGATTCTTTCTCACCATTTCAAATCCCCCCACATCCTTCTACCAATGCCTGTTCTGAAATGCAGTCCTTCCCTCAAGCCTTTTCAAACAATCCAGATCTTTCTACTACATCCCCAGTTGAAACTTCAACATTATCCTTCCAAATTGCACCAGACAGCCCCATTATTCCTGATGAACCCACATATAGGATTGTCAACTGTACTGACACTTCCAAATGGACCCCCACCAAATGCTTCCATATACTTAGGGCAGACAGGGGCCAGCTGGTGTAGGGCCTCGCGGTGAGGATCTCTGAGCAAGGTGGAGCCGCGGGAGGGTTCTGAGCAGAGGAGGGGCACGATCTGAGTCGGGTGTTAGCAGTGCCCCTGTGGAACAGACTGGGGTTGGAGGGGAGCAGCAAGAGCAGGGCAGGGGGCCCAGGCAGGAGGCTGCTGTGACAGTCCAGCAGGAGATGGCAGTGGACAGGCCCTGCTTAGTATCCCAAATATTCCTGAAATTCCCAACTCTTATCCATCGGACAGATATTCACTTCCAAACTCCATCCCACACCCCAGCTTGATTCCGAGGCTGGGAGACAACCTGACCTCTCCTCCGCACGCCCAGCCCCCCTCCCCTGCCTCCCCGGGGCCCAGCCCTACCCCCACACCCCAGGGTGGCTCACTTTCTGGTCCCGGAGGCGCTCCCCGTGGATGACGTAGTGCCCCTGGCGGGCCCCCCCCTCGGGCCTGGCCCCTCGGACCCGACATACGCTCACCTGGCTGAGGCCCCCGCCCCCCACAGGCAGCCAGCCCCCACTGGAGTCATCTCGGGCCATCACCACAGCTCGGACCCGCACCATGTACCTGGGGGGCGGGCGACAGGGATGACAGTCAGTGAACTCAAGTCCTGCTCTCCCACTGAATGTTTCCCCAACCTTCATCTCCCCTCCATCTTCATCTCTCACATCTAGATCCACTGCACCCTAAGCTACCAATACACACCTTCTCCCCCATGTCCACCCTCTCCCGCACGGCTACTTTCTTGCTCATGCCTTCTATCTTCTCCTATGTCTACCTTCTTTTCTATGTCTACCTTTTCTCTCCATACCCACCTTTCCCCCATCTTTCCATCCCCACCCCCATAGCCTTGGTTTTCCACTTCCCCTCCCCCTCCTGTGCATCCCCTATCAACCCTGTCTCCTTCTCGCTCAGCACATACCCACGGCCCCACCCAGCGTTCCCCCTCACAGCTGGGTGCCTGCGCATATGTATTTTCTCTGGGCCCATCAACTGAGCTCCAGTCCCCCCAACACTGCCTCCGCACCCTGTCGTCCAGGCCACAGGCTGGGTGAGAAACCCAGGCTCTTTCCCCCCCACCCCTTCCCGGATTTATGAATGAGACCGGATGCAAAGCTCACTGAGTCACCCAGCAACGGGAGATAGGCAGCGAACGGGGAGAGAACAAGAAATGGCCAGAAAGAGAGGCCGAGAGGGAGATGGAGGCAGAGGAAGTCAGAAACCGGCAACCGAAGACACATCCAGAGAGCATTTCATTCACAAAAATCAAGGCTGCTCCCTCAGGCCCCAGCCAAAGGAAGCCAAGGGGGAGAGATGGGGGGAAGAGATTGATCCCTCCCCCACCCCAGCCCCAGCATCCTTCAGAACCATTTTACCCCGCCCCCCAGCTCAGGGGATGTAGCCCTCTACCCAGTAATCGGGATCAGCGTCTAGCCCCTCACTGCCTCCCAGCACGGAACCCTGGCGTCCCGACCTTAGGGACCCAGGCGCGCTCTAGCCCCCTCCCCCACCTGCAAGCTGCCGGGCTTCCCCGGCCCTTCAGGAGGGGAAGGGGCGGCCGCAGCGCCCCCAGCCCCCTTTACTCAATGGGATGGGATTTTGTGAATGAGCAGTCACGTGACGCTGCTTCCTTTGTCCGCCCGCCTCCCCCGACAACAGGTGAAGTAGGGAAAGAGGGCAGGGGTCCCCCCAGGGCCTAGCTGGAATGGGGCACCGGGATTTCAGGGTGTCCTACGCTCCCCACACATCCATGTTCCCTGGGGGGAGTGGTCCTCTGAGTTCCTCAATGGTGGGGGTCCAGGACGGAATTTTGTGAATGGGGAGTCCTCAGAGGAATTCCAGGTCCCCCAAATGGAGACTGGTACCCCAAATGGCTGCCGCGCAGTTTGGGGGTCTCCACTCCCTTGTCCTCCCAGCCGGGGTCCGGGGGGGCGCCCGGTGGGCAGAAGGCGCAGCGCGGTCCTGACCGCCCCCTCATCGGTACAGCCGGTCTGTCAGCCCCCGCCCCCTCGCCCCCCTCGGCACCTGCCTGGGAGGCTCCGGCCGGGCTCCGAGCGGCGGCGACGCGGCCTGCTCCTCCTCCTGTTCGCTCCGGCTCCCTCGCTGGCTCCGGCGGCGCTGGAGACGGGCACCGGGAGCCGGGGTGAGGGGGGAGGGAGGGGGAACCTGGGAGACGGGCGGGGGGGGAGGGGGCGGCTTGGGGGAGGGGTAAGAGCGCGGCGGGCGTACTTGCCCGCTGGGTCCTAGAGCCCGGCACTCGCTCCAGCGTACAGCCCCCCAACCCCCATTTTCTTAAGATCCAGAGGGGATCCCCCACTTTTGTACCCATCTGCGCCATTGATCCCTGATGATGTGAGGAGGGGACAGGAACAGGGACCGGTCTCAGGATTCTAAAGAGGCGGTGGTCTACGCTTTGGGTTCTGAACGGGAGGGGCTGGGTGCCTGGCAGGGTTCGAAAAGGGGTGGGGCCAGGAGGGAGCACTCAGAAGGGGGCGGGGTCGGAGGGCCCGGGTGAGGAGCAGGTTTATACGCTGAAGGCGCGGACAGGCGCGTGCGTCATGGAAGGGGCGGGTCCAGGGCGGATGGGCCTCCTTGGCGGGAGGGAGGAAGGATAGGGTCTTGGGAAGAGCAGTTGCGGGGGTCTTAAAAAGGCGGAGCTTAGAGGTAAATTGCCTGAGGGGTGGGGCAGATGAGAGATCCAAGAGGGAGGAGCTACGTAGCAGTGTTCGTAATGGGCGGGGCCTCGGGAGGGAATAACGGAGAGGGGCGGAGCATTCTGAAGGGGAGGAGCTACGGAGAACGCCCTGAAGGGGTGGAGTTTAGGACTAGAAGGCCTCGGGGCGGGGAAGAAGACATCATCAAAGTATTTCAAAGGGAGATCCAGGTTCGTGAGGGACCGGGCTCAAGCTGGCTCTCAGAAGGGCGGGGCCTCGAGCCCGAGGGCGGGGCCTAGATCTCGGGGTCCACCCTCGCTGTCTCGCCCACTTGCCTTCACCCCCGTTCTTTTCGGTTAATTTCTGCTACGGCCGTTCCCCACCCTGCCCTGGGCCCAGGGGGCCGCGGTCTGAACTCTGGTCGGCTGGAGGAGTCGGTGAGTGGGGCCCTCGGGGTGGAGGCGGAGCCAGGGCGGAGCTTAGGAAAAGGGGTGGAGCCTGAGTGTTGAAACCTGCTAATACACCGGGAGCGGCAAAAGAAATTCAGGAGTAAGGCCTGAGAATCTGACGCTACCTGGGATAAGGGCGGGATCCAAAGATCGACAGAGTGAGAAGAGAGCATCAGAGGGTTAGAGGCGAGGATTGAGAGATTAGTATGACCAGAATACCTGGTATTTGTTAGGCAGAGGCGGGGCCGTATCGGATGTGGGGTGAGGGTGGGAATGAGGCCCGATTCCCCGACAATCGGGGGCGGGACCAGAAAGCGGGGCGTGGCCTGGGGCTCTGGAGCCAGGCCAGTGTGCTGCGAGAGAAACTTGAACTCCTTTTAGGACTTGTAGGCTACTGGGCATAACCATCACTAGTGATGTGGCCGGAGAGACTGACAAGAAGGCAGGCAAGACTAGTTTTGGAGCCTGGCTACTTGGGACGTGGCCAAAGTGATCTGAGGAACCAGCCAAGGGTACAGGCATAGTACCTTAGTACATTAAGGGGTTGGGACCTAAGTGTCCGAACAGTGGCTGTGTGGGGCCATGGGGAAGAAAGCGTGAACGTTGAGAGCCAGGGACTAGGGCCTGAGCGGATCTTGGAGAACAGGGTCGGGGCCGGTCCGGACCGGTAAGACCAAGTACAGCCAGCCGCGTGGGGTCCCCACAGCCCTGGCAGACTGACTGGCTGAAGGTTTTCTGACCACAGTCCCCGACCTCTGTCGGAAATGGGGAACGTGCAGTCGGAGCCGTCCGCGGGCGGGGGCTCCCGAAAAGAGCAGGCCTCGGACCGCGCCTCCAACTCCCGCCGGACGTCCCTGGTGGAGCCCGAGGTGATCCTTTCCTCCCCGGCCATGCGCCTGGCTCGAGGGCTGGGTGTCTGGTTCCCTAGCAGCTCCGCGCCACCGGGACTCCTGGTACCTCCGGAGCCCCAGACCTCACCCTCGCCCCTGCCCCTGACCTTAGACCTGCCCTCGCCAGTGACGCCTCCTCCAGAGGAGGCGGCTGCGGCTGCGGTCTCCACACCACCCCCGCCCCCCATGGGGACCCCGTTGCCCGCACCGTCTAAGTGGCGAAAACCCACCGACACTCCGGTGCCCCGGATCCGCGACCTGCTAGAGGCGAGCCATCGCGGCCAGGGTGACCCTCCAAGCCTCCGCCCGCTGCCGCCACCGCCCCGGCAACTAACCGAAAAGGACCCGGTCCCGAGGGTCCCACCCCCACCTCAGCCGCCTTTGGAGCCGCGGAAGCCGTCACCACCGCCACCTACCGACTGGCAGCTCTTGAACCGCAGGATCACTCCTGCTTTGGCCACACCCGCCGCAACCCCCACGGAAAGCCACGTTGGGCACTGCAGCGAGGGCCAGACCGCTGGCGGGGCTCGAGGAGGGGCACCTCCCCAAGAAGGCGAAGGCGAAATGGCCAGGCCTGCGGCTTCCGAGTCCGGCCTGAGCCTGCTATGTAAAGTCACCTTCAAGTCGGGGCCTCCGTTTACCCCTGCGGCAGCCTCAGGTTCCTTAGCAGCCAAAGCCCCGCTCGGGAGCGGCGGAGGCGGAGGCCTCTTCGCCGCCTCCGGTGCCATCTCTTATGCCGAGGTCCTGAAGCAAGGGCCTCTGGCTCCTGGAGCCGCTCGACCCTTGGCAGAGGTCCCTCGAGGGGCACAGGAAACCGAGGGAGGTGATGGAGACGGCGAAGGGTGTTCTAGTACCCCTTCGGCGTCCGCGTCCCACGCCCGAGTCCTACCGCCGCCACCCTACACCACCTTCCCAGGTTCAAAGCCTAAATTCGACTGGGTGAGCCCTACCGATGGCCCTGAACGCCACTTTCGCTTCAACGGGGCTGCTGGAGGCGTTGGGGCGCCCCGACGGCGCGCAGCAGCGCTCTCGGGGCCCTGGGGCTCCCCTCCGTCACCACCAGGGCAGATGCACTCAGCTCCCGGGCCCCGGAGGCCCGCACCTGCCTTGCTGGCGCCGCCTATGTTCATCTTCCCGGCGCCCACCAATGGCGAGCCCGAGCGCCCCGGGCCTCCAGGCCTGCAGGATTTACCCCCGCCGCCGCCGCCGCCCGCACCACCACCCACACCACCGCCCCCGCCGCCGCCCACGCCGCCGCCGCCGCCGGCGCTCCAGCCAGCGCCGCTGCCGGTGGTGCTCCCGCCTACCCCAGGCCTCAGCCACGTGGAGCCAGCCCTGGCTCCCGCCCCAGCCCCTGCTCTGCCCGCCGCCTTGGCTGCCGACCAGGCCCCAGCCCCGGCTCCAACACCAGCCACTGCCGAGCCGTCGCTGCCTGCGCCCCCGCCCGCGCCCACGCCCGCACCCATCAAGGCCCGCACACGTAGAAACAAGGGTTCCCGCACGGCCCGGGGCGCGACCCGCGAAGATGGCGTGCCAGGCGATGGTCCTCGCGAACGAACTACAGCTACCATGACTGACAGCGGCGGTAGAGGGAATGGTGTCAACGGGGCCCCTCTGGCTGGGGCAGCTAACATCGGCGCTGCGCGGCACTGGCCGCCCTTCCAGGTGCTTAACTCTTGTCCCTGCAAGTGTTACTGCCGCCACCAGCCAGGCCATCGCCGCCTGCCACGCAACGTTTCTGCCTGGTGAGGAAGGTCGGGGAGTAGGGAAGGGAGGGAATACCCCTCGAAATCCTGAATCTTAGACTTTCCTGGATAGAGGCCTACTTAGCCCTTTGGTGTCCTGACCCTTTGCCTTCCTCTTGGCCACATCTCAAACCTAGCTGAGCTCCCATCTTTCAGGACCAAGAGGAGCCTTGATCTCATACTGGCCCCTAACAGGAGAGGGGGGGACACCTTGGCCCAGCCCTATGGTATCCACATACCCAAGTTGACCCTTGGCCCTTCTGTTACTCTCCAGAGCCATCAGGGAGGGAAGCTGGTCCCAGCTGGCCTGCCCCTATACACTGCCTTGACCCTGTCCCTGAGGACACCAAGAGGGATCATGTCCCAAGCTCTCCAGGGATCAGAGGGAAGGAGATAACTATCTTCCTGGAACCAAATGGGGGGTAAATGTAGGCCCCCCAACTTTCCTAGACACAGGGGAAGCCCTAGCCTAGTTCCTCAGATTCCTGACCCCTCCCACCTTTGGCAACTTCTGACTCTGGGACTCAAGGCTGTGGCCACCAGAGGGCACTGATGTCCCAGCTCTTGTGCAGCAGAGTCCCCACAGCAGGGGAGACACTGTCCTCCAGCTACCCATTAACCCCACACTGGACAACTTGATATGGTCACCAGAGTCTGACCTTTGCTCCTAAGGACAGAGTCACTAGGTGACTCTGCTCTGGACCTCTTGGGGCTCAGCTGGGACACTATCACCAAGCCTCAGCCCCTGCTTTCCCACTAAGATTAAGTGGATACAGCCCTGCCCTAAACTGCCTTTGGGATATTCAGACATGGCCTTCAGAAGTTTCTTTATTCAGATGGGGAAAGTGAAGCTCTCGAACGGGTAAGAGCCTGGCTACGCAGCCCGGCCCTGCTGACTCTACCCTCCCCCTAGGCTGAGAACACCTACCAACCACCTGAGTGAGCCGCCCTGGGTCGCCACCATCAAGCTGGCCGGCTCCCTAGTAGCTGGGCTGGAGCACTACGACTTGCAGGCCACTCACTCCAACTGAGCGGTCTGCACAGCACCCTCCACCTTCCCCTCCGTGCCAATAAAACTACCAATACAGATCCTAGCAGCCTGCCAGTCACCTGCTGAGGGTTGAAGGGGTTGGGTGGGGCATGGCTTCATGAAAGCACATCCTGGGAATGGTAAGAGGGTGAACCCAGAGCAGCAACAACTGAGGTTCCATTCACCCAGCATCCAGACTGCTGGGCCCAGGGCGGGGGTAGGCTCATTCTCCTTAATACCTACCAGAAGCCCCTCGCTGAGCTGACCTGGTGCTAAGCTTAGAATTCAGCACAAACCACTTTGGAAAGATATGATCGTTCTCAGTTTACAGTTGGGAAAACTGACTCTGGAACTTTCTTGAAAATCTCATCCCATAAAGGGCTCAGCCAGATTTGGACTCTGTGCCTCAAACACCTTGCCAAGAATGTCAAGACAGGAAACATAGGCTGGGGGATGTGGCAGAGTGGGAACCAGGGCACGCCCATGCCTGGACCCACACCTCTCACTCCACAGAGGGCTCAAACAGGTAGCCCACAGATGAGTTCCATTGCACATCATTTTCATAATTATTTAATTTATTGCCAACATTTAAAAAAAACGGGACACCTCACCCCCTTCATTGAAAAAGCCTGGTGTACTGGCCGAGAATTCCCACGTGTCCACTGTGCTGCGAGGCCCTACAGTGGGCACTTGTGTTTGGGACTCTTAGCAATGGCCACTGGACAGAGGCTGATCCAGGGGGAGAGTGTTATCTCTAACCTCTGAGGGCCCCAAAACTGTAAGTTCTTCAGAGATACGAACTTGTCTTCCCACCACTCCAATTGGGGAGACAGGGCCCAGAACCGAGAATGTCAATCCACCTTTATTGAAGGAAACCCTGCACTGTAACTTTTAAATAAGGCGTGCCCCGCCCCGCCCGGTGGGCTCAGACGATCATCTCCAGCTGCCGGGCATACTCGATGACCTGTTTGGCCAGTTCCGTAGAGGGAATGGTGGTGTCTTCTGGCTTCTGCTGCTGGCTGGCAAAACTGTAGTAGTTGTTGGGACCCAGGACCCAGCCTCGCTGCAGGAAGGGAGGGATTAGATGGGTGGGTGATCACAAAAGCCCCCCACCCCCACCCCACAGAGCCAGCATTTACCCACATGTGCCACGCTCTCTTTCCTCACCAGCCCCACTCTACCCAGACAACTCTAGGCAAGTAGCTTCACCTCTCTGTGCCTCAGTTTCTGCATGTTTGAGACAAGGGAGGGATCCTAATCACACACTTCTTTGGGTCTGCCGTGAGGATTCACTGAATCAACACCTCTAAAGTGCCGAGAATAGTGTTTGGCCTGGAGTAAGTGAGCAATCAGTGTCAGCTGTCACCATCACTCAAACTCAATTTCATGCTTTCCATAGCCTCTTCTTGGTCCTCCTACTGCCTCCTGGGACACCAGAGTCACTGCATGCCATGCCTCAGCTTCTCTAGGGGGCACCACTCCTGCTCAAACACTCCAGACCAAGTGAAGTGAAGTCTTGCAGAAAAAGCTGCCACCTTTGAAAAGGACGGCAGCCAATATGTGCAGAGCACTGAATTCCACCCAGTACCGGGTACTATGTGAAGGTCAGCCCGTGTGTTGAACTCTAGCCCCATTCTATGGGTAAAGAAACGGAAGGTCAGAGAGGTTTGGTAATTTGCCTAAAGTTACCCAGCTCCATTTAAACCTGGGAAATCTTGCTCCCGCGCCCCTCTAGGCTGCCCCACACTGCTAGAGTGCACCACTTTGCCCCACAGCCCCCCGGCCTGCACCCCAGCCACCTTTTTGGCGTAGTCTGTCATCTTTTTGGGTGTGTTGAAGAAGAGGATACGGGTGGCCTCAGTGAAAAGGATTTTCTCATAGGCCTTCTCGATGCATCCAGCAATCTCATCCCTGGGGGAAGACAGCAAGCTTCTCATTACTGAGCGAAGACAACCTTCCAGGCCCTGTCCTCCTAAGCCTAATATGTATCAGCTCTGACCCTTCGGAGGTCAGAGCACTGATACACTGGTGCCTGATGACTGGGATATATGACATGCCCTGGCTCATGTACTGATCAAGGCTCAAGTTACTCAGAGGGGGAGGAACTTGACCAGAGTCGCAAAGCAAGCAAGGGCCACGGGGCAGGGGTGGGATCCACACCCAGATCTTGCTGACTCTCGGGCTCAAACTCTGAATCCCACTCCCAGCCACGAGGATTTCAGGCCGTCTGAAACCCAGCTCAGCACTCACACGAGGGGATCTCTTCATGTAACACCCCCTTCGCCAGGGTGCTACACCCCACTTCACAGATCCCGAGGGGGTTCCTCGTACCCAGTAAGAGGCACCCGTCGTGAACAACACTGAAGTAGAACACAGCAAGGCCCAGCGTCACTGCAGTGGGGGAAGGGCTTAGCTCCGGGGAAACAGTGAGAATGGAGGAGCACATCTGTGTCTGACATGTTTCTCTTAGGCCAAGTGGTAGGTACCTGGGTACTCCCTGCCCCTCCTCACTCCTGCCATGTCTCTAGGCTTGCCTTTGCCACCCGAGAAATGGAAACTCATTTCAATCTGGTGCTTTGCCCAAGTGAACCAGCTCTGCCACCACTTCAACACCCTTTTACTCCTCAAGGGACGTGTATGTCATGTTCACCTGCCCATGTGATGTCACTTGTGCATATAGCAATCCAAGGGGCCAATGGGACTTGGTGGTCCCATTCTACAGCAGGGGAAACTGAGGGTTCCACAGTTTAGGTGACCTGAGGTGAGGTCAGGTGATTCACTGGATGAGTATCTGGGATGGGAGATGGGCTGGAGCACTTCTAAGAGGAGGCAGCATAGTCCCTGTCTGTTGACCACTATTTGGGTGCCAAGCCCATGCTCAGGATTGATACTTATGGCCAAACAAGTAAACCAGCCCAGAGCGAGATGAGGTTTATCATCCACAATCTCAGGACCAGTCCCAGTTCACAGAAAAGGCGAACCAAGGAGCTAGGAAGAGAAGAAACATGCCCAGGCCGGGCAAGGTGGCTCGTGCCTGTAATCCTAGCACTCTGGGAGGCCAAGGTGGAGGATCACTTGGGCTCAGGAGTTTGAGACTAGTCTGAGCAAGAGCGAGACCCCGTCTCTACAAAAAATAGAAAAAATTAGCCAGGCATGGTAGCACGCATCTGTAGTCCCAGCTATTTGGGAGGCTGAGGCAGGAGAATCACTTGAGCCCAGAAATTTGAGGTTGCTGTGAGCTATGACAATGCCACTGCACTCTACCTGGAGTGACAGAGAGAAACTCTGTGTCAAAAAACAAACAAACAGGCCGGGCGCGGTGGCTCATGCCTGTAATCCTAGCACTCTGGGAGGCCAAGGTGGAGGATCGCTTGGGCTCAGGAGTTTGAGACTAGTCTGAGCAAGAGCGAGACCCCGTCTCTACAAAAAATAGAAAAAATTAGCCAGGCATGGTAGCACGCATCTGTAGTCCCAGCTACTTGGGAGGCTGAGGCAGGAGAATCACTTGAGCCCAGAAATTTGAGGTTGCTGTGAGCTATGACAATGCCACTGCACTCTACCCGGAGTGACAGAGAGAAACTCTGTGTCAAAAAACAAACAAACAAACACACCCAGCCCATTCCAGATAACAAGTGGCGGGAATGGGATTCAAATTTGGGGCTGACTCAAGTCCAAGTTCTTTCCAAAGCCCACAGGACCCTGGCCCCCCACATACCTGATAGTGTCAAGCAGGATGTCAATGAAGAAGGTGTAGCTCTCAGCAGGGATGTTACCCTTGGCCAGGAACACCTTGTTGTAGCTGCCCTCCATCAGGTACTGCAGAGGCCAGACACGGGGAAGAGAAGGGGATGAAGAGGCAGCACAGGCCTACCTGCTGGGGCCTCACGGCACTGCTAGTGTCCCCATGAACCCTACTCTGCCATACAGCCACTCCTTTCCCCATGCAGACTGGGTACCACCTTCACCTGGAGGCCTGCTTCCAGGAAGCCCTCCCTGCTTTAAACACACACACACACACACACACACACAAACACACACTCTCACACACCTCTCTCTGTCTCTCTCTCTCTCCCCCCAAGCCTGCCCTGGGCAGGTATCTAATTATCTCATTTATTCTCCAATTACAGGCTCATCTCTCCACCCCTCTGCCCAAACCATGCTGTCTGCTGTGACTACCCTCTCTCCCATCCTCTCCTCACCAGCCGAATCCTCCCAGCTCCAGGAACAACTTCCTAAACTCAGGTCCTAAGGCTTTCCCCTGTCCCTGCTCACTCTCTTTCAGAAACACTGTCTTCTCAGCTGTCGCTCACACACAGTAGGCCTATCTCTGCTTCAGGATACTTGTGCTGGCTGGTCCTCTACCGGGATGTCTACATCATTCAGTTCCTCACCCTTTTCAAGTCTTTTGTCAAATTTCACCTTTTCTGTGAGGCCTTCCCTGACCACCCTAGATAAAATTTCACCCCGGGCCTCAACTCTCCACCCTCCTTTCTGCTCTATTTTTCTCCACAGCACTTAACATCCAACAAGCTACTTAGGTTACTCACTCTTTTGGTTTACTGCCTGCTTCTTCACCTGAATGTCACCACCACAAGATCAGGGATTTTATCTGTTTGATTCACTGCACAATCTGAAAGCCTACCACAGTGCCTGGCACACAGCTGGGATTCGATATTTGCTGGATGAACAAGTGAATGAGTCCATGGGTTGAAACATGGGTGGTCCCTGGCCAATCCTTCAGAAAACCCTCCCTAATGTCTATCCCTGCACCGCCCACTTTAGCCAGGCCCTCCCCTTCCCCATCCGCAGTCTCACTTGCTCAAGGGACACAGGGTGCTTGATGTAGACATTGGTCTGGATGTCCTTGGCAGGCAGCCGCTCCAACTCTGTGTGGAACTCAGCCACCCGGTTCTGGGACAGCAGGAAGAGGAGGTTGAGGCCCAAGAGTTGGTGCATGTAGGCTGACTCAGGGAGCTGCTCCCTGTGGACCAGGGAGGGGGAACCAAGGTAAGAAGGGCTTAGGGACCTACCAACCCTCCACCCCAGGCTCCAGGGACCCTAACAACTGTCCTGTAATGTATCCTTAAAGGGGTATTGGATCCTGGACTTTCAGATGAGGAAACTGAGGCCCAAAAACACACAAAGAAGTCACTTACAAGTCATACTGATCCAAGTAAGTGACTTCACTTCAGTGAAATGACTCAGCCTCAGTTTCCCAGACTGTAAAATGGGTATCCATCTCACAGAGATGGGTTAAATGAACAAGGGTCAAGTGAATTCAATGATTTAACCCAGATAAAGTGATTACTATTCTAATCAAATAAACAGTGTATAAGT
This sequence comes from Eulemur rufifrons, assembly GCF_041146395.1. NCBI lineage: Eukaryota > Metazoa > Chordata > Mammalia > Primates > Lemuridae > Eulemur > Eulemur rufifrons. The sequence continues at coordinate 6,175,631 of NC_091006.1, read as the reverse complement.
GTTAGCTATGATTACATTAAGAATCATGACCCTCCCCCTCCACTTTAAGGGGGAAACTGAGACTTAGAGAGTAAGGTCTTTTGTCCAAGACCACATAATAAGGAAGTAACAGAAGTTTCAAACCCAGATTTGTCTGAGGTCAAATTCTTAATCATTAATTCATGCAGGCCATTAATCTATTCAGTTTTATGTTCAAAACATATCTAGTGAGTCCTTGCTCTGGGCCTGGCCCTGTGGTAGGCAGTGTGGGGGAAACAGCAGTGACCAGGACAGCTCCAGGCTCTGCCTTAGGAAGCTTGCAATCCAGTGGGAGAGACAGGGCTGGGATGGGGGCATGGGCAGAGGGGCAGGGTGGGACAGTACTGGAGGCCACAGGAAAGAACTTGGTCTTGTGCCTGAGGCCCATGGAGAGCATGAAAGATTCTGAGCAAGAGATCAACAGTGTGTGTCAAATTTTAGTGTCACAAAGATCCTACTGCTTGTCACTGGGGTGTGAGTCAGAGGGGCAAGGCTGGGGCCCAGGAAGGTGAAAGCTGATGGTGGCCACACTGGGCAGAGAGGATGTAGTATGGCAATGGGCAAGCGGAGACTGGTGACCTACAGTCTGGATCATATAACCCCAGTCTCAGGACCGCCAGGCCAACCCCCTGACCCTGCAGCCTCTGGGGACAGAACTAAGCAGAACAGGAGTTCCCAGGTGAAGGAAAATGACCCAAGTGGCTAGAGCATCAAAGATAAAAGAAGAGCCATGTAACCACCCTCCCCTCCAATCAGGAGCAAGGCCCGTCCTCACTTGTAATCAAAGTAGTAGCATTTGAGCTGTGCCATGTAGCGCTCGAAGGAGGGGATGTCCTTGCGCAGGATGCTCCACTGGGCCCCGATCTCCAGTATGTCACCTGTGGGTGACAGGGTGGGTGCTCAGGAGGTGACTGGAGTCCCTTCTCCAACCACCACTGCTGGCATTCCTGCCACCTCCCCCAGCCCATCACTCCCCACCAACTCCAGTGACACTCACGGGCCAGAATGAGCTGCTGTTTGGTCAGCTTGGTCCCTGTGGTTGGCAGGAAGTTGAGCTCCAGCAGAACCAGCTGATGGGGAGGGGAGGGAAGAAAGGAAAGAAGATGGAACTTCAAATACAGCTTACTTACCTTCTCTAGGCTTTGTTTTTCCCACCTGGAAAATGGAGCTAATCATCCCTGACTCATAAAATTGTTGTAAGTATTAAAGGATTCAGTCCTCATAAAGCACAGAACAGAGCCTGAGCACACAGTGGGCGCCCATTTAGAGTTACTTCATATTACAGTAATTAATAGCTCCACTGGACAAACAAGGACACACTCAGTGCCTGACCCAATGGAATCACAGGGGTAGGGGATACCAGCACCTTCAGTTCTTTCCCACACTCTATTGGGGAAGGGGCGGCTGGGCTACCCCCCAAATCTACATCAGAGAGGGATGGGCGCTAACCTCTCCCCATAGTCCAGCCCATACACCGTTCCTCAGCAGACTCCGCAACTCGGTCGAACGCACTGTACTTATGCTCCTTCCCCAAATACGCTGGTCTGCAGCACTCTGAGCCCCATATTCTTTTTCTCTACCTATAAGAACATTTCTTCTTGGTTCCGTCCTGCCCCACAGGCTGCCTGAGCCCCAGATCTCTCAGACCCTAACTTGGCCTGGTCTTAACCACATATCCCCCACACACCCCGTCCTCTCAGCCTCACTCTTTCATCACTCGGTGCAGTCCTCATTCCCCACTTGGTCTTGTCTGGAATCTGCCATCGGAAAAAGCTGGCAAGCTCATCCTGCCACTCTGACCAGTTAGGCCCCCAAGCACCAAAATTTAAACCCCTCAATCGGTCCTGCCATCACCAATCTTTCCATCATCCCCCCACCCCTCGCATTTGGTCCGTCCCAGGCCTCTCTCTTCCTGACCTCCTCCAAGCCCTCACTTTGCCTGTTCCGAATCTTTCGCCCTGTCGGATGCCCCAGCCGGTCTCGATCTCGTCGGCACCGCGGTCTGTCCTGCGGCCCGGAACTTGGTTCGGTCCAGACCGCTCGTAGCGCCCCCGTCAACAGTGGTTTCCCCAGGCCTGCCGACCCCTACCTTGAGACGGCCGAGCTCTTCCCCGCACTTGCTAAGATTGGGGCTTTTACGGTTCCACTCGCCCTTGAGTTGCTCGTACATGCCAGCCGCGGCCTGCAGGACAGCGCTCGAGGTCGCCGCGGGCCCGGAGCTCGAGACGCCGGCCGCCCCGTTCACCGCCGCGGCCGCCATCTTCCGTGACGCGGCAAACCGCCTGCCCGAAGTGCGGGAGCGACGCCGGCAGACGCTCGCCCGGCGGAAGTGGGGCCGGGAGGTGGAGCCCAAGGCCGGGGGCGGGGCTACAGCCGCCCGCCTCGGGCCGCCGCGGGTGGCAGGCCGTCGCTCTCTGGGAGGTGCCCTCGCAGCCCTGCCCTTAATGAACATGTCAATTGGAGCTCCGCCTCCGTTGTCACTCAAGATGGTGACCGAAAGCCGTCGTTTTGCCTAACTGAAAATGACAGCCGTCGCAACGCCCCACCCCTTCCCGTAATCAATATGGCTGCTCTGGCTTCAGCCTGAGTGTTTGGGACGCTACGTTACTGTCTTGAAAGTTCCACCGAGGGTGCGGCAGCCGTGTGCCGGCAGGGCGGGCGTCCCGGGCCAACCGCTGCGACCCTCGCTCTGCAGGCCCGGCGCCGGGCGGCCGCCCGCGCGCGCCACCATGGGACTCGGATAGCTAACGGCCAGGAGAAATATAATGGAAAATACAAAACAACGAAATTATAAAAGCTGCTAAATACTCAGAGTTGGAAAAGAGCATTTTGTTTGCTTTAGAAAAAGTACAAATATGTGCTGGAATGTAAGAAAAGTGATGCGCGAACTATTGACCTCAAGCAACCTACCTGGCAAGCGCTTGCCAACGAATACAACTCTCAGCTGCGGGATTTCAAACAGCTGAAGAAGTTCTGGGAGAACATCAAGGCTCGGACCAAAAAAATCATGGCCCATGAAAGGAGAGAGAAAGTAGAACGGAGTGTGTCAGCCCACTTCTGAGTACCTGCGTCTTAGGGAAGGAGAAGATTGTCAACATGCTCTCGGAGCAGCTCTACTTCCTACAGAGTCCTCCGGAGGAAGAGCCGGAATGCCACCCTGATGCTGCAGCCCAAGAATCATTTGCTGTTTCAAATAAAGAACTGTGCGATGATGAGAAAGAGTTCATACATTTTCCAGTATGTGAGGGGACCTCCCAACCTGAACCCTCGTGTTCAGCTGTCAGAATAACAGCCAATAAAAACTACAGGAGCAAAACCTCTCAGGAAAGTGCTTTAAAAAAGATGCATGAGGAAGAACACCATCAACAAATGTCCATCTGACAACTGCAGCTGATACAAATGAATGAGGTGCATGTGGCCAAAATCCAGCAGATAGAGCGAGAGTATGAGATGGCAGAGGAGGAACACAAGGATAAAAATGGAAGTTCTCAATAAAAAGAAGATGTATTGGGAAAGAAAACTACAAACTTTTACCAAGGAATGGCCTGTTTCCTCATTTAACCGGACCTTTCCCAATTCACCCTAAGAACTTTGGGGGTAGCTGTCTTGTAATTAATCTGTGTTGGCAAAGAAAGTCTGGAACATGAACTTGTCAGTAACCTGTAACAGAGCTATGACTAGGAACATTAGAGTGGCAATAGTCAGTCACTTAAGAATACATTCTACAGTGGCGTTAGATATGTGGAAAAGAAAATAATAAAAAATAAAAAAAAGAAAAAAAAAAGAATACATTCAAGTAAACAGCTGCACCCTATGTACCCCTTAAGTGGCAAAGAAGCTGTTATAGTCTTCTGAAAATTATCACTGAGTGCTATAATTCTGAATGTAATGTCTCTTAATTAGAATTCATACAAGAACCATGAAAAAAAAAAAAGTTGGGAGGTGGGGGGGGATGGACATATACCTACATGTTGGGTGCAACACGCACTACCTGGGGAACGGACACTCCTGGAGCTCTGACTTGGGGGGAAAGGTGGTACATGGGCAACGTATGTAACCTGCAATTCTGTATCCCCCATAACAATAAGATGAAATAAAAAAAAAAAAAAAAAAGTTCCACCTAGGACGGCACCTCACAGCCCAGAGGTGGCGATGAAGAGCCATTTAGAAAGCTATGTTATTCTTCATGTTTTACAGACAGGCCAAAGCCTGGACTGGGTAACCTTTCCAATGACTAACATCTGGGTTTTGAACCTAGGTCTTTCTCTCTATTCTCTTTCCCAGTGCATCCTTCCACGTGTTTCTCCAAGTTTAAACCAATAAGCACAAACTATTTACAAATCTTATCCAGTCCTATGGCTTTAAATGGCTTTAAATGCCACATAAAGCAGAGGATCCCCAATTTTTTATCCCCCAAATCCTACTTTCTCTATTGGTTCGTAGATATTGCACCTGAGTAGCTGGGACTACAGGCACGCGCCACCATGCCCAACTGAATAATATTTTACTGTATGTATTTAGGCAGTTTGTTTACTCATGCTTCCGTTGGTGAACATTTGGACTGTTTTCATCTTTTGGCTATTGTGAATGGTGTTGCTATGAAAATGCATGTACATGTACTTGTTTAAAGTATATGTTTTCAATTATTTTGGGATCTATATCTAGATATGTATCTGGAATTCTTGGATGACATGGTAATTCTTTCCTCAATACTCAACCTACAGTAAACAAACAAACAAAAAGATACAGTAATTTTATGTTTAACTTTTTAAATTTTTTCAAAAAAAATTTTTTTTAATTTCAATAGATTTAGAGAGTACAAATGTTTTTTTTCTTACATGGATGAATTGTATAGTGGTGTTTTTAGTGTACCGGGGCTTTTAGTGTACCGGTCACCCAAATAGTATACATTGTACCCAGAAATAAAACCATACACCATACTGACAAAGGACCATGTAAAGAAAAAAAAAAAAAGAAAGAAAGAAAATAATATAATAAAAGAATTAAAAATTAAAAAAAACATACATCTATAACCAACTGATGTTCAACGAAGCAGACAAAAATATACACTGGGGAAAGGTTGCCCTATTCAATAAATGGTGTGGGAAAATTGGGGAGCCATATGCAGAAGAATGAAACTGGATTCCTCTCTCTCACCATATGCAAAAATTAACTCAAGATGAATTAAAGACTTACATGTAAGACCTGACACCACAAAATTCTAGAAGAAAACTCAGGAAAAACTCTTCTGGACATTGGCTAGGCAAAGGATTTATGACTAAGATCCCAAAAGCAAATATTAATACAACAAAAACAAAAATAAATAAATGGAACTTAATTAAGCCAAAAAGTTTCTGTGCAGCAAAAGAAATAACAGAGTAAATAGACAACCTACAGAATGAGAGAATATATTCTCAAATTATGCATCTGACAAAGAACCAATATCCAAAATCTAGAAGGAAGGCCGGGCGCGGTGGCTCACGCCTGTAATCCTAGCACTCTGGGAGGCCGAGGCGGGTGGATTGCTCAAGGTCAGGAGTTCGAGACCAGCCTGAGCGAGACCCCGTCTCTACTAAAAATAGAAAGACATTATATGGACACCTAAAAATCTATATAGAAAAAATTAGCCGGGCATAGTGGCGCATGCCTGTAGTCCCAGCTACTCGGGAGGCTGAGGCAGTAGGATCGCTTAAGCCCAGGAGTTTGAGGTTGCTGTGAGCTAACCTGACGCCACGGCACTCACTCTAGCCTGGGCAACAAAGTGAGACTCTGTCTCAACAAAAAAAAAACAAAAAACAAAAAACAAAATCTAGAAGGAACTCAAACAAATCAGCAAGAAAAAAAACAAATAACCATATTTTTAAAAAGTGAGCAAAAGACATGAAAATACATTTTTCAAAAGAAGATACACAAATGGCCAAGAAACATGAAAAATGCTCAACAACACCACTCACCAGGGAAATGCAAATTAAAACCACAATGAGATACCATCTTATACCTGTCAGAATAGCCATTATTAAAAAGTCAAAAAACAATAGATGATGGCACAGATGTGGTGAAAATGGAAGGCTTATTCACTGTTAGTGGGCATGCAATTGAATACAACCTCTATGGAAAACAGTATGGAGATTCTGGGTTCTCTATTCTCTTCCATTGATCCACATGTCTACTTTTGTACCAGTACCATGCCATCTTGGTTACTATAGCCTTGTAGTATAATTTTAAGCCAGGTAATGTGATGCCTCCATATTTGTTCTTTTTGCTTAGCATTGCATTGGCTATTTGGGCCCTTTTATTGATTCCATATGAAATTTAGGATTGTTTTTTCTAATTCTGTGAAAAATGATGGTATTTTGATGGGAATTGCATTGAATCTGTAAATCACTTTTTAATAATATTGATTCTTCCAATCCACGAACATGGAATGTTTTCCATTTGTTTGTGTCATCAGGGATTTCTTTCATCAGTATTTTGTAGTTCTCCTTGTAGAGATCTTTCATCTGGTTTTGCTTTTACATTTTTCTAATTACAGATAGTATTGAACATCTCTTCATGTACTTATTGACAAGTCATCTATCTTCTTTGGAGAAATGTCTATTTAAGTCCTTTGCCCATTTTTTACTTGGGTTGTTGCCTTTTTTGTTGTTGAGTTGTAGGAGATCTTTATATTCGGGATATCTCTTATCAGATTCACGATTTACAAATATTTTCTTTCATTTTATGGGTTGTCTTTTCACTCCTTTGATTGTATCCTTTGATTCACAAAATTTTTAAATTCTTTGATGAAATCCAGTTTATCTATTTTTTCTTTTGTTGCCTGTGCTTTTGGTGTCATACTTAAGAAACCATTGCCAAATGAAAGGTCATGAAGATTTTTCCCCTATGTTTTATAGTTTTTGTTGTTAAATTTAGGAATTGGACCCATTTTGAGTTACATTTTTTATATGTCATCAAGTAAGAATCCAACATCATTGTTTTGGAATATACAGTTTCCCTAGAACCACTTGTTTGAAGAGTGTCCCTTCCCCATTGAATGAGATTTACACCCTTGTCAAAAATCAATTGAAGCTAGGCACAGTGGCTCATATCTGTAACCCAACACTCTGGAAGGCTGAGGCAAGAGGCACTTCAGGCCAGGAGTTTGAGACCAGCCTAGGCAACATAGTGAGACCCCCATCTCTACAACAAGAAAAAAATCAATTGACCAGATATGTGAAGGTTTGTTTCTAGGTTCTCTATTTTATTATATAGGTCTACATGTCTGTCTTTACACCAGTACCACACTGGTTTTTTTTTTTTTTTTTTTTTTTGAGACAGAGTCTCACTTTGTTGCCCAGGCTAGAGTGAGTGCCGTGGCGTCAGCCTAGCTCACAGCAACCTCAAACTCCTGAGCTCAAGGGATCCTGCTGTCTCAGCCTCCCGAGTAGTTGGGACTACAAGCATGCACCACCATGCCCGGCTAATTTTTTCTATATATATATTTAGCTGTCCATATAATTTCTTTCTATTTTTAGTAGAGATGGGGTCTCGTTCTTGCTCAGGCTGGTCTCGAACTCCTGAGCTCAAACGATCTGCCCACCTCGGCCTCCCAGAGTGCTAGGATTACAGGCGTGAGCCACCGCGCCCGGCCCACACTGTTTTGATTACTGTAACTTTCTAGTAAGTTTTGAAATCAGAAAGTGTGAGTCTTCCAATTTTGTTTGGCTTTTTCAAGATATTTTTGGCTATTTGGGGTCCCTTGAAATTCCATATGAATTTTTGGTTACGTTTTTCTATTTCTGCGAAATTGCCATTGGGATTGTGATAGGGAGAATTAAATATGGGTCATGTTGAGAAAGGCAAGAATCTTTTTGTTTAGAAGTATGCGTAGTGCCACACTGTGGAAAAGGGAAGCGAGCACAACACTTGGCCAAATCTCCATGGTCTCTTTGGGTGGAAGGCAGGTCAGGCTGTTGGATTCTCTTCTACAGACACCAATAAGAACAAAGGCAACAGCTGCGGAGAAGATACACTGATGGGGTATTTGGAGAATCCCAAGAAGTACATCCCTGGAATAACAATGGTCTTCATCAGCACTAAGAAGAAGGCAGAAAGGGCAGACTTGATAGCTGATCTTAAAAAAGCTACAAATGAGTAATAATTGGCCACTGCCTTATTTATTATAAAACAGAAATGTCTCATGACTTTTTTAATGTGGAATATAATTTAATTGGTCTCATCCACCAGAATTCAGATCATGAATGACAGAATATTTTTGTTGGACATTCCTGATTTAACAAAGATTGGCTTGTTGTTAAGGGGATATGATCAGGTTTTTTTTATTTTTGATAGTATTATAATTCCAACTCAGTAAATGCTATCACTGTTTCACTGTTTTCTCCTTCTAAAGATATGACTGGACTTGATTAGCAATGTTCAACTTTTCACAAAGATGGTAAATTGCCATCTTAAAACCTATTGAAGAGTTTGAGACCAGCCTGAGCAAGAGCTAGACCCTGTCTCTACTAAAAAAATAGGAAGAAATTATATGGACAACTAAAAATATACATAGAAAAAATTGGCTGGGCATGGTGGCGCATGCCTGTAGTCCCAGCTACTCGGGAGGCTGAGGCAGGAGGATTGCTTGAGCCCAGGAGTTGGAGGTTGCTGCGAGCTAGGCTGATGCCATAGCACTCTAGCCTGGGCAACAGAGGGAGACTCTGTCTCAAAAAAAAAAAAAAAAAACTATTGAAGATTGGTTTTATATCAAGATGTATATAATTGGTTATGTGAATATATTTAAATACTAGGGAAATCCCTTCACTGTCTCAGAACCAAGCAAGACTCACTGGTGTTTTAATTTGTGTTCATTAGCCTGTTAAAGGTGAGGGCTTTGCTTTTTGTCTGTCCAATTTCCTTTCCCCTTCCTGAGAGCACATTTTCCTGTAAGAACTGCTCTGCCCAACACATTAGCAACAGAGTAGGGTGTAGGGTTAACGCTACACTCAGTTCCAGGAGTGGGCTCTGATTGGCTTAAACTAATAGAAGTTCCCATCCCTCTGGCAGTGTGATTGGTAGGGTGACGACCTTGTGATCCAAATGCATCCAATCAGAGTGACTGGCAGTATTTTCAGCTGAATGTTGGAGCCGAGCCCCTTCTTTCTCTGGACAATATGACATGTGGATGTGCAGCCTCAGATGGTGAGGGGGGCTGCCCTGAGGCCAGAGACCACACTCAGAGGAGGGCAGAGCAGGGAGAGCTACAGAGAAATGGAACCAGAATCTTGTGGACATTGTTGACTTCTGGATCAAATTGTACCTGAAGCGTATATTAACAAAGCCCATAAATTATCATTGCCATGTAGACTATTTGAAATTTTAGCTACTTACAACTAAGATAAAAATCCTCACCTCTCCAGAGTCCCCTCCTTAAACCACTAGATAGGTGTTACATTCAAAATATTTAACAACTGTTACAACTGGGGCACTGAACCATCAGAACAGACTAGAGGCCACAGACATGGGCCTGGGTTGTAGAGGATTCTGCTGGCCACAGGGAGGTCTGGGACACCTGAGGACGGGCTGAGCTGACAAGCACACAGAGAAGCCACTGTTGAGTGGCTGGCATGGAAGGACTTTGATATTTTAATAATCGGTGCAGCTGTGCTCGTACAAACCAACTGAATATGAGCCCTTATGAGGACCCACAGCTGGCCCTGAAATGAGGCTTTATTTGAGTCTGAACAAGAAGTGAACATTCAAACAAAACAGAAAGGCCTGGGCTTGGTGACAGGCTGCATTCCCAAGATGGGCTTAGCAGGGGAGGTGCAAGGGTGGGTGCGGGCTGAGGCAAGCAACAGGCTCAGATCTTCAAAGTTTTCTCAGGTTCAGGTTCAGGTTCAGGTTTAGCTTTGTCCTCTGCTGCCATGGAGCCGGCCCCGGAACTTTGTGACGGTGTTGTAGAGATTGCAGAAGAGGAGGAATAGGAGTAGTAGCTTTCTGAGGCAATGATGTTGTTGATCTTAAAGCGGAGAATGTTGCAGGCCTTAACCATAAGGGGCCACGTGAGGCAAAATAAGATATATAACATCACCAGGCCCAAAAATATGCTGGCTGACACCTGCAGGCACCATACAACAGCTGTTGGTGGGCAGCCTGGGGGCCCCCAGCACCCCCAGCAGGGCAGCTCCAGCCGCTCACCGTGACGATAAGGAGGGCCCGCGTGGTGCTGAGTGGGAGCCCGTGGATGTGCAGCAAGAAGGTGAGCTGGTAGTTGCAGTATGTGCTGTTGTCCACACCTCTGTGGGGGATGGGGTTCAGGATTCAGGGAGTAGTCAGGTACCCCACGGGAAGCCCCCAACCCCCACCTGGGCCACAGGCCTGGCTCACCTATTGCTCACCAACACCTTGAAGAAGAATTCAGGGGAGAAGATGCTCTGGGGAATGGTGTCATAGCATGGGGAGTTCTTCAGACACAGCCACCTGCGAGCCCAAGTTCAGGCACTTGTGCTACCAACCATGCCTGGTATGTGCTCACCCCTGATTTCTTCCTCTACCCCGCACACTCGGGGTGAGCACCGACTTCCCTCATTCATTCCTTCTTTCATTCATTCTTCCAATAATGCTTGCTGAACACCTACCCTGCAACAGACTGTTTACTCATTCATTCCCTCCTGCTTCACACGGCCACATGTCAATGCATCTGTTACTGTGCATCCATGCAGCTTAGGGACTGTGTGCCTATTGTGTGCCAACTCATTCATTCCCTGCTGCCTTCATTTTTTCATTCCATGAATATAGCTTGAGCACTTACTAGGTACAAAGTCACATCTTTCATTTATTCTCTCCTTTATTCGTTTTTCAATAAACACAGGTTAAACACTGACTAGGTGTGAGGGGGTTAATTTGTTCACTCACTCACTGCCTTCATTTGCTCAGGGCATCATTTTTTCCTGCCACTGAATCAAAAACAGCTATTGAGCCCCTATACTAATTTGTTCCTCCATAGTTTTATGTATTCATTAATACCTCCATGCAAATGTCAATAAATGCCTACCATGGATTAATTTATTCATTTGTTCATTCTCTCAGTCAATGAATAACTATGTTGAGTCTATGCAGGACCTGGTCCTGTAAGGGAGACAGACTCCACACAAGATAGTGACAGACCACAGTGGTCAGGGCTGGGACTGGGGCGGGGGAGGGGTTGGGGTCAGGGTAGGGGGCACCAGCAGAGCTATAGGGCCAGGATGGGGGAGGCACAAGAGACCATGGGAGCCAAGAGGGAATGACGGTCCCATCCTGAAGCAGAAAAGTCCTCCTGAACTAAGGCCTGAAAAGACTATGGCAGGGACCAAGCATTCCAGACAGAGGGTTCAGCTTGTGCAAAAGCCATCCCCGTTTGAAGAACACAAAGGCAGTCAGTGTTTGGCTTGGGGATCAAGAGGCCTCCCAGAAGCAGAAAGGATGGGCAGACCCTATGGATCGTGGCCAGACAGTGCACTTACTCGATGCCCGAGCTCTGATGGGACATGATGTGGAAGTCCATGTCTTTGGTGGTTATTTTGGTGCTGGTGGTCCAGATGAGGCTTTCAGTCCTGCGCAGGACCGGGTCATCTCAGCAAGGGACCGGGAGCAGCCTGGCCTGCCAGCTTAGAGGCCAGCCCCACCAGTGAGAGCAGGGGCGGAGCCTTGGGTGGGTGTGGCTTCACTATGTGGGCGGGGCCTAATGTGTGGGCAGGGCAAGAGTTTGCTTGCGGGAGCCTCACTATGGGTGGAGCCTGAGAAGGGGGCGTGGGTAGGATTTGCAGCCAGGGTGAGAGGGGCTCGGCTCAGAAATGGGAGGGGCCTGCAGGGGAAGAAAGGCAGGCTATGCGGAGGTTGCAAGGGGTGGGGGCCCACTGTAATTACCTGTCCCGGGGGCTGTTGTAGCGGTAGATTTCCTCCTTGCTGTAGTCCCTGATGCTGTTCAGTGTGGGCCCACCGCCCACCACCTTCAGCACGAAGCTGCCAGGGGCAGAAGTGCACATGGACTGGCCTCCAGTCCGAGTCCTGCATCCCTCCTCCCACCCCCTCCACCTGCCCTAACCGAATGCCAGCCATGCCTTTACCTGCCCTGAAAACTGCCAGAGTCTCCCGTCACCAAATCTTGAATCAAGAAGAAGGGGTAGAAAGCTGTGGAGTTGGAGGGGGTTGAGACCAGGAGAAGAAATTAGCTTGGCCGGAGAAGTGGAGGACGGAGAGGGGAGGAAAGAGAGCGGTGGAGGACCAGGGGCGAGAGCAGAGGATGGGCGGGCTGCGGGGAGGTGTGCGGGCAGGGAGAGGGCAAAGCGGTGGGGCAAGAGGGCATTGAACTCTGGAGAGGAAGGCACTGAACACACGCTGTCACGGTAGAGAAAGCAGGGCATCTCGGGGTCCACATGCATGCAGTCGAAGTAGTGTTTGTTCTTCAGGCGGTTGTACTCCAGCGTGTAGGTAATGTCGAAGGCCAGGCGCTTGCCTGGGGGGCAGCCGATAAGCACAGGTAACATCAGGTTGCCCTGAGAGGGAGAAGAAAAGCCTCACCTTGGAGACGGCCGGGGTCTCCTCAGGCCCCACCAGACTGGGAAGGGGGGCAGGGAGGACAACCTGCCTCCTACACACACCACCACCGCCTGCCTGGCTCACCGTCACCACGGGGAGGGGGAGCAATACGATCATGATCATCATCAAACAATACTTTTAATAACCGCAAACACTTAGGTAGCTCTTACCATGTACGAGGCACTGGGTGATGTTCTAAGAGCTTTACATATTCAAATTTATTTAATTCTCAAAATAGCCCTGTGTGGTAGAGACTATTAATATCCCCATTTTAGGAATGGCAAAAGTGAGACACAGAGAGGTCAAGCAACTTATTAAGCAACCAAGGCCACACAGCTGGTAAGTGGTAGTGTTGGGATTGGAACAGACAGGTTAGCTGCAGCTGCCTCTAGAATAAGACATACAAAACCACCGACAGCTGCACCAATGAAACCCCAACTCCTAGTCAGACTGTATGGATCTGAACTTGGACCTGAATTCTCAAATATTAGGCCCACAGGAGCATGGGATATATGAGGGAAGCAGAGCCTGGGGTGGGTGTTAGGGAGCAGGGAAGCCCCTTGACATTGTCTTCAGAATGAAGAGTCCCTTGGGCCATTTCAGGGAGAGGGCACAAGGGTTTCGCCCATTTCTCAAAGGGACTTGAGCATCTAAACACTGTGGCATGTGCCTACTGGTGGCTGGGGAGAGGGTCAGCGGCAACAGGTTAAGGGCTTCCCATGCCAGGTGTGGGACTTTACACCCATCAGCCCCTCACTCACTGGGAGGTGTAATGGACATCTCAGATTCAACTCAGCTAATGGCACCTCCATCCCTCCAGCTGTCAGGCTAAAAGCCTTGAACCTTCTCTCTCGCGCACCCACATCCTGCCCATCAGGGTATCCTGTTATTCCTAGCCTTCGAAAGAGATCCAGAACTCACCCGTTCTCTCCAACTCTTTTGCCCCCACTCTCGTCTTGTCCAACCTTGTCTCCTTCCTGGTGTCCCCGCTCCCACCCTCTCCCCTTCAGTCTGTTTAGCCCATGCGGCCTGATGGACCTTGTGAACACTTGAGTCCCTCCTCTGCTCAGGCCACTCCCCTGGAGAGCTTGCCCCCCATGGCCCACAAAGCCCCAGCAGGCTCTGCTCCCCACTCACTGCTCTGCCTTCATCTCTCCACTTTCCTGCTTGCCCTGATCCAGTCGCACCTGCTCCTTGTTTTTTCTTTAGTCTAACACATGAAATCTCATGTAATCCAAAGAGTCGGGGGTCTTTTACAACACGCATTTTACTGCCCAGTGTCATTCCAAGCCGGGAGGGAGGAGCACCAGGGTCTGCTGGGTGGTGGCCAGGGAAGTGGGTGAGGACAATGACTATGGGTCAGATCCGTCCTCTACCGCTTAGCAGCTCCCTGGGTTACTCTGAGTGGGTATCTGTAACTCTCTGAGCCTCAGGGTCTGCATCTGCACAGAGCGGATACTGCATGAGTAAGCAAGGGAAGAACCAAGGACCCGAAGATGTGAACAAAGGACACGTGAGTGAGCACTGTGTGAACGGAGGGCCAAGGTGGTTGTCACGCCACCTTTGTGGCAATTGGAAAAAGAGGACCTAACCCTCAGACACTTTACTCCCCCCTGCAGAAAAGTATCAGAAGGAACATGCACGCTTACGTGCAGCCTACACAACTGTGACGGCAGCTCTTGCTCAAAACGTGAATGGGTGGAGGAAGGAAATTATGATAAATTAGTGGGATTCCCAGGGGGAGCACCGGGAACCAGCCCGGTTGAAACCCGACCTAGACCCTCCTCTCCCAGGGCCCAGTACCCCAAGCTCCAATACTTGCATACGGGGTCCCTGGTGCGTGTTCTGGAAGCAGTGCCCGGAAGAACCCAGCACCTGTGGGTAGGAGCAGGTGATGACTGTGTGCCCCACGAGCCCAGTCTTCCCATCATCCTGCGTCCCTCCCCCTCCAGGGCGGGACCTTACTTTGACACTCATGGAAGTCTTCAGGAGGTGGTGACCACTAAGACCCTGGTCGTAGCAAAACTCTTTCTCCTTGAGCGTAATCTGGAGAAGCATAAGTGAAGGGGTGAACAGGCTTGCCCAAGGACCCAGGGACGGTTCAGATAACCCATAGCTGGGGCGCGTGGTGGAGGCTGGCAGGAGAAGGCGGACTTCCACTTCCTACTCACAAGAATAGATTAACAGCCCCCGCTATTACCGCTCCCACCCTGGTACCTCGCTCCCCGCCAGGCCTTACCTCGAATAGCACCGAGTTGCGATTGATAAAGACGTCCGGGATCACTGTGGCCTCGATGCAGCTGGGGTCGGCCAGCACCACGCCCACGCTCACCGGGCTGCGCTGGTGGTAGCCGATTTCTGCCGCGGGAGACGAACAGGCTCAGGCCCCGCCCCTCGGACGCAGCCCTCGCCCCGCCCCTCGGCCCGCGCGCAGGCCCCGCCCACAGACCGGGAGCCAGGTGCGTCTGGAACTGGTGGCTCAGCGCCTTCATGAAGATGGAGAAGGTGTATTGCGCGCCCTTGTCCAGGAAAATGCGCTCGGGCAGCTCGGACTCGGGCTCGAGGTCGTAGATCTTTTCGTAGCTGTCCATGTCGATGTGCACGCCTCCCGCGCTCAGCCCGTTGCTCGCCAGGTAGAAATAGTAATCCTGGCGGACCCGACGGGCGGGGCAAAGTCGGCGCCGGGGCTGACGGCGAGGGGCGTCCCGGCGCCGCCTGTTCCCCGACTCCCAACCCTCTACACGCACCTGGTAATGTTTCTTGTTCTTCCACCAGCGCCAGGTGGGGTCGTGCACCGGGTCCGCGTAGGGCTGCAGGGACCGCCGGGCACCGTGACCGGACGTGGGAGGGGGACAGCCCCCCGGCAAGCGGCCTCCCCAGACCCCTTCCTAACCCAGTTCCAGCCCCTAACCAAAACCGAAGATGCATACCCGGGGCCGCCTGCGTTCTACCCAACGGCCACTGCCCCAAAGCCCTGTCCGCGTAGCCCCGCTCCAGCCAGGCCCCTCCAGCGCCCGCGCCCCGGCTCCTCCCCGCTCTCCCCCGCGCTGCGCCCGGGGCCGCACCCCTGCCCTCCACGCCGGTTCCCCGCAGCCCGTCTCAGACACCGGCCGGCCCGGGACAGCCCCGCCCGCCGCGAGGCGCCCACCTTGTCGTACTTGGAGTGCAGCCAGAGCAGGTAGTAGACGAGGCCCTGATACACGGCCAGCGAGTTCTCGCTGTGGAAGCCCGAGGGCTCCAAGATTTGCGGCGGCCGCGCCCGGTAGCGCTCCTGGCGCGTGTATCTCTGTGGGTTGGGCAGGCCCCGCAGGTTCATCTCCTTGAAGGGGCAGAGGTCGGTGAAAGACAGCATCAAGTGGCTCCTGGGCAGCGGCAGTGGGGGACGGTGAAACTGTTTCCCGCCTCTGTGCTGCGACTTCCCAAATCTAATCCAGCGGGACCTTCCTCCTCGGCTTCAGCCCTGGTGCCCAGCGTCCTCAGAACACATCCCCTTGGACGTCCCTCGATCCCTCAGAGCAGAGTCCCCCCACCTCAACGGGCAGTCCCCAATTGCCTGTCTACTTGACCTTCTAAGCGCTGTCTGTTCCACCTCCCCCTTTCTCCTGCCACCCCAGCGCCGGGTCCCTGCCCCCACCCCCAGTCCTAGCTCCATCTGCCTCCCTGCTCTGATTCACCCTTTGCAGGTGACCAGAAAGATCATTATTGAACACGGTAAACTCTAACCCTGTAGTCCCTCCCCTTCATCCCATCCGTGGATCCCCAGGGTGCTCAAGATGAAGTCCAAGTTCCTATGACCACCAGTCCCACCTCCTCCCTGCTCCCATCACCCCTGCACTCTTGCTGCAACAGTTCTTCAACCCCAGTCTCCTTTCCTCCTCAGGGCCTTTGCACATGTGGTTTCCCCCTGTCTGGAACACTCTTCCCCACCTCCTCACCTGGCTAATTCTCCCTTGCCCTTCTTGTCACAGCTCATCCACCCTCCCCCCAGGCTGGCTCGTGCTCATCCTTTGAGCTGCTGTAGGTGCTGAGCTCCCACTAGCACAGGCCTCAGGTCCTCTGGGGTTGGCTGTTCCCCCCCTTAAGAATGACAGCTTCATGAGGACAGTTCCTGGAGTCCTCAGACTGCCGGTGAGGACCAGCGTCTTCTCACCCTTGCCGCTGCAACTCATAGCGGTTGTATTGCATGTATATCAGCAGCTTCTCCACAGGCACAAGCCTCTTGACCAGCCGGCCCTGCTGGTTTTCTATAAGGTACACCAGCTGCAGGGAGAAGGCAGGGCCAAGTGAGCTGGTGTCAGTCATCCTGTGGCACCCCAATGTCCCCTCACAGCCCCCACCCAGCACCTGGTTTAATCTGCCATCTTCATAGAAGAGAGTCACCATGGTCTCACTGGATGAGTAGAGGGGGGACTGATGCATCACCTGCAGGCTGAGGTGCACCTCCCAGCCCTTGGACGGGAACAGTTTGTACAGTTGGTAGCTGCCCTCCAGGAGGTACCAGATCTGAATGTACAACAACCGGATGTGTGTATGAGAGCCATGGGGACCTGAGCCCACCTCTTCCTCTGCCCAACGATGGCCCCATTATTTGAGGGGTCAGGCTTGGGAGCTCACCTCCAGCTGGGACCAGGTGAGCCCCCATTCCTTTCTCCATAGTGCTGTTTCTACTTCCCAGAGCCTAGCCCCGTCTGGGTCCAGCCCCCACTGTGATGATCTTTTTCAATATTTCAGTCTGCTTGCATTTCGGTTACTTGCAACCTAAGCGTTCCTAATCTATACAGTCCCTAAAAGCCAGAGTTCCTAGTGCTGAGACCTCTTTTTTCTTCTCACTCTTTGTAGCCTCCAGGCTCTCACCATTGCCTTGGTCTCAGTTTCCCATCTCTGCAGTGCTGCCCAGCCTCACATACGTCTGAAGGGGAGCTCACCTCCCCTTCCTGAGCCCCAACCCCGGAGATCCCATCTAGCCTCCAGGATGTCCCCCCATGTGGCCTTCCCTGTGAAGCCTCCCTGACACACCCCCACACACTAGGCCAGTCCCCTCCTCTGAGCTTCTGTAGGTACTGTTTTCCTGGCTACAGCCCTGAGCACTCTGAACTGTCACTGTCTGGGAAGTCTGTCTCCCCGACTGGACTGTGACCCTGTGAGGACAGGGCCCAGGGCTGACTCAGTCACCACTGAGTCTATAGCACTGGATCAGGCATACAGTAAGTGCTCAATACTTATGAAATGAACTGCACAGTGGAATGAACAAGGGCCCCCTCTGGGAATCAGATCATGGCTCAAGTCTTTTGCTTTGCTGTGTGACGTTGGAAAAGACACTTACTCTCTCTGCTGTAAATGGAACTTCTGCTGCCCTTCCCCAGGGTCCCTGAGCATGTTCCCTCCCTTTAGCCCCTTTACCCTGACTGGGGGAAGAAGGGAGGCCCCTGGGGATTCGGGGTGGGCAGAGAAGGAGTAGGGAGAAGGGAAGGGCAGCCCACCTCCTCGGTCTCTGTGACAATTGCCATGTCCCCAAGGAAGGATCTGACCAGGTAACTGATGGACTGCTCCTTGGGGAAGTCTGCCAGGTAGATGAAGTTTGCCATGTCAGCGCTGCAGGGGCAGAGACGGAGAGCTGGGGGTGCCAGAACAGCTGGTTATCCCGGATCTCCGCTTCCCCCAACTCCAGGCCTAACATAACCCAGGAACCATTTACCCAGTTTCCCCACCGACCTTGTGAGAACATGCAAAGGGAGCCTGCAATCCTAGCTTCTGCCCCCACCCCAAACCCTGTGGTGACCTTCTGCCCTTAGAGTCTCCCCATCTGCAGAATAGGAGCACCCGGCCACCCTGGCAGTTTGCCAACCATCCTTGGAGGTGGCTCAGGGGCCCCTAAGTTCCTGAGGAGCGAGAGGGTGGCTGGCTGGGAAGGATCCTAAACTGTCCCCAGAAAATGCTCTTCTATTGCTCACACAGGTTGGGTCCTTATATAAGGTTTCATCTTAAGAAAGGGCTCCTATAACTTTAAAATATTGGCTTCCCCATCCCAGCTCTGACTACCCCAGGCCATGTTTTCCCGATGAGTCCTGATAACTTCTAGACTTGGGCATCCTCTGAAGATTTGGTGACTTCAGAAAGGGTCCCCACCCTAGAGGTGTTGGGGAGGCAGAATATGCCTGGCCTGCCAGGTGGGGGCCCACCTCTGCAGGAGGAAGTTGCCCCAGATGAACAGCAGGTTGTTGTATGGGTTATAGAATATGCCCTTGGGTAGCATTTTGGTGTTGGTGTAAGACTCTGTCCCTAGGATCATCAGGAACTCCAAGCCTCGAGCTGACCAGGGCAAAAGAAAAGAGGACACACAACAGTGAGGTGGGATCACCTAGGCCCCTCCTGGCCCATCCCCACCTTTGAGACCACCTCTGCCTTCCCCTCCTACCTTCAGGGACAAATTCCGGGATTTTGTAGTGGACTTTCAGTTCATTAGTAACTACAGGTGGGGAAAACACAACAAAATCTCCTGAGGCCCTGGCCTTTCAAAACCTGAAGTTGGAGCAAGTCATCCACTTTCCAGTGCCCCATAAAACCTTCCAGTGGCCTCCCATGATTAGCCCTTAGAGTTTCTTCATGTGGCTTATAAAAAAGCGTTGCCTCTGAGAAGATATCATCCTCTTAGGGCAAAGGACTTGTCTCCTCTCACCCCTTGGCTGGAGGGTTTTGTGCAGCGCACAGCCTGTACAACTGCATATGGTGGCCCTGTTCTCACTGCAGGTAAAATAAAATCAAATCTCCTTATCGTAAGCCACAACGGCCTTCCAGATCTGGCTTCTGCTCACCTCTCCAATCTCACTCCCTCCTCTCTCCCCTCTGTTCCAGTCACATCGGCTTCCTCTCCGTTTCTCCAGCCCACCAAGCCTCTACTCTGTTCTTCACTGTGACATGGCAACAGTTCCTTCCCTCTGCCTGCTGAGCACAAATCCTTCAGGATGGGAACGCAGTCCATGGTCTGGGCTCTTGCCTTTTTGCTCCTAGTCCGTTGTGTCGCCCTGATTACCTGTGTTGTAGCCAACCATCTGGAAGTCACGCTGGGCATTAACGTACTTATTCTCCACCAGCAGCAGTAGGTAATAGTCACCCGGGATGAATTCCGCCCAGGTGATGGAGCAGCTGTCAACTGAGAGGGGAAGGGGGGTCCGGAGCAGCCCCAGGGCCCAGTGGCCTCGGTCCTGTGACTGTCATGCTCCTCCCCATAACACTCTCGAAGATACTGCCCATCCTGTGACCCCCTCCCACCCTTTCCTGCTCTCCCACACCCTCCGTCCCCCCACCCTCCTGCTGCAGACCCATTTAGGGGATGAGTACCTCCTATCTGTTCACACACGGACCACTGCCTGGGCAGCATCTCAAAGGACACGTGGCCATCTGCAGAGCAAGGCGGATTCATGCCAGGCCCTTCCCATCCCATCCCATCTGTGTGGCACCCCACTAAACCAACTCCTCGACTGTCCCCCTCGTGCCTCCCTAGCCTTCAGTCCTTGGGATTCCGGGGGGCAGATCTCACTCTGGCCGTCAGTCACTGTAAGAGTATGTCTGTCTCTGGTCACAGTGTTTGGCTCAGGTCTGAGGATGTGACCCACAGTGGTTCAATCAGAGTGCACCCTGGGACTTGCGTTAGAAATAATGGGAAAGATGGCTGGGTGCGGTGGCTCATGCCTGTAATATTAGCTTTCTGAGAGGCCGAGGTGGGAGGACAGCGCAGCTCAGGGTTCGACACCAGCCTGAGCACAGTGAGACCTCAGCTCTAGAGACAAGGAACAAAAAAAAGACCCCCCCCCCCAAAAAATACACAAAAAGCACAAAACCCAGCAAAAAATTATAAAAAGAAATAATGGAAAAGAGGCTGTTCTCATTCTCTTGGGGTGACTCAAACTGGTAGGTGATGTGGGCCCCAAGATCTTAGGGGCCATCTTTAACCCCCATGGAGGAGTAGCTACCTGAAAACGAAGCCAAATTACAGGGCTAACAATAACAAACGCTCCATAGCGCTCACCATGTCCCTAGCCTGTTCTAAGGCCTTTATGTATATCAACTTATTTAATCTTTGTATCCACCCAGTGCAGTAGATACCAGTACTATCATCATCCCATTTTGTAGATGATTAAAATGAGATCACAGAGGTCAAGTCACCTGTCCAAAGGCAAAGAGCACGGGGATGATGGAGCAGTTTCTCTCCAGAATCTGTTCCATAATTACTATGCGACATGACCTTGCCAAGAGACAGGTCCTGACGACATATCCTTTGTGCCCCTGGACCAGCCGTGCTCCAAGTTGGCCCCTGGTCTTTTCATTTATAGAAGTCCGCAAATTCTTTGTGCTTAAATGATTTTTGAATTGGGCTTCTGTTCTTTGAAATCAAGCACATGATGAAAGATACACCCTACCCCTACAAATGCATAAAGCCACCCCCCCCCCCCATAGCCTGGGACCCCTCCTGAGGGTACATGGTGAGGAGTGAGGGCCTAAGGTCAGAATTCCTGGAGGTGAGAGTATGGAGGGGTCTCCTGGGCTGCCAGAGGCCCCTATCCTTACCTGTGATGGTCCCAAAGTGGACATAACCCTCATTCTTGCCAGTGGTGAGGGCCATTATGTACTCAGAGCCATTGCTGTGGAAGTTCACAGGACACAACCGCTTGATGCATTCGGTGGCCAGGACACGAACCCAGCTGCCTAGGGAGGCCAGCATGGGGCCTCAGGCCCAGGTGGCTGGACCTGGGGCCTGCGCCCCTGCCCCCCACTTTCCTGGCCTTAGCAAGCCTGTTACCTGTCCTCTCTTGCTGAAGCACCTGTTCAGTGTGGCGTCAGGTGCTCTTGGTAGAGAGCACTAGGTGCTTTTGAGAAAATTCCTCTCGCTCACACTCTGTCCATGAGGTTCAGAGTGGGCTGACCCCTCCCTTGAGCTCCCCTAGCTGGAGTGATTGGTTTTGAGCTGGGCGTGGGACCAAACTGGGCAAATCAGAGACAGTTCCAGCTTGTAATCACTAACAAAGAGATGCTCTCTCCTGGGGCTACCGAGGGGCATCCTCCCAGAGGTGACTAACAGTGGCAGTGAGCTCCTGGATCCAACAGTCCCTGGGACCACCTGCCCCTAGGCTTTCAGTTGTGTAAGCCGACAAACTGCCCTTTGCTTTGGCTTAGCCACTTTAATTTGGTTCCCCTGACTGATAAATTGCTCTAAGGGAGAGAATGAAGCTGTTTGGGAACGTGCATTAGCTAATGAAATGTAAGTTTCACTACAGTGTTCAGTGACGCTGTAAGCTGACGGTTCTCATCTAGATGGAGGGAAACCTAGAAGCAATAGGAGGGCTTTGGTATCATTTAAAGATGAGGCTGAATCAACAGTGCTTTTCCTCTCTGGTTGGTCTCCTTCGTGGCTTTGCCTCTTCAACAGCCAACAGCCCAGTCTCTGTTTCTCTCTCTCTGTCCTCTCGCTCTGCCCCTCTCTGACTCGCTGTGCCTCTCTCCTCCCCCAACCCCGACTTGCTGTCTCTCCCCCTGCATCTCTCTGGGCATGTCTTTCTGCCACTGTGTGCGTGTGCACGTGTCTATTTCTCCCTGCTCCCTGCCTTCACTCACACCCCCTCTTCCCACAGCTGGGTCACGAGTCCCAGGAAGGTCTGAGCAGGAAGCCACGCCAGCATAGAGAGGGCAGGGGAAGTCCTTTGCAGGGTGGGCAGTGGTGATCGGGACCTTGGCAAGTCCCTGCTGCTCCCCACCTCCGCCAAACCCATGGCAATTCCAGTCCCAGGTGCCTCCAGTGGCTGGGTTCACCGCTGTGCCCTCCCCAAGGCTTGGGCCAGCCATAGCCCCTCACCGCTGCCTCGGTTGCTCTCATGGAGTATGTTGTAGGTGCCTGTAAAATAGTAGACGAGCTGGTTCTGCCGAATGAAGAGCGTACTCTCGGTGGCGATGGCGTCGTAGATGGTGGCTGTGAAGCCAGCCTGGGGGCAGTAGAAGGAGCCTACCCAGCAACTGTCAATGCTCAACTGCAGGGGAGCAGAGGCTAATGGTGAGCAGGTGGCCTTGGCCTTGGCCCCCATGTCCTACCTTTGGGGAGGCTCCTGCTCTGACAACTGCTTGGGATGGACACATGCAGCTGCTCCAGGGCGCTCTCCCTGCTCAGCCTGCAACAGCACTTCGGGGGCCAAACTTCCCCAGTATGGGCCAGGGAAGTGGATGACCCAGGCCCGAGCCAGTGCAGGCTTTGTGTGCCCCCTGCAGCTGGGCGGTGCACAGCATGCTCAATGGCTCTTAGCAGTCCCTATGCCAGGGTTGTACCCACATGGATACAGAACATCCCATGCTGCCCTTCCTCTAATCAAAAAAAGAAAAATAAAATAAAAAATAAAAAAATCCCATGCTTGGCCCAAGACACGTGTTAACAATCCTATTCTACTGTGAATACACTTAGCTGTCAGGTTAACACTTCTTGAATCCATTGGCCAGTTACTAACACTAATAGCATCACTAACAGCAGGCAAACCTGAAAGATTCAATCTAAATCTCATCAAGCTTCCAGAGCTCACTACCAGTTCATAGGCAACATGGGATATTACGGACTGAATTGCGTTGCCCCCAAATTCACATGTTGAACCCCAGACGTGACTGCACTGGAGACAGGGCCTTTGAAGCGGTGATTACAGTTAAATGAGGTCATAAGAGTAGAGTTCCGATCCGTAGGACTGGCGTCCTCATAAGAAGGGGAAGAGACACCAGGGTGCGCCCGCTTGGTCTCTCCACTCCACAGAGAGAGGCCACGTGAGGACACAGCTGTCAGAAACCAGCCCTACTGGCACCACGATCTTGCACTTCCAGCCTCCAAAACTGTGAGAATGTGAATTCCCGTGGTCTAAGCCACCCAGTCTGTGGTACTATATTGTGGCAGCCTGAGCAGTCCAATACGTGGGGCCAGAGGAACAGCCAAATTTTACAGGACAAAAGACCTAATTTTCTTAAACAAATTGCCTGGAAAAGGAGGGGTGGGGGGAGTAGCCTTACAAGCGAGAAGAGTCTTAGGAGATCAACAACCAATGCATCATGTCAAACCCCAATTCAAACAGACCAACTTTGAAGATAGATAATTGGGGAAAATTGACTATGGCCTAGTATTAGATATTAAGGCATTATTACTAATTTTGCTTGGTATTACAATGGCATTGTATTTTGTGGGTTTTCTTTTTTTTCCTGAGACAGTCTTGCTCTGTCGCCTGGGCTAGAGTGCCGTGGCATCATCATAGCTCACAGCAACCTCAAACTCCTGAGCTTGAACGATCCTCCCACCTCGGCCTCCCAGAGTGCTAGGACTACAGGCGTGCACCACCAAGCCCAGTCTATGGTTTTATTTTTTAAAAGTCCTCATGTGTTAGAGGGTCAGAGATATGTCCTTGAGTATTTTAGTAATTTACAGGTCAAACAGTATGATGGCTGCCATTTTCTTTAAAATATTTCAAAAGATGGTCGGGCGTGGTAGCTCACGCCTGTAATCCTAGCACTCTGGGAGGCCGAGGTGGGTGGATCGTTCAAGCTCAGGAATTCGAGACCAGCCTGAGCAAGAGCGAGACCCCGTCTCTACTAAAAATAGAAAGAAATTAGCAGGACAACTAAAAAAAAAACAAATATATATATATATATATATATAAATTAGCCAAGCATGGTGGCACGTGTCTATAGTCCCAGCTACTCAGGAGGCTGAGGCAGAAGGATCACTTGAGCCCAGGCGTTTGAGGTTGCTGTGAGCTAGGCTGACGCCACGGCACTCTAGCCTGGGCAACAGAGTGAGACTCTGTCTCAAAAAAAAAAAAAAAAAAAAAAAAATTCAAAAGAAAAAATAGTGGGACAGCAACAACAAAGGCAAAATGTTGATAATTACTGAAGCTGGGTTCATGATACCCTTCTCTCTAATTTTGCATCTGATTGAAATTTTCCACTAAAAAGGAATTTTCTATTAATCTTTTCAATAAAAACTGCAAATCAAAGCAAAACTCTAAGTTCTGCTGCTGAGAGAATTGCAGCAAGTTAAGGAGAATGTGAACATTCTCGCTTCCTCTACCCTGTTCAGTATCATAAAATGTCATTTCTATAAAAGTCTTGTAAGCCCCACAGGCTACAGAACTGTTGCTATGCCTGGTGAGACTAACCTATACCCTCTAAAAAGTCTATAACTTTTATTGGTTGTCATACTTAATAATATTTGCATTGATGCCTCTGTTTTCTGGAAGAAATACTTGGAAATTTCTTTTGTTAAGTTAGAAGAGGATATCACACACCCTCTTTTCCCATGTATATGAGGAAGAGAAAAGCTTCAAGTCAGTTGGATTTTCTATTGGAACAACTTTTGAGCATTCTGACTCATTTAATTTAATAAGGATCGTGTTGGGTTCCCCTGGCCACAGTGACTGCATTGGGGTGGGCAAGTGGCCTGAGCCGCACCAAGTGGAAGGATCTTGTTACTTTGGGGCTGGGGGCTGTGGCGTGGGAAAGATCTTTCCCATTGGATATAGGCCTGAGAAGATGCAGCCTCTGCAGTCTTCAGCTCCAGAGGACAGAACGGTTTTGAGCATAAAGTCAATAGAGAGGAATCAGGTCCAAGAGATGGAGAGAGAAACTCCATCTTGGTGACATTGTTTGAAATCCTGGATCCAGCTGAGACTGAAGTCCTGAATTTTTCAGTTACCAGCAAGTTTCCTTTTCCACTTCTGGCAGATGGCTAGGTAAGCTCCCAAAGCCATTTCCCCCATATTTTTTGGTGACTGAGTTTAGCTGGGCATGTGTCACCCAGACCCTCTTGCAGTTGGATGAAGCCATGTGACTAATTCCTCACTAATGGAATGTGAGTGGAAGTGAATCTTGCTTAAAATAAAATGGCTTGCCTGACACTTCTACTCTGTCCTTTTCCCACTGGCTAGAATATGGACATGGGCGTGACCCAGCTGTGATCATACAGATGTCAACACCTAGGGCCTAAGGGTTCCTCACCTCTGGACTGTCCCCAGAATGAGCAACAGTGTCTGCTCATCTATTCCCTTTGAGGGTCTCTTTGTTACAGCATCTAAATCTAAACCCTGACCAACACAGGGCTGCAGAGAGCTGAGCAGGGGGAGGATCTGGGGTCCCCGGGAGCGCAGTAGGGAAGAGAGGAGAATGAGAGATGGGGTCATCACGGAGAAATCCCTATGGGTGAAGAACAAGAATAAACAGGGTTCTGTTTTGGAGTGACGGAAATGTTTTCGAACCAGATGTTGCTGGTGGTAGCACAGTATTGTGAATGAACTAGATGCCACCAAATCGTTGACTTTCAAATGGTGAAATTTGTGAATTTCTCCTCAGTGAATTAAAATAAGAAGGAACAAGAAAAAAGATACCTGAAGTTCAAATGGAACTTGTCTTCCTTCCTGTGATGTAAACCCCTTCTCTGCCTCCAAATCTCTTCAGCAGATCTAAATCAACCAACCACACATTCCCTGGATGTGCTTGGGTCAGAAGTTCATGCAAATTGAACAATGTTGGATAGACTTGGCGCAGAACAGAGACAGCTGGCACAGGATAGGAAGACGGTCCACCAACCAAACAAATTCGGTAGAACAGGAACTCAGAGCCAGAGGGGATCGGGAGAACATTAACCCACATGAGGTCCCGGAAATGGTAACAGGGGCTTTTGACCTGGATTGAAGGAAGTTAAGGTAATCTTATAGGTTTGTCGCCGGGCATAGTTGTTACCTGGGACACAATTAATAACCAGCATTTTCTCCCTCACCTTGTGGCAAAGCCATCCTGATTTCACTCTGGGTGAACTGTCCTTTCTGACTCTTGTCTCAGCTGCCCTCCTCAGTAGGGCAGAGCTAATGACCTGTGCTGAGCCCACAGGCATGTGCTATTAGCTTGGGACATGTGACCCAAGGTGGACCCATCAGGACCAAGGAAATAAATTTCAGAATTTTTTAAAAAAATGCTATTTGGGAAATAGATGCTCCCTTTCTCGGGCCCGGGAGTTGGGATGATATAAACCAGTTTGAGAACGGGGCTAATTCAAAAGACGTGGAGCTAAAGCTGAAGTCCTCACCTGAGCCCCAAATCAAGCCCGGCCTGAAGCCTGGTCTGTGCCCAGACTTGGCATTGAGGTGCACCTGCTACACCCAGTTCTGTGCAAGACACCTGGGTTGGAGCTCCGCCCGCGGCTGCACTAATTCTAACGTCTTTCTGTCCTCGAACGCAGGAGAACCTTACTTCAGACACTCCCTCCCTGTTTGGGGATAATGCAGGCTCCAATGCCTGATATGAAACCTAGGGGCCAGATGTATATCACAATTCGGAATTTTCCAGAGCATACAAGGTAATAGGGCGCATGTATACCATTCGTTATAGAAACTATTAACTTATCCCACAATGTTTCTATGCAGTAAATATTAATATTATTCCCATTTTACAGAAGGGACTCTGAGACCAGGCAGGTAAAATGACTTGCCCAAGGTCACACAGCCAGGAAGTGGGAGAACCAGGATTTGAACCTCGGCCCTCTGGCTGCATGTGTTTTTCCTTCATGCTATCTGCCTCTCATGGGGACTGGTGAGTCCCTGGGGACCCCCTTCTGTAGCCCTAGACCCACCATCTGCCTGCACTGCTCACCTCCACAAGAGAGAAGTCCTTGAAGCTGGTGTCACTCATCAGGATGTGCTTCTCATTGGGAATGCCACCCAGGATGAACACAGGTGACTGGTCCACAGTGAACCACAGGGGCCTCGATGAGGTGTTCACAAAGTACTGGGGCTTCAGGTCCACGAGCTGCCAGGGAGGGGCAGGGTTTACTTGCTGTTCACGTTTAACAGTTTGCCACCCTGTCTCCCACTAGGATGCCAGGAGGGCAGGGATTTGTGTCTATGTGTTCACTGCCGTGTCCCCGTGATGCCACAATGTGTGTGCAGTAAGTACCTGCTGAATGAATGCACTGTGATTAAGAACATGGACACAGGAGTTAGGCAGACAATTTCAAGTCGCCTTCCACGTGTACATGCAAATGGTTCCAACCCTTTGGGGCCTCAGCTTTCTCCTCTTTAAAATGGGCATGTGAGGCCGGGCGCGGTGGCTCACGCCTGTAATCCTAGCACTCTGGGAGGCCGAGGTGGGCGGATCGTTTGAGCTCAGGAGTTCGAGACCAGCCTGAGCAAGAGCGAGACCCCATCTCTACTAAAAATAGAAAGAAATTATATGGACAGCTAAAAATATATATAGAAAAAATTAGCCGGGCATGGTGGTGCATGCCTGTAGTCCCAGCTACTTGGGAGGCTGAGACAGCAGGATCCCTTGAGCTCAGGAGTTTGAGGTTGCTGTGAGCTAGGCTGACGCCACGGCACTCACTCTAGCCTGGGCAACAGAGTGAGACTCTGTCTCAAAAAAAAAATAAAATAAAATAAAATGGGCATGTGAGATATGTCCCTGCAGTATAGTTGAAAACACGAAATGAAATGAAATGAAATGGGTATGTGAGCACCTCCCCTCACAGGGTCACCGTGAAGGCTGGACATGACTGTGCATTTAGTAAGCACTTCGCCTGGGGCCTGGCATGGAGGTAAGTGCTCTGGAACTGGGATCTGCCACTTGGTTTGGAAGCAATCAGGGCCCCAGCCCAAGGCCCAGACAACCGTCTCTAACCCATGTCTTCTCCCCTTCCCACTGCCCGGCCCTCACCTCCTCTCCCACCGTGAAGTGGATGGTGTTGTCTTGCTCTCTCTTCAGGAAGCCGTTGATATTCACCTGGAACCTGGCAGCAGGTGCGGGGCAGGCGCAGGTGAGGATCCCAGTTTCAGGGGCTCCTGCCACAGCTCATGGCTACCTCCCCCGTTCCTCCCCTTTGGTCTCCCCCAGGTTCATTTGGGGACCTGGGGTTAGGAATTCCTCCCAGAATCTACCCGCTACCCCAGCTTGGGAAAAGGCACCTTTTATCTGGAATGAAGGGCCCCAGGCCATTGCTGCGGATGAGCACGTCCATGACCACGCTGCCGTTCTTGATGGGCATGGGCGTGTACCAGCTCATGACACACACCTCCTCTGCCATGCATGGCTCTGCTGGGTGGCAGTGGGCACTGAGGCTGTTGGGGCCTCCCAGTGGCCCCCTCGAGGCCACAGCCCATATGGGGATCTCCCTGCAACTTCCCACACCCATTTCTAGGCCCTGGGTCCCACCGTGTGGCCCCATCTAGGCCTCCCTGTACCCTCCTCCAGTCATGGGCTGCACTGAGGCCCCTCGCAACCCCACCACCTTCCCAGCCGTGACCACTGCAGACGTCCCCCAGGCCCACCGTTGCTGCGGAAGGGGGCTGCCTCCATCTGGATCTGCAGCTGCTCTATCTTCCAGCGGTAGAAGTTGACTGGGGACTGGAAGGTGACCAGCACCAGGGGCTTTAGCCCCGTCAGGTGGCCCTTGCGGACCAGGTCCTCTGAGGGCTGAGGGTGAGATGGCCCCGCAGGTGTGTCCTTAGGATGGCCTCTGGGGACCCCCACCTTGTGCCTCCCAGCCTGTCTTCCTGGGCTGGGTATGGACGGCCAGAGAACGTGGTCTAGGTTTGGGGCTGGGATGGGGGACGGGCCAGGCTAGGAGAGGGGCAGAGGGCAAGGGGCTGTGAAGGGAGTCAGAGGTCTTCCTGGAGGAGGTGACTCCAGAGCCAGGGTCGTCAGGCAGAGTGTGCGTATGGGGAATGCATAGGCAAGGGCAGCATGTGATGGGCAAAAACGTGAAGGTGGGAAGAGATCTGACACCCAGAACTGCTGGCAGTTTCTCCCTCTCTGAGTGTACCCAGTCCCACTGTCAAGGTGGGCTTCTCCCTGCAGAAGACGCTCTGCCACCCCCACCAGTCAGACGACAGCCAGGGTCTGGCCCTGGCAGTGAGAGTCGGATGGGGCAGGTAGTCAGAAAGGGACTGAGCAAGAGGGCGAGAGGACATCCACGGACAGGCTCCCAGAGAGGCAGGATCCTGGCTGGGCACAGACAGAGGAAGGAAGGAGAAGAAGGACGTTCCAGCTGTACGGAACAGCATGAGCAATGGCCCAGAGGCACTCCTGAGAGAAGGCTGCACTGGGACCACTAAGGGGGGTGCGGGGTGGGCTGTGGGACAGGGCAAGGGATGTAACAGGTACCTTTGCACAGCCCTTCATCCTTGGCCTCCCCTCCATCCTGCCAACTACACCTGTCTCTGGCCCTGCCTCTGGGTTCCCAGTGTCACAGGGGACCAGGTGCTGGTGGGGTGGGGACCTTCTCCCAGTCAGGACAACAATGGCTGCCACCACCCTGGTCCGGTCCCCCCTTATCTCCTGCCTGGGCAATACGGCAGCCTCCTCACTGCCTCCCTGCTCCTGGCCTGCCTCCCACATGGCAGGGGGAGCCTGCGAAGGCTTGAGCCAGGTCACACCCCTCAGCTGCTCAGAGCCTTCTCATGGCTGCACCTCACTCAGGGTAAAAGCCAAGTCCTCACCACGGCCCATGAGGCCCTGAAAATCTTCCCCCATCCCCTCTCTGACCTCTGTCCTCCCACACTCCCTCTGGCTCATGGTGCTCCAGCCACACAGGCCTCTCCATGGTTCCTCACATACACTGATCTCTTTCTTACCTCTGGGCCATTGTGTAGGCTGTTCCCGAGACCTGGAATGCTTTGCCTCGCTCTCCTTACAGTTGCCCCTTTTCATCATTTAGGTCTCTGCTCAAGCCTCTGCAGAGACACCTTCCCCACTCTCCCCTGCTAAAACAGTGTCCCCCTCCTTTCTAACATATGGCCTCATTTTAATTTCCTCAGAAATTACTTTACTGTCTGTTTCCCTGGTAAACGGAATCCACAAGAAAAACCTGACCATTTTGTTTACCATTGTATCACCTGCAACAAAAAGAGGGCCTGGGCCGGGCACAGTGGCTCATGCTTATAATCCTAGCACTCTGGGAGGCCGAGGCAGGAGGATTGCTTGAGCTCAGGAGTTCGAGACCAGCCTGAGCAAGAGCAAGACCCCATCTCTACTAAAAATAGAAAGAAATTAGCCGGACAACTAAAAATATATAGAAAAAATTAGCCAGGCATGACGGTGCATGCCTGTAGTCCCAGCTACCTGGGAGGCTGAGGCAGGAGGATCGCTTGAGCCCAGAAGTTTGAGGTTGCTGTGAGTTAGGCTGACGCCACGGCACTCTATCCCAGGCAAGAGAGTGAGACTGTCTCAAAAAAAAAAAAAAAAAAAAAAAAAAAAGAGGGCCTGATTCATAGTAGGTGTTGAATGAATAGAAAAAAGTATTATTCCCACACTTTTACAGATAAGGAGAAAAGGTTCATGGATAAAACACTCTGCCCAGGGTCTCACTCTAGTAACTTATTGCCAACATTCACTGACATTCACTGAGCCCTTTCTATGAACCGGAGGTCATGCTAACTGCTTCACACATATTTTATCATTTTATGATTGTTAAGGATGAGGAAACTCTGGCACAGACAGGTTAAGTAACTTGCTTGAGGTCACACAGCTATTACGTGGCAGAGCTAGAATTTGAATCCAGTCAGCCTAGCTCCAGAGCCCAAACAACTAACTACCACACTGTACTTGCTCCCACTAAATGCTAGTTAATGGCAGATTCAAACCCAGGTCTGCCACCTCCAGAACTTCGGTTCTGGACCACAGCTCTCTATTGTCCTCAAAAAGCTTACTTGCACCAAAACAATCTAGAAAAACAAGAAAAAAGTTGGAAAACCCAAACTTCCTGATTTGAAAACTTACTACAAAGCTACAGCAATCAAGACTATGTAGTACTGGCACAGTCCAGTACTGTGAGAATAGAATTGAGTCCAGAAATAAACTCTTAGGTTTATGGTCAGTTGCTTTTTGACAAAGATGCCAAGACAACTCAATGGAGAAAGAATAATCTTTTCAACAAATGGTACTGAGACAACTGGTTAATCACACATAAAAGTTGGACCCTATCTCACACCATATATAAGAATGAACTCAAGGCCAGGTGTGGTGGCTCACACCTGTAATCCTAGCACTCTGGGAGGCCAAGGCAGGAGGACTGCTTGAGCTCAGGAGTTTGAGACCAGCCTGAGCAAGAGCAAGAGCCCGTCTATACTAAAAATAGAAAAAACTAGCCTGGTGTGGTGGTGCACGCCTGTAGTCCCAGCTGCTTGGAAGGCTGAAGCAGGAGGATCACTTGAGCCAGGAATTCAAGGTTACAGTGAGCTATGATTGGGCCACTGCACTCCAGCCTGGGTGACAGGAAAACCTTTTTTTTTTTTTTAGAGACTGGATCTCATTCTGTCACCCAGGCTGGTCTCTAACTCCTGGCTTCACGTGATCCTCCTACCTCAGCTTCCCAAAGTGCTAAGATTACAGGTGTGAGCCACTGTGCCTGGCCTAAATGAATAAATAAAAGGAAGTACTGGCACCTGCTACAACACGAATGAGCCTTGAAAACATGCTAAGTGAAAGAAGTTAGACACAAAAAGCCACATATTATATGATTCCAGCCAGGTAAATGATATGTTCGGAATAGGCAAATTCATAAGGACAGAGAGTAGATTTGTGGTCTCCAGGGGCTGAAGGAAGAGGGGAATGGAATGGGGGGTGAGTGACTGTTAATGGGTATAGGGTTTTGGGACGATAAACATGTTCTGGAATGAAAATAGTAGTGATGGCTGCACTGCTTTGTAAATACCCTAAAAACAAACTGTACACTTTAAAAACGGTGACTTTTATGGTGAATTCTATTTCAATAAAAAATATGGCCAAAAAAGCTCACTTGAGCATCTGTTAGGTGCCTCGGGAGGTGCTGGGAGCTATACACAGATAATCTTCTTGAATCCTTAAAGCCCCGGTGTTGGATGGTGCTACCACTATTAAACGTTAGAGATGGGGAAACTGAGGCTCATAGAATGAGCCCACCCACACTGCACCCACTCACCTGTCCCTCGCAGGAATAGTTGATCTTCAGGTAGTAAGGGAAGCCCAGGTATTTCTGCAAGGAGAGATTGGGCAAAATGTCCAGAGCTGAGTGAGGTGCGGGTTCAGGGCTCCTGTGGTTCGCTTCACCCTGGTCCCCTCACCTCGTCTGGATCGATGGCTGAGTCCACCAGCATACGGAACACGTTGCCCACTGTATCCACGAGCTCTTGAACAAAGAACCGGTCGCTCGCGCTATTCTCGCCTATTCTGTTAAACTCGTTCAGGACAACCTGCCAGGTGCACTCCTGGATATCCTCAATCGCCCGCAGCCTCCACGGAGCCAATAGCGCCACCATCAGTGTCCACAGCGCCCGCAGGACTCGGACTCTTGGCCACGCAGGCCCAGCAGGGGACATGGTTCGGCCGCACACAACGTGGCTAGAACCTGGAGAACGCGGGGGTCAACACCCGCGCGCAGGATACCTCTCCCGAGCCGACTTCTGAGATCCCACCTCGCTTCTGCGCCTCCTACCACCCCGGTCCTTGGCACTGCCTCTGCTTGGGCTGCAGGCTCCGCCCCTGCTCCTGGCCCCGCCCCTGCTCGGACTTCTGCCCCCGCCCCTGCCCCTGGCCCCGCCTCTGCTCGAGCTTCTGGCCCCTCCCCTGCTCCGGGCTCCACCCCTGAACCTGGACCCGCCCCTGCTCTTGCTCCTTGCTCCGCCCCTGCTTTTGCTTCTGGCTCCGCCCCTGCCTCCCTTGTGGGTCCCACCTCTGCTATGACTCCGGGCCCAACCCCGACTGATGCTTCTGGCCACGCCCCTGCTCCTGCGCCTCGTTTCGCCCCGCCTTCTTGTCTCTCCCTTTAACTTTGCCCTGCCCTTGCTCCTTGCTTCGCCTGCTCTCTGTATTCTACCCCTACGCTTGACCCACTCTCGGTTTCTGTTTCTCGCTTTGACAGAGCCCCTCCTATTTTCCCCTGTCCTGCTCCTGTCTGCGGTCGCACCCTTGTACTTCCACCTGGCTCCGCACCCACTTCTTGCCCTGCCCCCCAACTTCTCTTCGCACCGCCCCCTTCTCTTCGCTCGGACCCTGACCAGGAACCGGGCCCTATAGCTAATTGCGGCTCTCTCCGGGTCCTCGTCCCGGACCTTCTCCACGACCAGTCCTTTCTCCTGTCCAGGTCCCTGCTTCTTGCTCGGGGCTTGCTCCTCGCCCCGCCCCTTCTCTGCCACCGAGCGCTCCTTATCGCCCCGCCCTTTCCCCGGGTCCTTAGCTAGTTGTTCTTCCCGCGCCGGCTCCTTGCCCCGCCCCTTCCTCTGGCCACGCCCCTGCCCCTCGCCCCGCCCCTGCTCTGCCACCCGCTCCTTATCGCCCAGCCCTTTCCCCTGGTCCTTAGCGAGTTGTTCTTCCCGCGCCGGCTCCTCGCCCCGCCCCTTCTTCTGGCCGTGCCCCTGCTCCGCGCCCCGCCCCTGCTCCGCGCCCCGCCCCCGCCCCTTCTCGCTAGGGACTCTCTCTTCGTCTCTGGATTTCTCCTCGCCGCGAGACCTCTCCTTGCCTTTCTCTCTCTTCTCGCCCCGCGCCCTCTCCTCGCCCCGCACCTCCTGGTTCCACGCTGGCGCTAGCTTCTTGGTCAGCCCCTTCTCGATCCTCACCTTCCTCTCGTGCCGCAACACCTTCTCTCCTCTCCTCTTCTGAGCCCCACTTTCCATGCCCTTGACACCTACCTGCTCTACGTCCAGCCTCCTCTAGCGCTGCCCCTGCTCATCGCCCCGCTTCTCTAACCGCAATCTGCCCTTCGCCTTGCCCTTCCTCTTCCCCGCGCCGGTCTCTCCCTTTCCCTATCTGCCAGGTCCCACGACTCTCACTCAGGTCTTTCCCTTGTCTTTCCCCTCCTCGCCTCCCCCCTCCCCTCCCCTCCCCTTCCTAACCCTTCCTCGTCCCCGGCATCCCCGCCCCCCGATGGCACCCCCCTCTCCCCGCCCCGCGGTACCAGTCACTTGGTTAAAACCGGTCAACCGTCGCTTGGTCTCACCAGTCCCGCCCCTCTTGCCCGGTCCCAAAATGGCCGCCTGCACTTCCACAACTGACTTCCGCCTTTGCGGAGGCGCGCCCTCCTCGCGCGCCCGTTGCCACGGCGACGCGCACCCAGCCGGCGCCGAGGGCTTGCTTGCGGGGAGGGGGGGTGGCCCTCAAATTCCAGCACCGGGCGCCGGGGGCTTGGCGGTGGCCGGCAGAGGGTGCTGAACACAAAGTTGGCGCTGGGAAGGCCTTCAAGGAGTTCCTGTTGGTTCGTCCGGCAGTCCACACCGTCCCTGCTTGTCCTTCTACCCCCAAATTCTACTCTTAAAAAAGAAGTTTGGTGTCCTAGAGACCCTGGGGGAATGAACAAATCTGCTGCGCTTAACACGGTCCTCTGCAAAACGCGGGCAAGGGCAGCCATCTTACACAGTTGTGGGAAGTCAATAAGATATCATGTGAAGATATTAATAGAAGCAGTGTCTGGCACAAGTAAATATTTTTCATTCTGGTGCCTGACAGTTAAGGACACAGAACGTGACTTTTTGTTTTGTTTTGTTTTGATTGTTTTGGAGATAGGGTCTCCCTATATCACCTAGGCTGGTCAGTTCATGACTTTTTTTTTTTTTAATATATATATATTTTTCTTTAAAATAGAGACAGGGTCTCGCTCTTGCTCAGGCTGGTCTTGAACTCCTGATTTCAAGTGATCCTCCTGCCTTGGCCTCCCAGAGTGCTAGGATTACAGGCGTGAGCCACCATGCCTGACCAGTCCAGGACTTTTTGATGAACTGCAAAGTGGACTTGTAACTCAGTGGTTTTCAAACTTGAGCATGCATTGGACTCCCCTAAAGGGCTAGCTAGTTATGCCAGGTTAGTGGGGTCCACCTCCAGAGTTTTAATTATATCTGGGGTGGGGCCAGAGAATTTCTAGCCCATCCCGTTTCCAGGGGATGCTGATACTGATGGTCTAGGTACCACACCTTGAGAGTGCTCTAAAACCTTCCATGATTCCCCAGGACCTCAGGAAAACATCCAAACTCCCTCAGTTGGTTTCTAGAGCTCTGCATAATCTCATCCCTCTTTCTATCCCACTCATCTTCTTCCCCCGCCCCATAGGTCTCTGTAGTGCACAGCCAAGTTACACAGAGTGGTTTGAATATCCTTGGTCAGACATGATCTCTTCTCCAGACCTGTGCACACTCTGCAACCCTCTTTGTCACTGGGCTGACTACTTTCATTCCTTCATATCTTGTCTGTGATATGTGACCAGCTCCTGTCCCACCCCTTGACCACTCTAAGCCACGACTGGCTGGGAATGGGTCTTTCTTTCCAGCTGGATCACGTACTCTATGAGGGCAGGGCCCAGGGCTTTCTCTGACACCGCTGTTCCCCAGCGCTGTCCAGTACTGCACAGAACAGGTGTTCTTATGTAAACAGCTGATGGAAGTCTGTCCTTCCCAGCCAAGCTCACCCCAGAGGCCAGGGAACGGTGACTTCACCTGCGGATGAAGCTCAGTAGCTATGTACCCGAGTCCTTCCAGACTCACCAGACAGAGAGTAACTAGAGTCTCTCCTTCTGACACCCCCAGCTCAGGAATACAGCCCCGCCAGGGGGAGGTGCCTTTGTTAGACCTTGACTTACACGGTGTGCACTGCAGCACTGTTTCACCAGCAAAAGACTGGGAAACACCCCCGTATCCGGCAGCAGGGGATGCGGAGATGATTTATGGGACATGTGTCCTAGATGAGGCACTGTAGGTATAAAAACAGATATGAGACCTACTTGTGTGTCTCTGGAGTGATCTCTGAATCACATGGCATTGGTGAAAAAAGCAAGGTGCAGAAATGCGAGTAATAACTGGCCAATATTTTATTAAGTGCCAGACACTGTTTTAAGGGCTTTGCGGGTCTTAAGGTGCTTACTTCTCAAACGAGTCCATGAGGTAGGTGTTACCATCTCTCATCCCATTTTACAAATGAATAAACTGAAGTCCAGGGAGGCGAAATCACTTGCCCAAAGCCACATAGCTGGGGAGTGACGGAGTTCAGATTTATACCCAGGGACTTTGCCTCCGGAGTCTGCCATCATAACCACCTCACCCTACTAGGTGCCACTTGTGTAGAGTGAAAAATAAATCACACATACGTGCACGTTGCTGGTACACACATAGAATATGCCTTCAAGGGGACCTGAGACATCCGTCAACATCGCCTGAGTGTAGGAGGAAGACTGACTTTCCACTGTACGCTCTTTTGTACCTGTTGAATTTTTTATTCAGTTTTTTTTTTTTCCTTTGAGAGAGAGAATCTCACTCTGTTGCCCGGGCTAGAGTGCTGTGGCGTCAGCCTAGCTCACAGCAACCTCAAACTCCTGGGCTCAAGCGATCCTCCTGCCTCAGCCTCCTGAGTAGCTGGGACTACAGGCATGCACGACCATGCCCGGCTAATTTTTTCTAGATATATTTTTAGCTGTCCATATAATTTCTTTCTATTTTTAGTAGAGACGGGGTCTCGCTCTTGCTCAGGCTGGTCTCGAACTCCTGAGCTCAAACGATCCGCCCGCCTTGGCCTCCCAGAGTGCTAGGATTACAGGCGTGAGCCACCGCACCCGGCCCTGTTGAATTTTTTAGCCTGTACTTTTTTTCTTAATATCTTAAACTGAAAAGGACCTGGTTTCTTTTTCTAGAGGAATTTGGAAGGAGAAGCAATGAGGGGTGGAAGACGGATCTCACAGATACCTCTCTCTCTCGCGATGAGAAATACCTGTGGAGTGAGGGGGAGGAAGCGACGGCCTCCCCACCCCATGTGGACTTTAGCAGCACAAGGTTGACAGTGACCTTGGTAATGAAGGCTGCTAGACAGCAAATATTTCTGAGCTCCTGTGGCAAAACGTGGCCAACCAAAACCTTGTTCAAATCCCAATTTTACACTTTCTGTGCAACCTTGGGCAAGATATTTAACATCTCTGGGTCTCCTTTCCTCGTCTGTAAAATGTGCAGAATGTATCCAGGGGTTTGGAACAGTGCCCGACACATAGTAAATCGAATATAAGTATTCTCTATCACGGTTATTAAAATAATCAGCCTTCAAAAAAAAAATCTTGTGTGACTTTTTAGCATGATTCGACAATGTTGAGTTCTCCCTCCGTAAAATTCTCTCCTCTCGTCCCAATACTTTCATCCTCTTGGTTTCCTATTCCTCTCACGCTCCTTTTCTGCCTCTTTTGTAAGCTCTTCTCTTGGGCATCAGGATATTGGTTGAAGCGTCACTGCTTACACTTGAAATTATCATGTCTGGTTGTGATGCCTGGACCCATGGCAGCCACTTTGGGACTACGAGGGGAGCTCACATGGGAGCCAAGCCTCCACTGAGGGTGTCAGAGCAGAGACAGAGGGAACCTGGGGTCACAAGCCCTCCCCGTAACTGTAGACAGTATCATTCCCAGAGTGCTCCCTTACTCTGGTGACGTACAAGGTAACAATAATCTTATTGTTTCAGCCTGGGCCTGTCATGATTTTATTACCTGCAGCCAAAATCTCTCCTGAAATAATATAAACATACAAATACACTCGGGCTCATGACTCGTGGCTGGCCTTCTCTCGTCACTCCCTCCCAGGGCTGCCGTGCCCCTCCTCACGGCCTCAGTCCCTTCATCTCCGTCCTCAGCCTTAACCACCCCCCTGAGCCCCAGCCCCGGGGGGTCTGTGAATTCTCGATACCTCCCCCTGGGTGTCCCTGTAGCCCCTCACACCCACCATATTCTAAACTAGCTTCAGGTCTCCCCTCAGATCTGCTCTTCCTCCCAGGTCCCCATTTCAGGGACAACTGACCGTTCCTCGCCCCTTCCCAGTCTTAAGGCCAATGGCCCGTCACTTGGCTCCTACGAATCCTTGCTCCCACCTCTCTCCCCTCCCATGGCCCTGCTCAGCCCCGTCACCTCCTGCTTTGCTCCCGCGGTGGCCTCCCCCTCCGGTCCATCTCCACGTGGCAACTGAGGGGTCGAACCTAACCACGATCCTCTCTTCAAAACCCTTCCACGGCTCTCTAGTGCCCTCAGGAAAGAGGCCAGGTTCCCAATCTTGTCATTTAAGGACACTTAAGATGTACCCATGTCCACCCCTCCACTCCCCTCCCTTCCATACTCCCATCACAGTAAACTGCCTGCCACAGGCTGATGTCCAACACGCTGTCCCACCTCCCGGCTTTGCACACAGTTCCTTCTGTCTGCCATGCCCTCCCCACGCCTTTTCTACTTGTCTGCCCTCAAGGTGAGGCTCAAATGCCCCATCCCTGTGTAACCCCCACAGGGCGTGGTAGCGAGGAGCTCAGCCTGGGCAGTGAGGCTCACACTGACGTCCCAGCTTGGGGGATCAAACAGAAAGTC
The DNA here is from genome assembly GCF_041146395.1 of Eulemur rufifrons. NCBI lineage: Eukaryota > Metazoa > Chordata > Mammalia > Primates > Lemuridae > Eulemur > Eulemur rufifrons. Next base: position 6,136,714 of record NC_091006.1, on the reverse strand, counting down.
ATTCACTTCCTCACTTTGTGGCTAAGACAAGGGACCTCCCTTCTCTGTGCCTCAGTTTCTCCATCTGTGGAAGGGGGATGATTAATATCCTCTCTCTCGTGCATAAAGTACGCAGAACAGGGCTTGGCCACAGGAAGTACCACAGAACACACGGCAGGCTCTGTGAATCGTCTTTGGAAGAAGTACTATTACAATCGCCACTTTACAGATGAGGAAAGGAATCAGAGAGGTAGAGTGACTGCCCAAGGACGCAGGCAGGATGTGGCTGAATTGGGATTTGAGCCCCAGCCAAGCAGGCTGGCTCCAGAGCCCAGTGCAGACATGCAATTAGTGCTCAGTAAAAGGGGACACCTGTTACAATAGTATTGTGACAAAGAGCAGCCCCTCCCGAGCCACTCAGATCTGGGCTGGTGTCCTGTGTCAGTTTCCTGCCTGCCAGGCTGCTCAGAAAGATTCTATCACCCGGGCCTACCCCCAGGGCTCCTCGAATGGGTCCTGCTCTCCGGAGACACTTGAGAAAAACAAATCAGGTACAACTTCTTCTCCTGACTACTCTTCAGATTTCAGATCGTAGTTCAGTTGTCCCTTCCTCCAGGAAGCCCTCCCTGACCTTCCAGGCTGGACTGGGCACATTCCTTGTGCTTCCCCCACCTCGACCCTGACCACTCTGCCGGTGCTTTCTTCATCACACCTCTGATCACTCTGCCTCCCCATTTGAAGTCCTGCTCATTTTGGGCTGTCACTGTCTGGGGACAGGGCTGTCTACCTCACAGGACTGCTAGCCCATAGGAGGAGGGCCCAGGGCCATCTCCACCACTGCTGTGTCCCTAGCACTGTCTAGCACCGGCCCAGCAAAAAGGAGGGATTTGGGGATAAGTGATTATATTCTTTCGGTGTGACAGGAGAGGAACTCAAGGCTCAGGGAGGGGTAGTCACTTGTCCAAGACACAGGGACCGATCTAATGCCTGAAATGAGGTCCGAGCCCAGAGCCTGGTAGAATTGGCAAGTGACGCGTGGCTGAGAGAGACAGATGGGACATATGAGAGACCGCGAAACAGGGAGACAGTACAAGGGAAAGACAGAGAAGGCGAGAGAGCCAGAGGCACGGAGTGTGATGGAAAATGAGAGAAGGGGAAGGAGGACAACGAGGTAATGTTGGTGCCCAGTGGAGCCCGGGACACAGAAACAGGGAGCGCCGGCCCCCCGCCTCCCCGCTGGGCTGTAGAACAAAGGACGGACAGTTGGTGGCTGTGCATCAGGACCACCTGCCTGCGCACCCAGACGTTCCTGTAGGATCAGCTCTAGTCACGTGGGCCCCTCGGTCCCAGGCCAGGTCCACCCGGCCTCACGGCACCTGCCCCAGCTACCTGGGGATGGAGGCGTAGTCGGTGTGGGACCTGGCAGACAGCTGCTGGCGCGACTCCGGCTGGGGACCCAGAATGTCCACCCGATCATCCTCATCCTCGGTGACGGTGGCAGGGCATGGAGCAGGCAGCAGGATGAGCTCCGTGAGGCCGTGAAGGTCGGACACGCGGCGGAAAGTCTGCAGTAGCACCACCATGGCCACCAGGCCCAGGAAGAGGTAGACTGCAGAGATTGCAGAAGGGTGATGAGTGGACTTGGGGCTCAGATCCTCAGGGCAGGACCCCATTTGGAACCCCCAGGGTGTGGCTGGGACAGGGCCGTGTCCTCCTCAAGCCCCCGCCCTCAGGTACCCAGCTCACCTGTGACCAGCACCTTGTAGAGGGCCCGGTAGGGCTGGTTGGGGGCCTCCCCGGGCACGTAGTCGCCCAGGCCGATGGTGGACAGCGAGATGAAGCAGAAGTAGAAAGCATCCAGGAAGCTCCAGGCCTCCTCGAGGTGGGCGAAGATCGCGGCTGGCACCAGGAAACAGAGGATCACTATGACCCCCAGCAGGGCCAGCATGTGCCAGCGGGCCGCCCGCCGGGGGTCCCAGCCCCAGCGCATGCTCAGCCGGGACAGGGGCACGTGGGTGAGCAGCAGCGACAGGCGCTGGGCCGAGGCGGTCAGCAGCAGCATGGTGGTCGGCACGCCCAGGAGTGCAAAGGCGATGGAGAAGGCCTTGCCCGCGTCGGTCAGCGGCGTCGTGTACCCGTAGCCTGTGGAGTGCAGGGGAGATACTCGCCGCCGCCACTGCGGGCTGTGTGGGTGCCCTAAACCGAGACCCGCCTTCTTCCCCAAACCTACCCCTTCCACATTCCCTCCTGTCCCAGGTGATGGCACCGCCATCTTCCTGCTGCTCAGCCGAACACCCTTGCTTTCATCCTTGCCCGCTCCTCACTCATGACCCCTTGTCACTCACGCCACATTCCGTCTGTCGGCGAAGCCTCAGGTCTCAACCTCAGATGGATCCGGAGCCCACTTACTTCTCCACCCAGCCCCACCACCCTCACCCTGGCCCTGTCCACCGCAGGTGAGGGCCTGCTTTACGTTGACAGTTAAATGTCTTGCAGCCTCGTCCCGGTCACCCTCCTCCCCCAACCCTGCCCCCAGTGTGTTCAGCCAGAACAGGGAGCCTGTGAACACCTGACTTAAGTCATGTCCCCCGCCGCCGCCGAGAGCCCTCCTGTGGCCCCATCTTACTCCAGTAAAAGGCCCCACGAGCCCCACAGGGAAGCCTTTGCAACGGCTGTTCTTTCCCTGCAGAACGTTCTTCCCTCTGGTATCTACATGGTCCCCTCTCTCCTCTCCTGCAGGTCTCTGCCCAAATGTCACCTTCTCAGTGAGGCTTCCCTGACCACCTTATTTGAAATTGTAACACCCTCTTACCCTACGCTTTTTTTCCACGGCACTTAACACCTTCCAGCATACCATATGGTTTACTTGTTTGGTCACCTCTCCACCCCTTTTCCTGGGTATCAGTTCCAGGAAAGCTGAGGACTCTATTTTGTCACTGCTGTGGGCATTGGTCACATGAGCACTGGATCAATACTTGTAAAATAATGAATGAAGGGTGCAGGCTGTCACCTGACGCTGAGCCTCTGTTTGCTCTACTCTAAAGTGAGTGTGACAGGCCCCGCTGTGCTCCCAGAGGACCACGGGGACACAGGAACGTCAACAGCGTGGACATGAGTTCTGCCAACAGAAATATGATCAAGGGGAATTCAGGTCTTGGTGGGACTGACTCACTTTGGCAAAGTGCAATTTAAAAATCTCTTTTTATTTCCCAAATAAATCAAACCAAAGGGTAAGAGATGCGACTTGGGTAGTGGGGGGCCTGGTTTATGTTGACAGTGAAATATCTTGCCCCAAAGACTGCAGATCCAGCCCTGTGATCCATAATAAGGTGTGGACACATTGCATACGTGAGCAGGCATTCACCTGTGCCTGTTTTCCATAAAAAAGGATCCCCTGGCCTTTATATACTCAGAAGAATCTAAACCAGGCTCTCTTAGAGATGCCTGTACACCATGTTCACAGCAGCATTGTTCACAGTAAGCTGGTATGTGGAAGCAACCCGAGTGTCCATCTGCAGATCAGTGGACAAGCAAAATGTGGTACATGCACAGAATGGGATATCATTCAGCCTTAAAAAAGAAAGAAATTCTGACACATGGCCACTTGGAGTAAGGACATCCCCTCCTCCCTTGCAGCTAGGTATGATTCTGTGACTAGTCTCTGGCCAGTGAGGTATACATGAAAGAATCAAATGACTTCCAGGAGGGGTCCTTAAAAAGAGGAGGATGCTCATCTCTCTTCCGTCCCCCCTCTTTCTGCTGGCTGGAACACAGATGTGAAGGCTGGAATTGAGCAGCTATCTTGGACCATTGAGTGACCTTAGGAATGGAAACTGCACAGAGAAGTTATGGAGGAACATGAGGTTTCTGCCAGGCAAGAGCCCGGGTCTCTGACCATGCAGCACCATTTCAGTCTTGGACTGACTACCCTGGATGTGACCAAGAAATAAATTTCCATATTATTTAAGCAACTGTAATTTGAGGTGTGTCACTTATGATTCCAACCCTCATTAACATGAGGGTTTTAATGGAGAAACTTCAGCAGCCTGGCTGAAATGACAGGTTTGCAAATGACACGAAATCCTTATAAACAGAAAAATCAGAGTTAGAACAGAATAGGGCCTGTGAGCCTCAATTTACTACCTCAAGAGCCGAGTCCAAAACAGTGTTTTGCCATTTATTCCCTGCACAATGCTGGCCAGGTGACTGCTCTTCTCTGAGCCTCAGTTTTCTACTCTGCAAAAATGGGCTCATAAGTAACCCTTTCCTGAGAGCTGGTAGTAATCCTACCAGGTCAGGACAGAGAACAGCCCCTACCAAGAGCATGGAAAGAGTTACAGTGACTGTACTGTCCCCTTCCCCACCAGCCAAGACTCAGTTCCAGGTGGGACTATCCTCCCCCTCCTGCCTCAATTGCAGCAAAGCTGTCTGCACCATTTCCAGGGCTAAGACTTGGGGCCAGGATAAAACGAGGGACACTGTGGGAAGAGGTCTCTCTGAATGACATATAGTTGATTTTCCATTTCTCCAGATACATTCAGGGCTCCTGGCCCCACCCGCAATGATAACAATAGCTGAGGCGCAATAAATATGGCCGGGTGCGGTGGCTCACACCCATAGTCCCAGTACTTTGGGAGGCTGAGGCAGGATACTTGAGGCCAGGAGTTTGAGGCTGCCCTGGACAACATAGTGAGACTCTGTCTCTACAAAAAATTATAAAAATTAGCCCAGCATGGTGGTGGGGGCCTGTAGTCCCAGCTACTCAGGAGGCTGAGCCAAGAGGATCGCTTGAGCCCAGGAGTTGGAGCTTACAGTGAGCTATGATCATGCCACTGTACTCCAGCCTGGGTGACAGAGCAAGATCCTGTTTCTAAAAAGAAAAAAGGCCGGGCGCGGTGGCTCACGCCTGTAATCCTAGCACTCTGGGAGGCCAAGGTGGGCGGATCGTTTGAGCTCAGGAGTTCGAGACCAGCCTGAGCAAGAGCGAGACCCCATCTCTACTAAAAATAGAAAGAAATTATATGGACAGCTAAAAATATATATAGAAAAAAAATTAGCCGGGCATAGTGGCACATGCCTGTAGTCCCAGCTACTCGGGAGGCTGAGACAGGAGGATCGCTTGAGCTCAGGAGTTTGAGGTTGCTGTGAGCTAGGCTAACGCCATGGCACTCACTCTAGCCTGGGCAACAGAGTGAGACTCTGTCTCAAAAAAGAAAAAAAAAATCAGTTACTATTAGCACTTCAAAGACTCCCTCCTTCATCAAACTTTAGTCTGGCTCCTCTGAATCCTGTACTTGACTGGGCTCAGTTTTAGCAAGAATCCTAAGAATCTCCCCACCCTTGACATCTGAATTCCTCACCCTCCACTCTTCCTAAGTCCCTGGCCTGTCTTTAGCAAGACTATTGTTAAGCCAAGTTTAGCAGGAATCCCCCTATGGTGATGTCTTTTCTCCTGGTAATTTTCCGCCCCCTGACCCACTCACTCTGCTCATCAGCTATGAATCTCCAGCTGCCTTCGCGAGATTCAGAGTTAAGTTCAGTCTCTCTGCCTTTGCAAAGTCTCTCCTCTAATTGCAATAACTTTCCATTTTTAACAAGTGTCAGAATAATTTTTCTTTCACAATGCACACAACACCCTTCTTCACGCCAAGAAGTGTGTGCTGTGTTGGTGAAGAGCCCGATGGCCTTGGTTCAAATCTCCCCTCTGCACTTTCCTAGCCGTGTGACCCTGGGCAAGTTGTCCAAATGATCTGGGCCTCAGTTTGCAAGGCTGAAAAAATAGGGCTGATAATGGCACCTGCCTCGCAAGGCTGTTGTCCTGGTTGAGCGAGTTACAGCACGTGGGAAGAGCTCGCCCAGGCTATTACTGCGACTGTGAAGTGAGGAGTGTTTTTATCCCCACTTCACAGGTGAGGGGGGACACTGAGGCCTCGAGATGCGTGGCCCTGAGCGGGAATACCACCTGCTCTGCCAGGAGTGACTTCTCAGCAGCCAGGATCTGGGTGGAGACAGGAGGACGCGCTCATGTGACTCAGGGAAGCCCAGAAGCAGGTCAGGCTGCCCTGGCAGCTTGGGGAAGAGTCAGCCCCAGGGGAGGTCGGCTAATTCCAGCCAGTGACAAGTCCTCCAGCTCTGCCGCCTGGGACCTTGGTTTGCTGGTCCACAGAATGGGATACCAAAGGCAAAAGCCGCCTCCCACTGCTGTGCTGCCAGCCTGGAGCCGGGATTAGGCGTGTGGGCTAGCCCTGCCCCAGCCTCCTGCTGGTTCCAAATCCCAAACAAAGAGACAAAGAGGAAGTCTGGGGGCTGAGGAGCGGCTGCGGGAGCGGCAGAGGCCAGCAACAAAAGGGATTTCCCAGGGCGTTCTGGCTCCCCCCAGGGCGAGTTCTTTCCACAGCTGGGGCTCCTGAATTGGGAGTCCCAGGTCCAGAGAGAACAGTGCTGTCCCTGTTAGCAGGAAAACCCCGAATTGGTGGCTCCCCAATGCAGGGGGGGATGTCAAGATGGGGTGGAGCATGTAGGGAGGGGCCTTGTGTCTGGAGTCAGGGTCACCTGCCGAGGCAGTACAGGGCCAGGGAGGGACAGGGGTGGTCCTTGCTGTGGAGAAGGGCAGGGCCCCTCGCTGGAGATGTTCTAGGTCCAGGGGGGTGGGAGTCAGGGACGGGGGCTCCAGGCCCTTGCCGAGGAATCTCTACTGGGAGGAAGGTCTTTAGAGACAGTGCCCTGAGGGGTCTGGAGATTCAGGGTCCTCACGGGTGTGCCAGGCTCAGGAGGAGGCTGGGTGGGGGTTCTCAAGGGGTGTTCCCAGAAAGACACATCTGGAGAGTTAGGAGAACTTGCTGGAAAGGATGGCAGTCCAGCCTAGAGATAAGGGCGGGGGTCCTGGTGTGGCTGAAGTCGGGTCCAGAGGGAGCATGGATCTCAAGTGCAGGGTCCTTGCTGGAGGTCTGTGAGGACAGTCTTAGGCCTAGAGGGGACCGAGAGACTTGGGTCCCCAGGGGGACTGAGGAATGGGGTTCCAGATGCTCCCTGCAAGGTACACGAAGGGGGACCCTAGTCCCAAGGGAACTGGGGGTGTCTCCTGTTTAGGAGGAAGGCCTCTGACCAGGGCTCCCCCAGGGGATCGGATATCATGATTGTGGGTCCCGGGTCCCCGCTGGGGGTGGGGGTTGAGGGGAACCTAGGCCCAGAGGGGATTGGGACACGGGTATTTGCAGTCCCCAGAGAGCGCGGACGAAGTGGGGGTCCCGACTCTTCGCTGGCTTGGGGAGCGGGGACCGCGTTCACGTACCCACGGTGGTGACCAGAGTGCTGGCGAAGAAGAGAGCCGAAGCGAAGTCCCAAGCGGGGTCCGAGGCGTTGGCCGACCCCGAAGCGTTGGCGAGCACTACGCGCCCGAGCCGTCCGGCCGCCAGCACCCGCTCCACGAAGGCGTCCAGGGCAGGGGGCGCCACACACGGGCTGCGCCGCAGCAGCTGCTCCCGCAGCGTCTCCAGCTCGGCTCGGAGCTTGGCTTCGTGCGGCCCCTCCAGCCGCGCCACCAGCAGCGCGCCCAGCACCAGGTACACGGCGTAGGCGACCAGTGCGCCCGCCAGGAACGCGCCCCGTCGCATGGCGCCCGCCGGACCCCGCACAGCCCGGGGAGGCCCCGCTGACGTGGCCCCCGCCTCCGGACGGTCTGGCACCTTGGTTCAGTTCCGGGAGTGCTCGAGGCGCGGATGCCCCAAAGAGGAAGAGGAACAAGGGGAGGAGCGGGAATAGAGGAACGCCACGCCTCCGGGAAACTGAGGCACGCCCAACCGCCAGGTGTTAGCGCGGAGAGGGCGGAGCCCAGTGCTCCCGGACCCAGGAGACCAACAGGATGCAAAGGGTGGAGATATTCTCTTCCTTCCATTCCTTTCTTCTCTTCCACCTGGGAGTCCTGGTTCCCTAGGTCAGAGAAAGTCCCAACTCTTTCCGCTCGCAGATGCAGAAGTCGCTCCCCAAATCCTCAGGGTCGTTGTGCACTGCATCAGGGGGCGTGGCTGAGGTGGCGAGGAGCAAACTGACATCTAGTTCTCCCTCCATTCGCCAAGTCGCGTGCCCTGGAGTGGGAATGGCGGGCACCACAGAGTCAAGTGTCCCCTGTGCCCTCATGGACAGAGTGGGGCTCCTTAGCTATTCACCAAATCTTTGCTCAGCACCCATTTTGTGCCTGACCCCTTGCTGAGTAATGCTGGGGACACGGTAGTGACCAAGACAATTCTGGGCCTATGCCCTCTGGAGGCTCCCAGTCTAATAGGGGAGACTGACACATCAATAGAGTGACAGCCTGTGTGGTCAGGGCTGTGATGAGGGAAGCACAGGCACAGTGACCAAGGCTGGCACAGGGAAGCCTAGAGGACCATGAGAGTGCAGAGGAGGCGACTAACCCAGCTTAGGGAAGTCAGCAGAGCTCCCTGAGGAAGGGGCTATCGGAGCTGAGAGACAGCGGATGAAAAGGAGTGAGCCAGGGTCTTTTTTTCCTGGCAGAATCAAGAATATATGGCTTTATTTAAAAGGAAAAATTTCCTGCCATGTCCCTCCTGTAGGTCTCTCCACATCTGTCTCCAGCTGGAACTCCTAGCAGCCATCTGGAGGGCAGCCTGGAATCTTCTCTGATTGGTAGAGGAGTGGGGCTTGGTCCCAACTTAGACACACCCCACATGGTTCTATTTATAAAACTGGCAGATCTTGGAGCAGAGCCCAACTTGGGCTTGATAATCCACAGGAAAAGACATCTCATGATAAAAAACAGTAATGGTAGGTACCAAAAGCTTGCAAATGTCAGGTCCTGTACACACAAGAATTTGCATGACTCCTCAGTCCCTCTCATATAATTCTCATTAAAGAGATAAGAAAATTTAGCCTTAAAAACAGGGTAGACCTGGGTGCGGAGGCTCATGTGTGTGATCCCAGTGCTTTGGGAGGCCGAGGCATGAGGATTGCTTGAGTCCAGGAGTTTGTGGTTACAGTGAGCTATGATCATGACACTGCACTCCAGCCTGGGCAACAGACTGAGACCTGTCTCATTTTTTTTTTTTTTTTTTTTTAGACAGAGGCTCGCTCTGTTGCCCCGGCTCGAGTGCCGTGGCATCAGCCGAGCTCACAGCAACCTCAAACTCCTGGGCTCAAGCGATCCTCCTGCCTCAGCCTCCCAGGTAGCTGGGACTACAGGCATGTGCCACCATGCCCGCCTAATTTTTTCTCTTCTCTATATATTTTTAGTTGTCCATATAATTTCTTTCTATTTTTAGTAGAGATGGGGTTTCGCTCTTGCTCAGGCTGGTCTTGAACTCCTGACCTTGAGCGATCCTCCTGCCTCAGCCTCCCAGAGTGCTAGGATTACAGACGCGAGCCACCTCGCCCGGCCGACCCTGTCTCTTAACAACAACAAAAATATGGAGTAGGCACACAACTGGTAAGAAGAGAACATGAGGCCAGCAGGAAGCCAATATACCTGCTTTATTAATAAGAAAGTATATTCACAGAAGAGATGAATCTAGATACAAGAGGGAGGGCTGAGGATGAGGAGAAATGAGGGCACCTCACTCACAAAAAGGAACTGCCACTGAGCCAGGACTCATCACTGGGAAACCAGGAGCAACCCTCAAGGTCCCCAGAAAAGACAATGTCTCAGAGGAGGAAAGGGAAACCACAATGATAAGGTAACTTGCTAACATCCTTCCTGGAGTTTTATCACTGCCCCAAAGTCACTTCCACCATTATCTTTGCCTGAGATAAGCGGAGGAGCCTGAGGGGCAGAGAGGAGTGAGGAAGGTTAGTTGTCAGGCGCTAGTCACTTGCAGGTGCACCTGTGTGCTGTGAGTTGCTGGGGGTTCTAGAGTTTTCGGTAAACCAGGTTGCAACATGAGAACATTTTTATGAATTTCTGGGAAACCGCCTAAAGATATCTTTGAAGAAGGATACCTGGTTCTTCTCACCTAACCTGTTGGGTGTTCTTTTCTCATTCTAAATATTCACCTTAATATAACCATAGAGCTAGTCAAGAAAAAGAAAGAAAAAAAAAAGAGAAAAATATTCACCTTAATACCTAAGGACTGTCAAAATCGTATAAGCGTCAGAGCCCGCGCAACTCCGATGAGCCTCTCGGGAACGCAAAACGGATCTCTCCTTCCCTGCTCCACGCCCTTCTCTGATCCCCGGGGCTCCCAGCAACGCAAATTCAGCGCCTGTCCGGAGAGAACTCCATTTCCCATCGGCCTCTGCGCTCGACACCTACATTTTTCTATCGCGCCCTACTCCGCCTACTCTCAGATTGTCCCCGGCCCCGCCCTCCTGCCCCTCAGGCCCTGACTCCCGCCTTTCGACGAGACCCTCTCAGTCCCCGCCTCTTACGTAAGGCACCGCCCACTCGCCCTGGCCTCCGTGAGGAGGCGTGGCTTCCGCGCAGTCGTGACGCCCATTGGCTGTCGCGTGGTCTGGAGGGCGTGGCTACGGGAGCCGGGCGGGCACGTTACGAACCGCTGCTGAGGTGGTGGCTGCGGCGAAGGATGCACCCGGCAGGTTCGGCGGCGGCGGGGACGCCCCGGCTGCGTAAGTGGCGTACGTGGCCGGCGGAGGAGATCGGGCGAGGGGGGGGAGCGTGTCGGGGCGGGGCGGCGGCGGCGGCGGCGGTTGGGGAGGTCACTGCAGGTCGGAGGTCACTAGATCAAGGATCTGGAGCTTCGAGGTGTGCACGGTGCGGGGATGCCAGGTCCGGGTACGGGTGCGTTGGGGTTAGTGTCTTTAGGAAATTCCTTTAGAGGAAAACAACTTGGGTGGGATATTGTGTGATGTGCAGAGAAACGCGACTTTCATTCATTTGCAGTTAGCGATCTGCCCTCCCCTGCTCCCCACCCTCCTGTGGCTCCCCATTGCCCTCGGGCGGTAGCCCACGCTCCTTAGTACTGCCTTTCTGGCCCTCTGTGAGCGGACAGGGCCATGTTTACGCCTCATTTTAGATTTGAACCCGTATTTACTGTACTATTAACCCCCTTTTCCTGTCTCTGAATTGGTTTCACTCTTTAAATTCTTCATCGCCATAAGTGTGCTATGCATTTCATTTATTCATTCAACATAACTTGCCTCAACTCCGCTTGTGCCAGGCCCCATGCTGAAATGTGGATAGTCAGTATAGTAGGAACCAGCATAGCCCCGGTCTTTGTTATATCACAGCTCACAGTTTACTGGGAAAAGAGACACTTAGCTAGGAAGCAACCAAGTCAACAAGATAATTGGGAAGCAATGATGACTGTAGAGGGAATAATCCCAGATGTGACTGGGCGTTGGTTGGGGCAGCCTCTCTGTTCCTCCATTCGGCGGTTGTTAGTTAGTTGTTAGTGCCTGGCTGGCCCTGTGGTGGGTGATGCAGGGACAGAGCAGTACCCAGACAGCCCTTGCTCCCGTCCTCATGGGGCTGTCAGTACAGAGCAGCAGACAGCGACAGTCTAGAGTGATGGAGCTGTGATGAGAGAAGTACAGGCAGAGGGGCAGGGGTAGGACGGGGACACAGGCAGAGCTATACAGCTGGGATGAGTGAAGCATAAGGCAGAGTAGCCAGCGCTGGGGTGGAGATGCTGTGGGAGCTCAGAGGAGGCAGGTGACCCAGCCTGGGGATGCCAGTGATGCCTCCTGAAGAGGGTACTTCTAATGAGGAGGAATCACCCAGATTTGTGGTAAGAGGGAAAGGCATTGGGGGTCTGTGCCAGGGCAGACAAATAGACAAATGGATATATATTTAGAAATTGTGAGGCCGGGCGCGGTGGCTCACGCCTGTAATCCTAGCACTCTGGGAGGCCGAGGTGGGCGGATCGCTCAAGGTCAGGAGTTCGAGACCAGCCTGAGCAAGAGCGAGACCCCGTCTCTACTAAAAATAGAAAGAAATTATATGGACAACTAAATATATACATATAGAAAAAAAAAATTAGCCGGGCATAGTGGCACATGCCTGTAGTCCCAGCTACTTGGGAGGCTGAGACAGGAGGATCGCTTGAGCCCAGGAGTCTGAGGTTGCTGTGAGCTAGGCTGACGCCACGGCACTCACTCTAGCCTGGGCAACAAAGTGAGACTCTGTCTCAAAAAAAAAAAAAAAAAAGAAATTGTGATGAGTGCTCAGAAGAGAAAAAGAAATCACTGGATATTATGAGAAGGAGCCAGGTGGGGCAAGTGCTCTATGTTGAGGAGTGAGAGGTCTCTCTGAGAAGGAGACATTGAGCTGAGGCCTGAGTGCGGTATTGGCAGGTGCTGCAGGAGGGAAGGTGGTCCCAGGTGGTAGCAGTGCATATTCCAAAGGCTGTGGGGGCAGTAAGCTTAGCAGGGTCAGGGCCCAACAGGAGCCCGTGTGGCTGGGGCATGGGAGCCCCTGGAGAGGTAGCAAACGGGGTTGATTGGCAGGGCTGGGTCATGCAGGGCCTAATAGGTGTTTGGATTTATTCTGAGCACAGTGGGCACTGATATTAGGCAGAGGATGATGTGGTCTCATTTGCATTTAAAAAGATCACTCTGGCTGTCCATTGGAGGGAAGATAGGTGGGGCTAAGAAGGGACAGGGGGACCAGGCAGGATATTTAAGTCAGGGGCGAGATGACAAAGTCTGAGAGGAGAGGGTGGATGTTGAGACACAGTGGGCAAGAACTAGCGATTGGTTGATTGGATGTCAGGCAGAAAAGGATTCAGGGTTTTGGACACCAAGGTAAGGGTCCAGGGGCAGCCAGACCTGGGTCTGAAGACAGGAGACAAGTGGCTTGTTACCTACTATCAATTACTAGCCCCCAACTCTTCCTCTCAATGATTTGTAGCCTGAAAACAGACCCAGGTCTCCTCAATCCCAAAGCAAGCAGCACTGGCCCCAGCCTTGTCCCCGTGCCCCGTGTCCCTTTTCCCTCTCCTACTTCTGGCCAGAAGGGCCAGCTTCACTCTTGCTCAGGCTGGTCTCAAACTCCTAAGCGCAAGCAATCCTCCTGCCTCGGCCTCCCAGAGATCACAGGTGTGAGCCACCACCATGCTTGGCCCTCTGTTCTCCACACGAAGCATTTTAGAAAATTCTGAAACCTGGCTCTGCCTCATACTGTGTGTATGACTTTGGGCAAGGGCTTTCTTTGGGGCTCACTTTATCATGGGAATGATAATAGCATTGGCAGAAATGGGTTGTTATGAGGATTAAACGAGTTAATCCATAGTGTTTAAAACACCAGCGTGGCGTGTAGTAAGTGGTCAACCAGGGTTTAGTTATTGTAATATCTGTCAAATACACCAGGGCTGGACTCCTGCCCTGCTACTCGCTCAGTTTCACCCTTTGCACAAGTCATTTGGCTGCTTGGGCCTCGGTTTCCACGTCTGTGAAATGGGGGGGGGGTGGCTGTTCATTCATTGGGTTTTTACTGAGTACCTGTTCTAGCCCTGCTCTAGGGCTGGGGATTCGGCTGTGAGCAAGACGCAGCTCCCCACCTTAGTGGGGCTCACAGTTGAGTAAGGGAGACAGCGAACAAATAAATAAAACAGCTAGTGATCCAGCTGCTGCCGAGCTGGTGGCTGCCAGTGAAGCAGGGAAGGGGGCTGGGGAGTGCCGCAAAGAGAAGTGCGGTTGTGGACCGGATGGTCGTGGAAGGCCCCACTGAGCAAAGACCTGGAGGATGTTGGGGGAAGAGCTTTCTGAGCAGAGGCACAGCTGGCGCAGGGGCCTGGAGGTGGGAGCAGATGAGTGGGGGAGCGTGGGAGGTACGGACATAGGCCTGGTTCGTAAAAAGCTTGGCACAGGATTTGAGGAACAATAGGCCCCAATGCGTATCACTACGTAGTAGCTCTCAACGTCATCATCATCATCATCGGTATCTGGATAGATGGACGGATGGACAGATGGATAGATGGATGGGCCTTCACCCGACAGCCCATCTGACATCAAAACCAGTGTCTCTAATGGTGACACCGGCCCTGCACTGCACGGGAGCAGGAGGGAGAGCTGTGGGATGAATGAGGCTCTGCACCCCTCTTCCCTTGCAGCCTCGAAGCGGAGGATCCCTGTGTCCCAGCCAGGCATGGCCGACCCCCACCAGCTTTTCGATGATACAAGTTCAGCCCAGAGCCGGGGCTATGGGGCCCAGCGGGCACCTGGCGGCCTGGGCTACCCCTCAGGCTCCACCTCACCCCAGGCCGCCTTCCTGGCTGATCCTGTGTCCAACATGGCCATGGCCTACGGGAGCAGCCTGGCCGCGCAGGGCAAGGAGCTGGTGGATAAGAATGTGAGTGGGCCAGGGCTGGCGGGAGTTGGGGGGGGCGCGGGGCACAGGCCTCAGGCTTGAGTTCTGCCTCCCCAGATCGACCGCTTCATCCCTGTCACCAAGCTCAAGTATTACTTCGCTGTGGATACCATGTATGTGGGCAAGAAGCTGGGCCTGCTCTTCTTCCCCTACCTGCACCAGGTCAGCACCGCCCCAGGGGAACGCCAGTCTCGGCCAGCCAGCCTGTTGGGGATTGGGCCGTGCCAAGCGCTGGGGGAGGGCCTGTAAGCGGGGCGGAGGGGCGTGGCTCCGGGGTCCTGCCCACTCCCCCCCTCTCCCCACAGGACTGGGAGGTGCAGTATCAGCAGGACACACCTGTAGCCCCCCGCTTTGACGTCAACGCCCCGGACCTCTACATTCCAGGTTGCCCCGCACCCTCCTCCCTCTGGGTGGGCGTGTCTGGGGCCGGGATTTGGTGCCTGGAGGCCCAAGATGGTCCCTCCTCCTCTGACCAGCGTCTGTGTGTCTGCCTCCCACAGCCATGGCTTTCATCACCTACGTCTTGGTGGCTGGCCTTGCGCTGGGGACCCAGGATCGGTAAGGGAGGCGTGGGGCAGGCAGAGTGGGGTGCGGTTTGGGGGCCAGGTTGTGGTCAGGGAGGTCATGTCCCCACCGCAGCCCCTCATGCTGTCCATGGCTCCCTGATCAAGCCTGGCTCCTCAGCCTGCACTGCCCCTCCCCCTTGCTCCCCTGGTCCTTCTTCCGTCCCTGCAGGGGGCCCAGCGCTGCTTCCCCAGGGCCCTGTGCATATCCACTGCCTCTTGTTCAGGAGTATGTCCCTCCCCTGCATCACGCGCCAAGCACCTGCTCCTTCATGTTGTCTCCAGTCCAATGTCACTGCCCCAGGGAAGCCTTCCTGGCCCGCCATCCGTGCCCTTCTGGGCGTCACTGTCTGGGGACAGGTCTGCCTTCCTCCCCAGAATGGGATTTCCATAAAGATAGGGCCCAGATGCACCTTGGCCACGGCCAGGTCTCCAGTCCCACCAAACACAGACTGTCCCCAGGCACATGCTCAGGGAGTGACAGCCTGGGTGCTGGCAGGTTCTCTCCAGACCTCCTGGGGCTGCAGGCGAGCTCGGCCTTGGCCTGGCTGACACTGGAGGTGCTGGCCATCCTGCTCAGTCTCTACCTGGTCACCGTCAACACCGACCTCACCACCATCGACCTGGTGGCCTTCCTGGGCTACAAATACGTCGGGTGAGTCCCCTACCCTGCCTGCCAGCCCCTGCCCTCGGCCTCTTCCTCACACCAGCCTTCTCTCCCTCCCCCCAGGATGATTGGCGGGGTCCTCATGGGCCTGCTCTTTGGGAAGATTGGCTACTACCTGGTGCTGGGCTGGTGCTGTGTGTCCATCTTTGTATTCATGGTGAGGCTGAGGGCACAGGCCCCCTGAGCAGAGCTGGGGTCCCGGGAGGCATCCAGGCAGAGGATGTCAGGTGGGGAGTTTAGACCAGAGCCACACTGCCGAACTGAGGGGCCGTGGGGTAGCTGTCCCAGCCTGGGGCTCAGGAGGGCTTCCTGGGAGAGGAGGGGCAGCCTGGCAGGAGCGGAGGCTGGACTTGTGTCACACGGCACGGGTCTCTCTGGAGCCCCACGGAGGGCCTTCGGACCCTGCGAGGGGCCGGGTGTACCCAGCATGCAGGCTCCCCTCTCCTCATGGGGGGCTTTCCTGGAAGGAGATTTTCTGAGAGCCCTTCTGGCTGGACTGGGGTGCTGGCTGAGAGCAGTGGGGTCTGCCAGGCCAGGGTTGACCCCAGGCTTCGCTGGATCCTGAGCAAATCACTTCCTCACTTTCCCCTTTTGTAAAATGGGACGGTAATACTTGCTGCTAGGGTTCCGGGAGGAGGTGGTAGGAGCACCTGTGAGAGGTGGAGGGCGAACACACCTGCAGGTGGGCCCAATCTGACCTTCGCACAGACTTTGATTTAGATATCACTTAAAAGTTTTTTTTGTTTTTTGTTTTTTTTTTTTAAATAGCATTTCTGGCTAGTCTGGAATAATTGTCATCTGGCCAACGCAAGAGGGTGGCAGCCCCCTGGCCCCCTCCCTCAACTGATGGGTCTTGCCTCGTATTTTGCTTAGGGCCTGGGGAGGAGCGAGTCCTCACCACCTGTTGGGAGATTTGGGGAAACTGGGGCCCCCGGAGCAGAAACTTGAGGCTGCAGAGGGGCAGGGACTTGTCCCCAGGTAGCAGGCTCGAGGGCAAACACCGTCTTTCCCACCCAGATCCGGACGCTGCGGCTGAAGATCCTGGCAGAGGCGGCGGCCGAAGGGGTCCCAGTGCGCGGGGCCCGGAACCAGCTGCGCATGTACCTGACCATGGCCGTGGCGGCGGCGCAGCCCCTGCTCATGTACTGGCTCACCTTCCACCTGGTGCGGTGAGGCGCCTCCCGCCGCGGCTCCCGGTCGCCAAGCTGCCGCCGGACTCATCTCCCGCCCGCGGCCCGGGTCCGCCCCGCCCGGGCGCAGGCGCCGCCCCGTCCCCAGGTCCCCCTCCCCGCCGCGGTGCTGAGATCTCCAGCTGCACAGGCCGCCCGCGCGGCCGCTGTTACCGAAACAATAAAGCCCGATGGGCACGGCGTGGGCAGCCTCTCCTTGGCCACGAGCACGGCTGGGCAGGGAGCCGGGGACGGACGCGACGGGAGGGACAGGGGCCGGCACAGCGCTGTCGAGAGACCGGAGGCTGGAGAAAGGTTTAATGAGCCCGCCTGGGCCCCTCAGTGGGAAGCCTTCTTGCCCTTCTCCTCCTTCTTGCCCTTCTTGTTCTTCTTCACCTTGGGCTTCTGGGCCTTGCCCGGGGAGCTTCCGTGCTGCTTGGCGCCGGCGGCGTGGGGCTGTGGGCCAGGGCAGCGGGCGGGAGAGAAGGGAGTTAGTCGCGGGCTGGAAGTGGAGACCGGCCCCAGCGCGAGGACGCTGACCTTGCTCGGGGCACAGGACAACGCCTGGGAGGAGGGGGAGCCCCTTACCTTCCCCTCCGAGTCCGAGTCGCTGGAGCTGCTGCTGGAGTCTGAGGAGCTGCCATGGCCGTGCTACATGGAGGTGTGGCAGTGAGGCGGGTGCCCAGGTCCCCCAAGGCACAACAGGACCCTAAAGTCAAAGGCAGTGCTCCCTCCAACCCCTAGGAATGTGCCCAGTGGTGAGGTGACTTACCCTAGGGTTGTGAGCTGCCCCTGCCTGGCCCGGAACTTTGGGGGGACTGTGCTTGAGGTCTCCCACCTGGCCTGCCCCACCGGGCTTCTTGGAAGTGGATCCCAGGGCTGCAGAGAGAAGAGAAGCTCAGGGAGTGCCCCCTTGGTGGCAGCCCCCAGGTTTGAGTCTGGCCCCCTGCGCCTCAAGGCCACCACTTCCCAGAGCGCACCTGCTGCCAGGTCGAGGTCCATGGTGGAATGTGTGTCTGGAGGGCCGGGAGGCCTGGGCAGTGCTGGGAGGGCCGGGGAGGGGCAGTGGGACCTGCTAGACCTTTGTCCTGGGTCCTCAGCCCTGACTCACCGCCCCTCCCTGGTACCGCCCAGCTTCTCCTGTGTGGGAGGTGGGAGAGGCGGACAGTTACTGCCTTGCCCCAGCCTTGGTGAGGGGGTTCTGTGGATGGTGTTCAGGGAAGAGGGGCTCAGCTGTCATCAGCTTCCCCCGGAAGGCCAGATGCCTGCTCTGAAGATATGAGAGGGAGAAATGCCACCCCATGCTCTCCTGTACCTTGGTGACGCTGACGCTCCGTGTGTGTAACACTTTAACAGCGCCACGCACATTCTGAGGGCTGCGGGCATCTCAACTCACCTTCACAGCCCCTCCGTGGCATGGTGAGGAGGAGTGGAGCAAAAACTCGGGACCATCAACTAGTCATTTGATGCCTAGTTGTGTCATCAGGGCGACCTCCAGAAAGTTGCTTCACTGCTCTGTGCCTCAGTTTCCTCATCTGTAAATGACAGCTACCCCATGGGGTTGATGTGAGAATCAAATGGGTCCATTTCCTAGAAATGGTGCCTGGCCCAGAGTGTTTATAAAATAATGTATTCAGTTCTTTGGTAGGTATCTTATGCCATAGACCTGGGGCTTAAACAACAGTCCTGGAGGCTGGAAGTCCAATACCAAGGTGCTGGCAGCTCCAGTGTGTGGGGAGCGCCTGCTTCTTGGCTCGGGGACAGCCACCTTCTCTCTGCCTTCTCACATGGCCAAGAGCAAGATCACCTCAGTTTGCTTTTTATGAGGGCACTAATCGCATTCATGAGGGCTCCACCCTCATCAGCTGATTACCACCCAAATGTCCCACCTCCAAATGCCAATACATTGGGGACTACGCTTCAACATATGCATGGGGGGGAGGGGACACAAATAGTCCCTAACAGTAGGTATTGTTACTACCCCTATTTTCCAGGTGAGAAAACAGGGAGCAGCAGGGCAGATGATGGGGGGCAAACAGAGCATGAACAGGCTGGAACTGGGATTCAAACCCATGTGATGTCCAAGGCTTGGCCTGGCCCCTCAGTGTCACCCTCTTGGGGGCTCCCCGTGGAACGCGCAGCCAGCCGAGCCCAGCCTTCCCCAGCGCCCCCCTCACCCTGGACTGGGCCCAGGTCAGAATGGGGAAAGGACTGGGGCCTGAGCCAGCTGCTCTTATCTGTGGGTGGCTAGGTGTCCCTGGGCGTCCCTCTCCAGCCCTGCCCTGGCACCAGCAACTGTTCAGGCTGCCTGTTCCTGCAGGGAGTGGGTGTCTTGGCAGAGGCAGGTGGCTGAGGCCTGGGGATGATCATGCCTGTCACACCCTCGTACACTCAGGTGTCTGCTCAAATGTCTGTTCCTCAGGGGGACCTGCCCTGACTGCCGGCAACCCAGAGCCCCGCCACGCCATCCCTTTGCCCTGCTGCTGTCCAGCACAGCCCGTGCCTGCCGCCCTCTGCAGTTATCTCTGTTCCCTTTGGTTCCTTCGCACGTATTCATTGAGCACCTACTATGAATCCAACACGGCTCCAGTGCTGGCGGTACAGAGGTGAACAAAATCAGCGAAAATTCCAGCCTCGCAAAATTGACATTCTAGTGGGGAGAACAAAGTGAAATGTATAGCATGTTAGACAAAAACTGGAAATAAACTATTCATCAACTGGTGAATGGATAGACAATGGAATATTATTCAGCAGTAACAAGGAACAAACTCCTGACACGTGCTACATCACAGATGAACCTCAAAACATTACGCTGGGGGGAGGAAGCCAGACAAGGGGGCCCACGTATTGTATGATAACATTTATGTGAAATGATTAGAAAAGGCAATTATAGCGACAGAGTGATTGCTGGGAGCTAAGGGGTAGGAGCAGGGATTAACTGTAAATGGGCATGAGGAACCTTATTCAGGGGAAGAAAATGTTCTAGAACTGAGTTATGGTGACAGTTGCACCACTTGGTAAAGTTATTGAAAATCAATGAATTCCATATTTATTTTTTTTTATTTATTTTTTTTATTTTATTTTTTTTTTTGAGACAGTCTCACTCTGTTGCCCGGGCTAGAGTGAGTGCCGTGGCGTCAGCCTAGCTCACAGCAACCTCAAACTCCTGGGCTTAAGCGATCCTACTGCCTCAGCCTCCCGAGTAGCTGGGACTACAGGCATGCGCCACCATGCCCGGCTAATTTTTTTGTATATATATATTTTAGTTGTCCATATAATTTCTTTCTATTTTTAGTAGAGACGGGGTCTCGCTCAGGCTGGTCTCGAACTCCTGACCTTGAGCGATCCACCCACCTCGGCCTCCCAGAGTGCTAGGATTACAGGCGTGAGCCACCGCGCCCGGCCTGAATTCCATATTTAAAATAAGTTAGTTTAGTGCAACTGACATCTCAATAAAAGCTATTTTTTTCTTCCCTCCCATGCCCCCACTGTATTTTTTTTTTTAAAAGAAACAGCAGGAAAGGGGGATGAATAGTGATGACTGCCTGGCATGTTGGGGAGGGGCTGGATTTTAGAGAGTCACCAGGGAAAGCCTCACTGAAATCTTTTTTGAATAAAGATTTGGAGATGGGGCAGCAAGCGTATAGGGGAAGAGTGTGCTGGGCAGACGGAAGAGCGACTGCAAAGGGCCTGCGGCAGGAAAGTACCTGGTGACCGAGGAACTGCAGAGGTCAGAGTAGCGGAGGGAATGGAGGGAGAACGGTAGGTGCGGCCGGGGAGGGAAGGGGAGGTGGGATCTCGTAAATGAAAGCTCTCTGGTATCTGCTCTGCGTGAGAGCAGGTGAGTGATGATGTGGCCTTGCTGGCAAGTGGATGCAAAGTGAGAACAGAAACTCCATAAGGGTGGGGACCTCGTCTGCTTTGTTCGTCACTGAGTGGTGTGACTCAGAGTTGTGCTATCACTTGAGTTACTAGTGAGTTTACCTGATGCCAGGCTCTGTGCTAATGGCACGTTAGAGCCGGCACAGAGCGGCTGCGAGTTTGGGTTCTGGCGGTCGATCTGTTCACAGGGGAATCCTTGTTCCACGCCTTACTGCTTTGTGGACAAGCACGTTAGTTACTCCGGACCTGCTTCCACCTGTGTGCATGGAAATCTTACCTTGGGAGGTCAGTGGTTTTGCACAGAACCTGCCTGGCATACGGAAAATAGATGCTCAATAGATGTTAGGTTTTTTAAAATTGTTATCCTGAAATACCACCTCATTATTCCTCACAAAACTGGCAGTAGGATCCCCATGGTTTATTTGTTTGTGTGTTTAGGATTTTTTACTTTTGTTTTTTTGAGACAGGATCTTGCTCTGTCACCCAGGCTAGAGTGTAGTGGCATCATCATAGTTCATTGCAACCTCAAACTCCTGGGCTCAAGCAATCCTCCTGTTTCAGCCTCCTGAGTAGCTGGGACTACATACAGGTGCATGGCACCACATCTGGCTAATTTTCAAATTTTTTGTAGAGATGGGGTCTTGCTATGTTGTTCAGGCTGGTCTTGAACACCTGGCCTCAAGTGATCCTCCCACCTCAACCTCCCAAAGTGCTGAGATTGTAGGTGTGAGCCACCATGCCTGTCCAGATCCCCATGTTTTATATGAGGCAAATGAGCCTGAAAAAGGTACAGTTTCTTGCCCAAGGACACCAGGCCAGTAAGATGTGGAGCAACAGTGTGAGACCTTCCAGGCCCTGAAGACGTAGCCATGCTAAAGTTTCGGAGCGGGTGAATGGGCAGAGGGAGACCTGGCCTGGTCCTGGGGACTCCCATCCATTCATGCCTATATTGTAGTTAGGATGTGGTCTGGCAGCTTTCAGAGAGACCCAAAAGACAAGAGACTCGACAAGATAGCGTTTCCTTTCTCATAGGAAAGCCTGAGCTGGTGGGAGCCCAGAATGGGTAAGTGCATGTTCTCCATGAGATCATCCAGGGACCCAGGCTCCTTCCGTCTTCTTGCTCTGCATCCCTCCAGGGACCTGGGACCTACGGGGTGGCCAGCCCCCACTATCAGGTTCTCAGGAAGGAAAAGGACAAGTGGGAGTGCACTACTTCCCTTTAAGGACCTGACCTGGAAGCAGCATGCACACGCAACCTCTTAGCCAGGACAGATGGCCACTTCTAGCTTCGAGAGAGGCTGGGAAACATCATGTCTAGCTGGGTAAAACCTGGAACTTCTATTACTAAAAAAAGGGGGAAATGGATGTGGGAGCCTGTCTTTGTCACTACTCCCTACTGGTGGCAGCTGCCCCTTACTCCCCTGCTCTGCCTGGCCCAGATTTACAAATAGAAGCTAAGAGTACAGCTGGGCATGTGAACACAGAAAGGTGGGAAACATAGGTGTGAGGTCCAAAGACAAGAGCCTGGCCGTCCTTCTGGTCTTTGTAAATTAGTTCCCTGCCATTCCGTTCTCATCCACCATGACTACAGCGGCAGGGACAGTAGCTTACATCGTCTCTCTCCCCAGGCCCTGCCTGGCCCTGGCCACTCCTTACCTATCAATGGGACAGGTGGAATGTGGGATTCCCATCAATCCTGCTTTGGCATCTAATGGCTCTGCCCTCCTCTGCTTGTTCCCTGACTACTTCTGACTACTTGGGGCAAAGAGTAGAAACAGTGCCTTCTCCCCTGAAGAAAAAAGGGACTTGTGTCCCAACTTGGCCTGCAGCAATATTGACGATGTTCACTCCTACGTCAGCTTACCCGTTCTCTAACGTTTCCAGCAGACTCCTTCAGGGGGTTACTCCAATCCTGAAGTTTTTACTTAACCATTGCAATTTAGGGTGAGATTTCTGGTTGTAAACTTTAGTGGACATGGAAGCCAAGATGGTGTAGGAGCAAGGGTTGGCTAATGGGAGAAATGGTTCTCTGTGGGAGTCTCACGCTCCTGCACGCCTGAGGGCTGACGTGGTTGATCGGAAAAGCAACTGCCGCAAGAATTGGTTTAGTTTCTTTCCTGAAGTTTATGTGAAAAAGAGTGCCCCAGTCCCATAAACATCCTAATCCCTGTTCTGGAATGTTTCCTTTGAAATCAACCACATCCCCAGAAACAGATGATCTTAAGCATGCAGCACGAAGGGACTGTTTCCTTTCCCAAAAGACAGAAGCACTAAGACCAGTCAGTCCAGGAAAGAATCCTGAGGGCCAAACCAGAATTTTAAATCCCACAGGCCCCCTTCTGGGGACTTGCCACCTGGAGGCTGCACCCATTGGGGGGCCTGAGCTTGACATCAGGAGGAAGCAAGATGCGTCAGTCCCAGGAACAATGAGGGTAGAATCCCAAATTTCTAAAATAGTCTATATTACCCCCTAGCCCTTTGTCTCGATCTTTCCCCAGGAGATGGACTAGGGAGAAACCCTTTCTGGGGACAGCCACACTGTCAGCCTTACCAAAGTGTATAGACCAGGAGAAGGCAGAGTGAGAAATTTGAGATAATTTATTTTTTTGTTTTCAATGAGTTGA
This sequence comes from Eulemur rufifrons, assembly GCF_041146395.1. Taxonomy (NCBI): domain Eukaryota; kingdom Metazoa; phylum Chordata; class Mammalia; order Primates; family Lemuridae; genus Eulemur; species Eulemur rufifrons. Next base: position 6,113,555 of record NC_091006.1, on the reverse strand, counting down.
TTAAAAAAAATTTTTTTAATCTGTTACCCGGGCTAGAGGGCAGTGGCATCATCATAGCTCACAGCAACCTCAAACTCCTGGGCTCACAAAATCCTCCTGCCTCAGCCTCCCGAACACAGTCTAGGCTCTAAAGATATTTGAAAATGTGGAGCAGTGTCAGATGATCTTCCTGCCTCAGCCTCTCGAGTAGCTGGGATTACAGGCATGCACCACCACGTCCAGCTAATTTTTCTTATTTTTTGTAGAGACAGGGTCTCGCTATTGCCCAGGCTATTTTCGAACTCCTGACCTCAAGTGATCCTCCTGCCCTGGCCTCCCAGCATGCTAGGATTACAGGCATGAGCCACCGTGCTGCCGAGCAGCCTGAAGATGAGGGAGGTGTGAAATGCCCATTCAATACCTTGGCTACCGGCCCACTGTTGGGCAGCCTTTGCAACAAGAGCACCATTGTCAGCCTGTGAATGGTCCAGAGAGTTGAACACATGACAGTTTAGCTTCAAGGGCCACAATGGCATGGTGGGAAGTTGGCCGACCAGACTGGAGCAGCAGTACTGTGACCCGGAGAAGTGTCAGCTGTGGTGAGACACCACACTGGTGGCCCGTGAGGGGCCCAAAGGCCTAATGCGGCCAATCTGCCAGGAGCAGGTGGGGCCTCCCTCACCATGAGACAAGGACAAATTCTGGCAGAAGCAGCAAGTTAGAGTGGGAGCTTGTGCATCAGAAAACACATAAAGGCATACTGTAATAAAAAGCCACAAAAGCTTAATTGTTCAGAAGAGAATTCACTTGATTTTCTCACTGCAGTAGAATTAAAGTGATTCCCAACAGGATTTTTTGTGGGTTTTTGTTTTTTGTTTCTGAGATAGGGTCTCGCTCTGTAGCCCAGGCTGGAGTGCAGTGGTATCATCATAGCTCACTGCAACCTCAACTCCAACTCCTGGGCTCAAGCGATCCTCCTGCCTCAGCCTCCCAAATAGCTGGGACTACAGGCTCACACCACCATGCTCCATCAATTTTTCTATTTTTTGTAGAGATGGGGTCTTGATATTGCCCAGGCTGGTCTTTACTCCTGACCTCAAGCGATCTTCCTGCCTCGCCTCAGCCTCCCAAAATGCTAGGATTACAAGCATGAGCCACCATGTCTGGCTCCCCCAATTTCTTAAAAAACCCAAATGCACATTTCTTCTTTCCATGACTAAGACGCGAAGGAGAGGCAACTCTTGTTGGAGCCAATGGAGAAAGGTCTCGTTCCAGGCCAGAGGCACAGGTGGGTGTGGGCTTCCTGATCCCAAAGAGGGAACAGGAGCGGAGCAGCGGGAAGCAGTGGATCTGAGCGTTGCTCATGGGGTGCGGGGCAGGTGTAGGGAGAGCCACCAACTCCTGAGGAACCAGGAGATGGGTGGGTGGGCAGGGGCGGGACACCAGCCTGAAGCAGGCCCTCCCTGATCACCGCCTAGGCACAGCACAACCCGACACCTGTGTGCTCACCCAGCCCGCACGGCAGCTCCCACTCACAGCCGAGGGCACGGCAGGGTCACGGGCGTTAAGTGGCTTGCCTACTGCTACATACCCAGAGTCGTGGGCGGGGAGGCTCTTCCCAACACCCAGACCCCCTTTCCCTGGACCCTCAGGCTTGTGCAAAGCTCTGGGGTCCAATTTGTTTGGGACATGGCCAGTAGGTCCCACTTGCTCACCGAGTCTGAGCCAGCTGCGCTGACTGCCCAGTGCTGGGAGCGCGTCAGAATGCGTTAGCGACACTGCATGGGCGAGGCAGGCAGGAAGGGGCAGATGCGGTATTTGCCCAATTTGCTTCTGGAATAGATTTTTAAGCCCTAAGGGATTTCTAGAAGGTCCAAGCAAAGGACACCCAAGGCCTTCTGTTCCAGGGAGAGTCCACAGCAGCATCTAGAACTGTGTGCGGTACCTGGCTGCTCTGGGAGTGAGGGCCCAGCCGCCTGCCTGACCTCAGGACCACCCTATTTGAAGGAGGAGGGGAGGAAAGGGGCTGCTAGAGTCTAGAAACGGGAAGGAACACCCATGGGGAGGCAGGACTGGGCCTGAGCCTGGGGGCCAAATCCAGCTGGCGGTGCTCGGTCTGTTTCAACCCAGGGGGTGCGGGAGACTGGACGGAGGATTCCAGCCAAGGCAACACGACGCCTGAGCAGGAGCCACCCTCCCTCCACCCCTCAAGATGGGGAGCGTGCAGAACTGCAAGAGATGAGAATCGCGATGCCACAGCGACTCTTGCTGAACCCACTCCAATCCCAGGAAGGTCTTGGTCTTCCCCGGACGGGAGGCACCCTTATTCCAACCCTCCTGTGTCCCCCAAGGCAGTGTTGCAAGGTGTAGGTTACGCTCCATGGTAGAGGTCATCAAGGTTGTGGCCAGAATTTTTAAGAAGTGAAACAGAGTAAGAACATATCAGAGTTCACCACAGGTGGTGAGGCTAAGCAGTGTTGCTTGGCGAAACTTTACGGGCACTTGGGAATGTGAATTTTGTTTCACACTGCTGGCTGCATTCAAGAAGATCTGAAAAGATGCTACTGTCAGGGGTCTCTGTCTAGAATGGGACATCTCACATAGTGTCCTGTGATAATTTTGGTAGAATTTAAGTCCCATAAAAAAAGAAAGCACATGCTGAAATTTATTTTAAAAGGGAAAGCCCTTTTTATTAAAGTTGTACATTTCACTTTCTTCCTTTTCAGAATCCTAATAAAAAAAAACTTCTGTTTATGCTTACTTAAAAAAAAAACACAAATCAAACAAACCAAAGGAATTACTATAACATCACTTTTGTGATGAGAAAGAACGCAATGAAATTCAACATAAGCAAAGAAACTATACCTGGAGGAAAGAACAATAATGATCCAGGAAAGAATCCTTTAGGGAGGAAAAAAAAAAAAAAAAAAAGACGACAAATAATGAGGAAATGACTGGGGCTGCTGCTCAACCAATGGCGACGTGGCCAAAAGCCCTTCCCTAAGAGCATCTCCAAACCAACCCACGGTGAGACCAGAAAGCAGCCTTCTTACCTTCCAGAGTAACAAACACACCAAAGCCCTAATGATCTCACAAATACAAATCAATCACTCTATTTTTAAAAAGCACACACACATTCCCCCCTCCCCCCCTCCCCAATTCTCTTGGTGACAGGGCATTCACAAGATGTATGTGTTCTTCACCAGCTGCTCCTTATCGTCCCCAGAGCTCCAGACGGTGCGCAGGGCACGCTCCTGGTTCCTCCGTGCCAGCCGGATCAGGCAGACCACAGAGGCTCCCAGGAAGAGGATCAGGACCATCACGAACAGCCCCGCCAGGACCACCACTGGGGATGAGAGAGAGGCCTCAGGACTGGTGAGACAAGGACGGACACAGCCAGAGCGGGGCAGGACGGCAGCTCACCCAGGACACAGGGAATCTAAGCGGGCTCAGGCGAGGACCAACGCCCCCTCCCAACCCAGGGGGTTGGAGAACGGCAGCTGGGGAGAACTTTGACACAGCCTGTCAGGGAAGTCACCAAGGAGATTCCCTGAAAAAAGGAAGTACCACGCTATGTGCGTATTCACAGAGTGGATATTTGTGTTCCTTCGGTGTGAACTAAAAACCCACTTCGACTCTGCATTCCCCTGCCACCTCTCAGGGCAACCCGTACAGGAGTCCCAGGCCTAAAGATACACGGGTGTAAAATACAGTGCCCTTTGGTGTGTGTGAACATCATCCCCCCCCCACCCCCCGACCAGAGAAGGATGTGACCCTGCAGGTGGCCGAGGTGGCTGAGAGCCACCTGTGGAATGAAGTCAGGGTGGAGGCCAGGGTGGATTAGGTACAGTGCTGGGAGGGGACCCTTGTGCTCCCAACTGCCAGGCAAGTTTAAGTTGCCCCATTGCAGTCCCACTGGTCAGTTAAGATGCTTTTTCTCAGGTAGGGCTCCATCTGAGGAATGTGACCTCCTGTGGCAGCCACCTGGCCCCCTCCCGGACTTGGCTGCAGAACTTTAGAGCCGGCCCTGTTGGGGCGATCCCCTCTCTCCAGCTCCACCCACCCACCAGCGCTCCAGACTGGCTGCTTTCCAGCCCCGCACCTGCAAACCAGGTCCTGGCGCCTAGACGGGAGCAGACTGGCAGGCCAGGTCTTGGCTTCTTAACAGGGAAACAGGTCAAGAAAGAGGCCAAACCAGTGTGGCAGGTCCTTTGTGCCAACATCACCATCCACGTACTCAGCTCAGAAACAAAAGTGAGAGGACGCCCCGCCTCCTGGGCAGACCTGACCGCCTGGGGAAAACAGAGGCCCAAGGCCCGCCTGGCCCTCCGTCCTGTCACCCGTGACCAACGCTTTAGACCCCACAGCAGCCAAGTTCCCTCCACACCTCGGGCCAGCCTCAGGCCCGTGTTTGGCAGTCCCCACGCGCCTAAAAGTTAGTCCTCGTCCCCTAGTCACCCGGCCAGCCAGGCGGAGCCTGCCTCGTGAACTACTGACTCACTCCAGCTGTCTGTGTACACTGCACAGTGGGACAAACAGCCACCACATGTTCCAAGCTGCCTTGCCATTCCTGTGTAGAAACAACTTTCTACCAAAAAGATGTTTACAGGGAAGGACAATCTGTCCAAGCAAAACCACAGCTGGGCAGAGCTAGGCTCACTCAAGGAAGGAAGGGGGCAGGCAGATGGCAGGAGGAGGGCACGGGGCCATTTACCTTTCGTGCCAGGGGACAGGACAGGATATATCTGCTTGCCTGGAAGAGAACACACAGCCCAGAAATGTCAGCTCACAGTCCTGCCCCAACCCCACAGAGCTGCCACCAACCCAGGATCCCCCTCAGCCTTGGGATCTTCATAGGGGGCTCCCTCTGAGGGACTTCTTCCAGCTCTTCTGGGGGTTCTGAGGTCTTGCCACCCCAGTGGGGTCCAAAGGACAAGCATTCCCAAGGCCCTCATTTTAGGGATGGGGAAATGGACTGGAGCCCTCAAGGGGAGGGCTCATCGCCGCCACTGTTTCTAGGATTCAGGCGGCAGGCACACTCACCAAAGCAGCGGTGCATGCACGCCTCCTCGGAGAGATAGCTGTTTTTGTTGCCCTGGCACCCTCCATAGATAAAGTTATCACAGGCGTTCTTCTCAGCATCAAAGTACCAGCGTGGGAAGGCTGCGCGGCAAGGCCCAGTGACCGCCTTGGCAGTGCAGTATTCTGGAGCAAAACAGCCCAAGGAATACAAATTAGCAGAGCCCTGGAGAAGTGGAGTCGAGCTAGAATGCTCCTGAGCAGGCACACAGCTTCAGTCAATGAAGAAACCTCTCTCTGGTAAAGAAACTAGTAAGTAAATTACAGACAAGGCCAAGCTGGCCCATCTGACAACTCTGTTCTACATTTTTTTTTTTTTTTGAGACAGAGTCTTGCTCTGCTACCCGGGCTAGAGTGCAGTGGCACCATCATAGTTCACAGCAACCTCAAACTCCCGGGCTCAAGGGATCCTCCTGCCTCAGCCTCCCGAGTAGCTGGGACTACAGAGGTGCACCACCACGCCCAGCTAATTTCTTTCTATTTTTAGTAGAGACTAGGTCTCACTCTTGCTGAAGCTGATCTGGAACTCCTGACCTCAAGCGATCCTCCCGCCTCGGCCTCCCACAGTGCTAGGATTACAAGTGTGAGCCACCGCGCCCGGCCCCCATTTTCAAATATATTCTCTAGAGCCTAGACTATGTTTGAGAGGCTAAAGTGAGAGGATCACTTGAGCCCAGGAGTTTGAGGTTGCAGTGACCTCTGATGACACCACTGCACTTTAGCCCAGGAGACAGAGGAAGACACTGTCTCAAAAAAATAAAATAAAATTTAAAATAATAATAATACTAATAAAAGATTGTGTTCATCTGGTGGTTCCTCTATGCCAGGTACTGTTCTAGGCAATGTACACGTATTGACTCAGTCTCTATGAGATCCATCCGGGACCCTCATTTTACGCATGGGAGCTCTGAGTCACAGCTACAGTCACTTGCCCACAGCCACACAGCAGGTGAGAGGTGCAGTGGTAAATTCCAGAACCACGCACTATGCTGCCCCCTAAAGCCAAACTTCTCCGCTGGCACATCCCGCTCCCAGCTGGCTGGGGGCAGCCACGTGAGGCCGCCTCTAACCCCAGAGTGCTACCCCCTGGGAAGGTAGGGCGTCCCGCCCCCGCCATTTCCTTAGTGGAAATCCACAAGTGTCTCTCAATCCTCGACTAAGAAAACCCATTTTGCCCCACATTAAAATTATTTTTTAGTTATACCTTCATAGTTGAAAATATCGCTGGAGAGGTCATCAGGATCCTGTCTTCTGGGAACTGAAACACAAACATGTGTCAGGGAGGCTGGGACAGACACAGGACATGTGGCCTAGCTGGAGCTGACTCTACAAGAGCCCATTGAGGGGTGTGGACACACCGGCACCTTTAAGGAAATGTGTGGAGCCCCCTTTCCGTGGGCAGTGGGCGGCTCTGCTCTGTCACCCCTCCCCTGCCCTTATGGGCTCTATAGCACACACTAATCTGACGCTGGACAGGGAGGCCCTGGGGACTCCTTAGCGGTTACTATGGAAACCAATCCCTGCCGGTTACTGGTGTGAAGAAGACGACGGTCTTGTTCATACTTTCTGACACAGCAAGGAGGCCCTGCACCTCCTGGGGAAATTTTCTTCTTAAACAGGATGGAAACCAGAGTTATCGAGCTAACGCTGCAGGGCTCTGGATGCCTCAGAGAGGCCAGCAGGGAATAAACAGCGAACCCAGGCAAAGCAATGCCAGGAGAGTCACAGGATTCCTGGCCTAGCAAACCTGGAAAGTGACTCTAGCCTAACTCTCCAGCATTCTATAAGCCAGCTGACCCCCAACAGTCACTGAACTAAAAGCCTGACTCTCACATGGGCACTGGTGCCAGAGTCGGAGGTCCGAGCAGACTGCAACCAACGCCTTTGTTGCAGGGGGAGTCCTGTCCTCCAAGGGGGGTGGGGTTTGCGTCCCTCCCTCCACAGATGGTCTCACTTGTCCAGCTGAGCCCACTGCCTGGGCACTGGCTGCTGGGAAAGCAGGGCTGGCCCCCTAAGGGCACCTTTGCTACCTGGCAGTGCATCGGGACCACTCACCCCAGGCTCCCGATGCAGAGTCCTTAAAGCATAAAGGAGGAAGGGGGCAGCGGCTGCCAGCACTACAAAGCAAGCTAACATAAAGTTCTTCGGTGGAATGGAGAGGCGGGGGTGGCAGAGGACAGAGGACTTTTAGCTCAGGGTGGGAGACAGCAACAGGAACAAGGAGCAAAGGAGTCAGAACACAGAGGCGGGGTGGGGGAGGGGAAACAGCACAGCAGGTAGAGGCCTGGAGCCTCCTGAGCAGTGGCCACCTCGATCCCCTGTCCTCTAGAAGGAGGCTGGGGCCAGCCAGGAAGCACTGCAGAATCCTGGCCTTTGTGTCAGCTGGACATGTGATCTCTGCCACGTCAGGATGCCGGGGCCAGGGGGCCAGGGAGCCGGAGCAGGCAGCCCAGGCCAGTTCTGAGTAAACAGAACCCAGAGGTGGGAACCCTTTACAACTCCCAGATTACAAGTGTCCTTTCACAATACCCTTCTGGGTGGCCCTCACTGCATCCTGGTCTTTTTAAGAACCTACCACTCGGGTCAGAGGAATCTGCTCCATTCCTGCTGGCGGCCAAATCATCAATGGAATTCTCTGCAAGGGGACAAATAAACACCACGGTGAGAAAGTGACCTCCAAGACTGCCCGGCGGGAAAACACTGAGCTGTATCTGAGCCGTCGTCAGTCTGTCCTGTGAGCCTCTCACAGCAACTCCCATTTCTCTTTTAAGTGGGACCTTCAATGTGCACAATAAACCACGACAAGCGCACCACAACTTGGAAATAAGGAACCAAGATTGCCCTCTGAGGATTAAACTTTAAGATCAACTTGCAGAGAATCAGAGCAAAGACATGCTAGTGACCATAAAAAGGCAGGATGGCTTCCAGGGCCAAATAATCTGTTTAACTGTATCAACTCACCTGAACAAGTAAAAAGTTAAGAGGGTACACTCAGCATGAATGTACTCAATACCACTGAACTGGACACTTAAAAATGGTAAAAATGAGAAATTTTATGCTATGTATATTTCCCACACATGCAAGTTAGGGGGTGGGTGGAGAGGCCAGCTGATCCAGGACGGAGGGAACCCCAGCTCCCCTGATTCCGCCTTCACCCAGCAATCTTCTGGCAATTTGGCCGAGAGGTTTGCCTCCCTGGACTAAAGGCGCAAGCACAAAGACATGTCTATTCCCCCGGGGGGTTCTGGTTCTCATTATAAATTAATAAACTGGTCTTCTCATTCTCATCTGGCTCCCTGCAGAGCCCGCCTGCCTGGAAGAGAACACGCTGGCAAAGGGCTCCAGGCACTTGTTGCTCTGGCAGGTTTTAGCTCTTTACGGACTCACCTGAGAGCACAAGAAATGCACACTGGATTCACAATCAGATGCCAACATATGAGTTTTCTGAGCCTTGAGATGGGGGCCAGCCTCTGGACCACCTCCAGGGAGACAGCTTACCTGCTTTCTCCCAGCAGAACACAACAACCCACGTGTCCCTGCAGCGACAGCCTATCTCGGTGCCCACTAAGAGTTCTCAACACCAGCTCTCTTCCCGAGGAGACGAGCAGTAACCAGCAAAGGCAGGCACATCTGCGACACTCAACTCCTGACTGGGATGGCACAGAAAAGCTAGCGAAAAATATTCCCCCTATGATTTCACACCAAATCACTGCTGGATGGAAAAACACAAATACAATAAATGGTATTCTCCTTAGTCACCATCTGGTGAGGCTGCCAGCTACTGCTAAAAGGTGAGGGACGGCCTGCATCATCCAGAAACAATACCCAGGCCCCCGGCTCTCTAAGCACTTGCCGAGTGTCTGCCGGGCACAGGCACAGAGACATCAGCAAAGTTCTCCCCACAGCACTCGGTCACTGCCGCGCTTGTGTGCTCATGCACTATGTTTTAAACCTGAGGTCACAGCCAAGGCCACTGTTGTTTTTCTCTCTTTACACACAACTTTCGTAAGCTTCTCTGGTCTCTGAATGCACAGCTTGAAGCCGAGCGGGATGGAAGTGGTGGGGCGCCAGCACATCATCCCCACACAGAACCGCCGTTCCCAGTCAGAGTGTCAACACCAAGTCTTCAAGAAAAGATGCACGGAGTCACGCGCTGATGTTAGGGAGAGTGCCGCTGAAAATCTTTAAAACCTCTAGTCTCTGTAACACTTGGGGTGGATCAGCCCCAGAGGACAATGTCTCAGCTGCCATCAGCTCTCAAGGAGTCCTTCACAGCTTGGCTCAGAGCCAGGGCATGCTGTTTGGGGGCTGTAGGTTTTTATTTGAACTGTGAGGCTGTCAGGGTCAACATTACCTTGATTCCACAGAACCTCTCGCAGGTGAGGGCCAATAAGGATGGATTCTAGCACATATGTTCGTTTTAACTTGACCCGTAACTTGACTGGGTGAGCTATTCAAGTCATTTGTCCCAAAAGTAAAAATAACCCAAATGCTTGTGGCCAGCCTTGTCTTAAGTGGACGGAGAGGCCCCTGCTCAAGAAGGGAAGGCCAGGCCGGGCGCGGTGGCTCACACCTGTAATCCTAGCACTCTGGGAGGCCGAGGCAGGTGGATCGCTCAAGGTCAGGAGTTCGAGACCAACCTGAGCAAGAGTGAGACCCCATCTCTACTAAAAAAAGAAAGAAATTATATGGACAACTAAAAATATATATAGAAAAAATTAGCCGGGCATGGTGGCGCATGCCTGTAGTCCCAGCTACTCGGGAGGCTGAGGCAGGAGGATCGCTTGAGCCCAGGAGTTTGAGGTTGCTGTGAGCTAGGCTGACACCACAGCACTCTAGCCCAGGCAACAGAGTGAGACTCTGTCTCAAAAAAAAAAAAAAAAAAAAAAAAAGAAGGGAAGGCCACTTCCTCCTCTGCCTGGGCTGGTGTGGAACTTGCACTCAGAAGTGGGAGAAGGGAAGTGGGCAGAGGCCAGGTCACGCTGCCCCCCAGCTCCGCCCTGAGGCCTAGCTCCCCTTTCTGGGAAGAAGAGGAAGGGTACCACTGTGCAACCACTGTATGGCCGCTGGGACCTTCACACTGCACCTGATTCTTCTGCTTTTTAAAACATCCCCCAGATCCTGCTGTGAAGAACTAGCAAAGAGCAAAAGGTATCCACATCCCAATTAATAGATTTCCCCTAAATAGCAAAATTTCCTCACTACCACCGTCTTACCTGTGACACCAGCACATTTCCTGAGACACTCCTCTTTGCTCTGGTAATTGTTGGCATTTCCTCTGCAGCCTCCATACACAAACTGCTGGCAGGATCCATCAGTGACATTGTACCACCACCTGGGGATGGAGGCCCGGCATCTTCCCACCACCTTTGAAACTAGGCAAAAGTCTGAAACACAAAGCAGAACGCTGTTAGCTTGTTAGGGCAATTCTGCAACAAAGGACACGACAAACACATACCTGTAGGAGGTGGCCAACAACATTCCAGATCCCAAGAGGACAGCCAGAGCCTAAGCTGCCAGCACAGTTCCTCAGTGAGCTGTTTCCAAAGCCCGGGGTGCCAACAGGACTACTTAGAGCTTCCTTCCTTGTATAGGAAAGAAACACATCATCTAACAGCAAAGATACCAACCGCCCACTGAACCATATTTCAGTTTCGTGTTGATTCTGTCCCTGCCCCCATTATCAGAGACTTGCACATCCAGTAGAGAAATGTGACTTTTAAAGACAAAAAAAAAAAAAAAAACAGCCCGGCACGGTAGCTCTCACGTGTAATCCTAGCACTCTGAGAGGCCGAGGCAAGAGGATCTCTCGAGCTCAGGAGTTCGAGATCAGCCTGAGCAACAGCAAGATACTATCTCTACTAAAAATGGAAAAATTAGCTGGGACTACAGGCCTGTGCCAGGACGCAGGCCTGTAGTCCCAGCTACTCAGGAGGCTGAGGCAGGAGGAGCGCCTGAGCCCAGCAGTTTGAGGTTGCTGTGAGCTATGATGACACCATGGCACTCTACCCCGGGCAACAGAGCGAGACTGTCTGAAAAAAAAAAAAAAAGGCAAAAGCCCAGACTCTAGGAGCCCTCTGGATGCTGCCCCATGCTACAGGCTATGGGAGCTTAGCACTGAAAGGTCAGGGCTGGAGAAGTGAGGCTGGGAAGGAGGTTCCCTATCAGCGCCCTCGGCAACCCTCACATGCACCTTTCCTGTCCACTATCCGCCAGGGCAGGCCACGTACACTCAAATTGCCACAAGAACCTCAGAAAGAAGTTCTAACTCTAGTTTCCCCACCCCATCCCCCAGCTCCACAGGCAACTCAGGTCATGCCCCTGCTCCAGCGCTTGTCACAGCTCTCACCTGAGCACACCAAGATGGCCCTGGGTTTAAGGGGACCCCAAAATCTGGTCCCGCTCTAGTAAAAGGGAAACAAAACAATGTTATAACATTTCAGCCAGATACATTTGCTTGCAAAAAGCTAGAGGTCTCTGCTCTCTCTAAAAAAGGAGAGATAAACAAGTCCTAGAAGTATCACCAGCACCTAAAGGAGCCCTTCTCCTTGAAACTTGCAAAGGGAATAACACGTGATTCCATGTCTGCTCCCGCAACACCGTGTCACCCCCCCCAGCCCCGGCCGCCACCCATCCCTGCCTGCTCAGCACAAGGGCCTGGCACAGGCTGCTTGATAAACATGTCTCGGCCAGGCACGGTGGCTCACGCTTGTAATCCTAGCACTCTGGGAGGCCGAGGTGGGCGGATCATTTGAGCTCAGGAGTTTGAGACCAGCCTGAGCAAGAGTAAGACCCCGTCTCTATTAAAAATAGAAAGAAATTATATGGACAACTAAAAAAAAAAAATATATATATATATACATAAAAATTAGTAGGGCATGGTGGCACATGCCTATAGTCCCAGCTACTTGGGAGGCTGAGGCAGGAGGATTGCTTGAGCCCAGGAGTTTGAGGTTGCTGTGAGCTAGGCTGACAACACGGACTCTAGCTTGGGTAACAGAGTGAGGCTCTGTCTCAAAAAAAATTAAACAAACAAATAAATACATAAATAAACATGTCTCAAGTAAAAGCATCCCAGAGCCCAACACTTGCTTGGATGTTGTCATTTATTCCTCTCTAGCTGTTTTCACGTTTGTTAGGTTTACTTCACCACCTGAGGATAATCTTCAAAAGCAAAGAGTGCAGGATTTGTGCTTCTGTTGTGTCTCCCAAAGTATGTCACAGCAAAGGACATGAAACCAGATGTTCCACAAAACACCAATGTATGGACAAAAAAGGTTGCTACTGTGCAAAACACACACACACGCACCAGGAACTCCCCCACACACCAATAAATCACAGGTAACTAGGACAGCAGAAAAAGCACATTCTGATGCAAGAAATTCTCTATCGTTTGAAAGCAACCACCAATTAAATCACCAGTTAAAAAGCACCTTATCTGGACATTTCAGATGAATGAAATCATACAACATGTCCATAAAAGGCAAATCAATAGAGACAAGAAGTAGATCCGCGGTTGCCTGGCACTGGGGGTGGGACTGGGGAGTGACTGCAAGTGGCTACAGGGATCTTTAGGGGATGATGAAAATGTTCTAAAATTGGATTGTGGCGGCAGCTGCACAGCTCTGGAAAATGTACCAAAAATCCTTGGAGCGTATACTTAAAAATGAGTGATTTCATGGTATGTAAACCTTTTTTATAAATAAGGGGCACCTTTTGTCCGTCACACACCGAACAGAACCAGCTGGGTGTACACCTGGAGCAGGTGCTTTTAACAATATGCCAAAGGTCACAACACATACACAATCAGGGCCCAGGGAAAACACGGCAGGAGTTCTCTGCTGGATGACTCTCCCCAACCCACACGGCCGTCAAACACCAGAGGCAGCACTGTCACCAACAAGACAGTAGAGGAGAGGACCCACACAGGATCCAGTTATGATCCAAAACTGAAAACATCACCAAAGTGGGGAGCACGCAACTGCTATGGAGATGTCAACAGCCTATCGGATGCCCCACCATGCTGACAGCCCCGGCGGTCACCCTGACTGCTTTGTGTCCTTGCTTCCAGAGCAGTTTCAAGGTACAGCCTTTTTAAAAAAAAAAAAAAAAAAACTTGAGGGAGGAATTGTAAACCTTAAGTGGGTAAATTGTATGGTATGTGAATTATATCTCAATTAAAACAAAAAACAAAAGCCTGTGCGAAGGCCCAACAAAATTCAAGGCAGCCTGGCAGGGAGCACCAGACACGGTGCCAGGGAAGGAAGCAGGGTGCCAGCAGCATAATGGCAGGCACTGGGTGGCTTTTCATAAGCAGGCTGCCAGGTGCATGCTATGTGCCAGGTATGGAAGCCCGAGAGTGTGGAAAGCAGGAGAGAAAAACCGCCTATCTAGGACAGTCACCTCGGTGAATTCAACACAGCCCAGAATCTGGCTTGGACACGCTCCCATCAGTGCCCCCGACACTGAAGAAACACAGGCATGGTGATCTAAGCTACAATGCACCCAAGATGACACATGAATCCAGGGCACCAGGTGATCAACTGAGCACCAGGTGACCAATTTACAATAAGAAAATCAATCATCACAGGTAGGATATTTACATTAAGCACACCACCCTGGAAAGCAAGCTTGCTTGGAGTCAGAATGAGGAAGTTTACTGATTCCTAGGAACATTCTGAACATTCTCTCCATTGGGATCTATCAGGCAGATCAGATGCTCACAGCAGACAGCTCAGGACGAAACTTCAAAAGCACAGCCAAGGTCTAAGGTCTGCCTCTGAGACGCTTCCCTTCCCGGCTGCCACTGCTGACCAGTGCCTCTTCTGGACTGCAGTGCTCTTTCTTTTTTTTTTTTTTTGAGACAGAGTCTCACTCTGTTGCCCAGGCTAGAGTGAGTGCCATGGCGTCAGCCTTAGCTCACGGCAACCTCAAACTCCTGGGCTCAAGCGATCCTCCTGTCTCAGCCTCCCGAGTAGCTGGGACTACAGGCATGCACCACCATGCCCGGCTAATTTTTTCTAGATATATTTTTAGCTGTCCATATAATTTCTTTCTATTTTTAGTAGAGATGGGGTCTCGCTCTTGCTCAGGCTGGTCTCGAACTCCTGAGCTCAAACGATCCGCCCACCTCGGCCTCCCAGAGAGCTAGGATTACAGGCGTGAGCCACCGCGCCCGGCCTGCAGTGCTCTTTCTGCACGTGTGCTGGTACCTTCCTGACAAGTCTCAGGGGCCTGGGAAGCCATTCTGTGTCTAGACAGCTGCTCACGTCTGCTCTGGATTATCACATGTTGATTTAACAGCGAAAGTTTCAGAAGGCAGTTTTATTTTCAGGTTTCTTGGGTGAGGTAGGAAAGGGAGGACCCTCATTGCTGCTGTCTGTCCTCGTGGAATTTAGAAATGTCTCTTTATTAAGAGAAAACTTGGACTAAAAACACAGTGTATCTGGAAAGACTGTTTTCACCACTTTGTATATATTTGAAAATTTTTATAATAAAAAGAAAAAAACCTTTTTCACTCAAATTTCATTAAAGAGTTCTAAGTAGCAGATTAATTGGCTGAAGCTAGGTCCAATTAGACTAAATTTAACCACGTCCTTACTATGTGTAAGACAGACTCCTTTTTGTGAGCATGGAAAGAAGCTACTGGTCGAATGGACAGAAGTCTCACTTCATCACATGCTTTTACTAACTAAATTATTTTTAAGAATCTATGAAGTAAACTTTTACTCTTTAGGCTTGAGAGAACTGAGGTCATGAAAAATGATTTTGTTTTAGTTTGCTCGTTGTTTTAAGAGAGGCAGTGGCCCTTCAAGAAACACAGGCCATACAAACACTTCCGCCACAAATAACACCAATGCACTTTCTCTCTCATTGTTCTCCAAACAATTATAAAAAGCCAAAAATACTTTGATGTTTAAGATAGCTTCCATGATTTGTCATCTTCCTTTAAAAAAATTGTTTTTTGCTGGGCATGCTGACTCATGCCTGTAATCCCAGCACTTTGGGAGACTGAGGCAGGAGGATCGCAGGAGACCTGCTTGAGCAACGTAGCAAGGCCCTGTCTCTACCCAAAAAAAAAAAAACAAAAAAAATTAGCCGGGCATGGTGGGGCACACCTGCAGTCCCAGCTACTAGGGAGGGCAACATAGTGAGACCCTGCCTCTAATAAAAATAGATAAAAGTAATTTTTTAAAGTAAAGTACTATGGCAGATTCAGATTAAAATCAAAATGAACCACAATGTAGAGCATTACATATTTTTTGACAGCTCATTTATTCCCTCTGGCAAGCCACTATACCAGGCACATTATGTGCACTATTTCTAATGGTCACAATAGAACTGTGAATCACATAGTAACATCCCCACTTTACAAACAAGGACACCAAGGCTTGGGGTGGTTAAATATAGGCAAGCAGCAGAGCTGAAATCTGAGTTCACACTGGTCTGATTAGAGAGCCCAGGCACTAATATAACCCCTCAGACTGACAGAAAGAAAAAGCCACTTTATCAACCGGCACTGGGAAAAACACAGAACTGAAGTTGCCTAAAAACCAGAACATTCCTCATGGCCTTTATCACAATCTAAGGGCTCACCAAGGCCAGGCCTCTGTTCTCAGTCACACTCAATGACAGGGTCACGGACAGCACCATACCACAGGAACTGGCCAAGGCTGAGGGGGTCAGACATGTTTTTCAGAAAGTTACTCCTTAATGAGCAGTTCTATTATTATATTATTAAGAAATGACAAAATGATATATTGGTCTTAGAACAGTATTGGGAAGCAATCATGAAAAACATGCCTCAAGTCCTATTCGTACACTCATAAAAGGTAGTGCAAGAATCAAGAACATCCTGTATGTTTTCAAAACGCAGATAGAAAAACAGGAAAATGCTGAAGGGTACCCAAATTTGGAAGCACTTGTAAGCTTCAGAATATGTAAGTAAAAATGGAATTCCTGAGGTTAGGAAAGAGTAACAATCTTTTGGAAAAGCATCAGAAATGGTTAAAATCACACATTATCTGAAATACATGAACCCGACTTACAAACTCCTGGCCGGTGTTCTTAAATTAACTACTGCAAAATTGCAAAACAGACTGGTCTTTGTGAACAACGTCCTGGAAAACAGGTTTCTCTGCTTCTGAAGTCACTAAAGCTTTAACCAAGACAACCAGTCAGTGACTCAGACAACTTCACTCTATGGCGTTGGCTGGACAGATACATTGTCACCTTCTCACAAGTACATTACAGAATTTTTGGCTCCCAGGTACTACCAATCTAACTTAATTTTACCAGCTTAAGATAGTATCTAATCATTTTTCAAAAACACACAATTGCAGCTGTGCCTACTTTGCAAAGTTCACTTTAATGGAATATTTCAAATATGCTGAGAAGTACTAAAAATACGGTAACACTGGTGTATCCACTTCTCTGCTTCATGGAATTCTAACATTTTCAAGGACTGAAACATTATGGATAGAGCTGAAACCCCTTGTATTTCATTCACTTCAATCCTACCTGCTCTCCCCTAAATTGAACTTAGTGTTTTCTTTTTTTTTGAGACACAGTCTCGCTTTGTTGCCCGGGCTAGAGTGAGTGCCATGGCGTCAGCCTAGCTCACAGCAACCTCAAACTCCTGGGCTTAAGCGATCCTCCTGCCTCAGCCTCCCGAGTAGCTGGGACTACAGGCATGCGCCACCATGCCCGGCTATTTTTTCTATATATATTTTAGTTGGCCAGATAATTTCTTTCTGTTTTTAGTAGAGACGGGGTCTCGCTCTTGCTCAGGCTGGTCTCGAACTCCTGACCTTGAGAGATCCACCCTCCTCGGCCTCCCAGAGTGCTAGGATTACAGGTGTGAGCCACCACGCCCGGCCAGTGTTTTCTTTTATTCATGTTTTTATATCCATTCAGAGTAAGCTTACTTTTAAAACAAGCACAAATAACTTTCCTAGGGTTATAGTCTGGCAGTTTTTCTTCCCATGGGAGCTATAAACTGAAGCACATGGTCTTCCTGCCCCACCATATGCATGACAGGAAAGCGGGTTCCTCCTCTTTCTCCTCCCCCCCACCCTCCCATCTGTTTTCTCTAGAGCAAACTCTTTCGAAGGGGCCAAACAGTAAACAGGCAGTAGTTGCCTTGCACCATGGCACAGGATCACACGAAGCAATATCATAATCAATGGGAAAAATGACTACTCCATGACTTTGAAAAATTTTTGTGAAAACATTAAGAACTTGGTTTATAGATGCATAATGAAAAAATAGTAAAATGACTTTTACTGGAGTGCAGTGGCATGATCATAGCTCACTCACTACAGCCTCGAACTCCTGGGCTCAAGTGTTTCTCCTGCCGCAGTCTCCTGAGTAGCTGGGACTACAGTTGTGTGCCACCATATCTGGCTAATCTGATTTTTATTTATTTATTTATTTATTTTTTTTAGAGATGGGGTCTCACTACGTTGCCCAGTCTGGTCTCAAGCAATCCTCCTGCCTCAGCCTCCCTAGTTGTTGTGATTATAGGCGTGAGCCACTGTGCCTGACAAAAGTGTTTAATTTCTTTGCAAAAATATTACCAAGAGTAGTCTGAATAGTGCCTGGTCTTCTCATCATATAACTTATGATGTGGAGCAAGCATCATTTCCAACCTTTTCTAGCAATTGCCAAACCCTTTTTTAGAGATGGATCAGCCTCTGATGTTTTACCCTTTGCTCTTTCAATGTCACGCACATGTTCTGAGCGCTACTTCACTAACGAGGTTTTGCTTCCTCTGGCCCATCACCCAGAAAGTCACAAGCGCCTTCCTCATTCCTGTGGCTAAGAGGGCCTGTGCTGAGCTCCCCTGGCTGCACATCCAGTCTCTCCAATGGTGGAAGGAAGGGTCAGGATTCCCAGTTAGCTAGTGCTCACATCCCCCCTTCTACGTGCAATCAGAGTTTCACTTCCAGGGGGTACCACTTTTTCTCTTTGCTGCACTTTTGTCTTTTTTGGCCAGTTCTGTTATCCATTTTTGTGAATTGACACAGACATTTATCACTGGGAAACAAGGAGGCAAACAACTACATGCTCTGCCATGTGTGACTCGAGTAGCAGATGAGCAGGGACCAAGCACTGTGAGATGACTATCACCAGACCCGTGATACGCAGGCTGAGGAGCTAGCAGCTGAAACTTGTACTTCACCCAAGTACCCACAGTCAATATACCGTGGTAATTGAAATTTGAACCCTGCTCTTGGGGGCCTGAAGTTATTCAATGAAACTGAGGTAAATGAAATTTGTGCACAAAGAAAATGTGCAAAGCAAGGACTGCCTTTATTTTAGGCTTTGTGGTTCACCTGGTCTCTGTTGCAACTACTCTGTCATCGCAGCATAAAAGCCGCCATAGACAACATGTAAATGAATAACCATGGCTGTGTTCCAATAAAACTTTATTTATGGACACTAAAATTTAATTTCATATAGTTTTCACATGTTTCGACAGTCTTTTGTTTTTTGCCAACCATTTAAAAAACGTAAAAACCATATACAGCTTGTAGGCTGTACGCTGGCGGCAACTCGAGCTACAGTTTGCCAATCCCTTCTTTAGAGAATGTTTATAAAAAACACGCTGTTCAGATTTTCCACTCCCACCATCCCAGAACTCATCAAGTCTCATCTGTGTGGTCGGACCTACCACGCGGACTCCTAGAGTTCTCATTCCTTATAATGACCCTCGCCACACATTCCTGGGGTTTATCCTCTGCCCCAAACACTGCAGCATACCTTCCCATTGCTAAAAACAACTCTTTTCATCAAAGCCACTAGGAATTCTAAGGATAATGGCCAAGGGGAAATTATTTGCTACAATAATCTCTAGACATTTGAAAATTATATTTTATGCAGAGAAGTAGAATAGGCTACAACCACTCCTCAGTATCAAAAGGCAGAGAAAAT
This sequence comes from Eulemur rufifrons, assembly GCF_041146395.1. Taxonomy (NCBI): domain Eukaryota; kingdom Metazoa; phylum Chordata; class Mammalia; order Primates; family Lemuridae; genus Eulemur; species Eulemur rufifrons. Next base: position 6,094,562 of record NC_091006.1, on the reverse strand, counting down.
CTCTGAAGAGTTATTTAACTAAAGAGTTTCAAAGAACAGGAGCAACTATTGCCACATCCACAAAGCGCTTGGTATTCACAGGCCTACAACAGCTAAAAATTCACCACCAAAATATCTTGTTTGTGCTGGCTAAATAACTTATGAGACATCCACACAAGGAAATAAGCAGAACTGTTAAAAATACACAAATGTGTATGTGCCAGTAAAGAAAAATGTCTACGACTATGAGGGGAAAAAAGCAAAAGAATGGGGCATATATATAATGATTTCTTTTTTTTTTTTTTGAGACAGAGTCTCACTCTGTTGCCCGGGCTAGAGTGAGTGCCATGGCGTCAGCCTAGCTCACAGCAACCTCAAACTCCTGGGCTCAAGCAATCCTACTGCCTCAGCCTCCCGAGTAGCTGGGACTACAGGCATGTGCCACCATGCCTGGCTAATTTTTTCTATATATATTTTAGTTGGCCAGATAATTTCTTTCTATTTTTAGCAGAGACGGGGTCTCGTTCTTGCTCAGGCTATGATTTCTTTTTTAACCTTTTAATTCAGCCACATATATGAATCTACCTTTAGGGAAAGGAACTAGAGGCAGGAGTTTCTTTTTCCTTCAAAAAAATTTTAGGGGGTGGGCAGGGAAAAATTTTTTTCAGAGCAGTTATAGGTTCACAACAAAATTAATAGTAAAGTACAGAGATTTCCCATTTCCTCATTGCCCCCACACATGCACAGAAGTTTTTCTTTTTCATCTGTATCATTTAGTAGTTTCAATATTCTCATCTTGTGAATGTATTACTTTTATTTTTTTTAGGAGTCAACAGTGGGTTTATCTGGGTAGTAGATTATGGTCCTTTTCATTTGCTTAAATTTTTCAGTTAAAAGATTAATTTCAAGCTGGGCATGGTGGCACACACCTATAGTTCTAGCTGCTTGGGAGGCTGGGGCAGGGGGAGGATGGCTTGAGCCCAGGAGTTTCAGGCCAGCCCCGGCAACAGTGATATCCCCACCTCAAAAAAAATTAATCTACATGGTAAATAAAATCAAATATACTAAATCCCTTAGTATCTTGAACAAATAATAAGCGTCTGGTGAATAGCTATTACACGTAAGCAGGATGTCCACATAATTTATAGTTTGGACCCAGGCACTGTTCAGAATGGAAAGGGGTGTTCTCAATAGTTACTATGGGACACATGGTGGCATAAATTGGAACCATCCAGAGCAAACTGGGCCCACTGACTGGGGATGTGGTCCTTGCCCTCCATGGTTTGGCAATTAAGGAGGTGCCACAAGACTCACTTGGATAGAAAAAAATTACACAAGGTAAAATATTACAATCACACCCTAAACTCAGAGGGCTTTTAAGCCATGTAAGTAACAAAGGAAATGACCAAAGACTTTGGTATAGAGGAGTGACACAATAAGGAAGAGTCACTTGACAGCTTAGAAGAAAGCCTACACGACTTGGTAAGTTGTTCCAGCAAAAACCTATGAGTGCAATGAGTCTCTGGCTGCCTCTTGCTTCCCGGGGCAGTTTTCTTGACCTCTCTGTGCTTACTTCCTCATTCATAACATGCAACAACACTCCAAACAAAAATGAATAAACTCTATATTCTTTGATTCAACAAGCCCCATATTCCGATTTAAGTCTGGCTAACTAAAAAAATCCCGCAGACCACAGAGGCTTACGAAGACAAGGCAAAGGTCTGACTATGGAACCATCATGTGCCTTTGGGTTAAGGTGAAAGGCTGGGAACATTAGCAAGACAACTATCTTGAAGACATTATAAATATAACTCAGCCCAAGTCGAAGTGAGGGTCTGTCTGCATGTGATTTAAACCTGTCTAGGTCTAATTAGTATAATTTTTTTTGGCAAGTTTGTTGGCAAAAAGTCCCCTTTTGTGATCTCCCTCCAGACTTAGTTTCCTGCGGTGGAATGCGCCATTAATCTTCAGGCTATCTTGACAATCGCTTGTCTGGGAAATAGCATTTGCTCTCAGTAACTTGAATTCACTTGTGAATAATGAAGCAGGAAGACTCAGTGAGCTTTCCCTCTATGGGCCCCATCAAGATAAATTTTGCAGGCTTGCAGATTCATTACTTAAAAGCAATGCAAATAGGAGGTTATTCTCTGATACACAGTACAGAGTGTCATGAAGATTAAAGAAGTTTTAAATTCATTGTAAGTGCTTAAAACAATATTTGGCACAAAGCTTTTAATAGTAGAAACTTTATTTTTATGAAGACTGGACTAATACTGGAGCAATGGGAATGGCGATGAAGAGAATGATGCATTTCACTAGGAGTCCAAGCAAACTCGGTGACTGATAGGCTACAGGGGAAAAGGACATACAGAAAGCCAAACACGCAACCTCAAGCCAGACAGACGACACAACCAACTCAACCCTCACTCCTCTCCTTTGTTTTTCTGCTGTGCAATCATGGGCAAGGCATCAAGTGACTTGATCCCTTATCACCTAGAATATGACAATGGCAAACCATCACATGGATCAAAGTCCGCCTCGCCACATGATCATGAGATGGTAAGTTCAGAGGCAGAAAGTCTGAGTGAAAAAAAAGAAACACTACACTTTGGATTCCCATTTGCACTTCAAGTATCTTTTCCCCAAGGAATGAGAGCATCTTGAAAAGTTTTGTGTGAGTGAAGAGGTACTGTATACCAGGGAGTACTCCAGGCTGTTTTAATACTATGAAGCCAAATTCCAAAGTTGATATTTATTTTATAATCAACCTTATTTTAAGGTGATCTATAAATCCACCTGGTAGCTGGGTAGGTTCTACATATCTGAGTGTTTCTGTTTCCAGTACAGAAAGTTACTAATTACCCATCTCCTCTAGGTTTGGGTGTCTGGAAGTTGTCATTATCAGGACAAGTAATTTAGAAACTTTAACCCTTAGGTATTTATGAGGAAAGAACATTTACAATGACAAATCCAACTTAAATTACAAGGCTCGTAAAATCTTGGTGTTTTCGATATAAAATCTTGGCATTCCAGATATAAAATATTTAGATATAAAGGTTTACATTTCGTAAACCATCAGCATAATGCAAACCACCACTCCTATCCACTGTCACTTCACATTCATCACTAAAACACAACTATAAATCCTACTCTCAGCCCAATCCATAATGAGAACTTGAACAGCCCTTCTGAATAATGTGGGAGGAAACCAGCAGTTTCAAAGTCTTTCACGGAACTGGCTGCTAAGTTACATTCAGGTATTCTTAACCTTTTGCGAATCACGGATCATTTCCAGAACTGAGGAAAGCTATTGGAGGCTCTACCAATGTTTTTCAACCTTTTTTCCATTATGGCACTCCGCACCCCCGCCCCAAAGTTCTTGGGCCTTCAGCATCTATGTTCCAACATGTCTTCACAGGGAGTTTTCAAAAAGATCTTGTCAGAAACAACCCATGAAATGACATTTGTAACCAGGATCTTACAACAGCATCCATAATCCATACTCTAATGCTTCTGGGGTCATCTGTGATTTTGCATTAGTCACCTGCCCAGTGGGCCAAGGCCTCTTGGGGTTATGGAAGTCATTTCAGTGTGACCCCTGCAGGCCTAATCATCCCTCCCCCGTCAGCCTCAGGACAAGGCAAACACAAGCTGGCTGCCTGGCCTACTGTCTTAAGACCAGCCTGAATGTTGCAAATGACTCTGCGGATAGGTAAAACGAGAAACAGGTGGGGAGGGTGAAAGCAGAGCCCTTTGCCTTCTCCCTCACAGGCTGAGTGCTCACATGCTGACCAGGGCAAAGGAATGTTTCTGGTGCCTTTTGGGTCCACCACTCTCACTTGGTGGACCTAAAGGCAAGGCCCTCAACGGTTACCACCTGAGCCTCAAAAGCCCACGTTTCCAGTACCAAGCACACCAGCCCCTACTGTGTTTTTCCTCACAGCACTCATCACCAGACATACATTCAACTGGTCCTTTACTGTATTGGCTTTCTCTCATTACAACGCAACTACCATGGATGAGGGGTGTCTATTTTGTTGCATGCTCTATTTTGAGAGCTGGAAACGGTTCCTGGCACTTGGTAGGTGCTCAATAAACATTTGTTGACTAAATCAATAAATATTTCAAACTATCCTGGAACCAAACTGCCTTGCCTGCAAGCAGGACAAGCACCTCCTCTATGGAGAACAGGAATAATGTAAGAGGCTACTTTGGAGAAGCCCAAAGTTGGTGCTGGATCACCAACACCAGTTGCACTTTGCCTCTTATCTTTGACCACCAGGGTCACAACCATCCTGGTGGGTGAGGGTGAGGAAGAAGGGATAGAAAGAATGGCAACTAACAATATGTTTACTGGAGAACTGTTGGGAAGTTTGCCTTTTAGTTTAGGTTCTGGGGAAGCTGTAATTAACCCAAGAGGTTAACTGAAACTGAAAGGCTCTCAAATGAATGTTGCTGTCCTCTCTCCAGTGGAAATTCCCAAGAACAATTAACAAAGCACCATGAGCCAATTAACCATTAACACAAGTTCTGATGGCCCAGCACAAAGTTATTGGCAGCAAGAACTACACGTAACTGACCACTCCTAAAGGAATCTTCAAGGTTCTATTCTGAAGAGAAATATATTATCTGGCCTTGTATCGATCAAAATTACGTTATTTCGGGGCCCTCCAAATACCAGGGATTTGTCACCTGGGGAAAAGAGGAAAAAAAAACTGATGAAAGGTTTTTCTCTCCCTAACAGCCATAACACACAACACACATATTCACTGTACTGTACAATTTATCAAGAACTATTAGGTGTTGCCTACCTCCTTTTACTGAACAGAACATATTGTTAAGGTGGGGGTCACAACCCAAAGGCCTACAGAGACGGAGGGCAGACAGGTCACTGCAATGAGGCAGGCTAAGTGAATATAGATGGGGAGGGGCAGAGGGGTAGTATATATCCTGCCCAAAGAGGCACTAAGCTCCAGCCCATGAGTGACAGGTAGGAATGCAGGCCTGGGTTCTGGTCTGGTTCCATCATATCTTTGTATTTTTCTGGCAAAGCCAAAACAAACAAAAAAAAATTTTTTTTTTTTTTTTTTTTTGAGACAGGATCCTGTTCTGTCAACTAGGCTAGAGTGTAGTGGCATCATCATAGCTCACAGAAACCTCAAACTCCTGGGCTCAAGCGAAGTGATCTTCTTGCCTCAGCTTCCCGAGTAGCTGGGACTATAGGTGTATGCCACTATGCCTAGCTAATTTTTCTATTTTCTGTAGAAGACAGGCTCTTGCTATGTTACTCAGGCTGGTCTCAAACTCCTGGCCTCAAGCAATCCTCCCGCTTTGGCCTCCCAAAGTGCTAGGATTACATGCATAAGTCACCACACCTGGCCCAAACTTTTACACAAAAAGTTTCCAATTCTGGAACCTGTACAAGTCACAGAGAGGCTGTGTGAGGCTCCCTGGGAGTGGTCAGTTTATCATCTCTGCATGCTTTCCACTGCAGCTTGGAACCTGAAGACTAGATCAGGGAGCATTCTCACCTGGTGCAAGATCAGCTTTCCCTCACCTCTGTCTGCAGAGGTTTGGAGTCAGGACACTTTGCCAAGCCTCCGAGTGTCAGTGCAACCACCACACCCTTGCTACCCGCCCTCCACCACTTGGAGCTTCACTCTTAGACGACACCATGCTTATCACAAGAATCCCCAGACTCCTGAGTTAACACTTAGCCCCACACAGCCTGTTTTGTCCCCATCTCCCCTCCCCCAACTCCTGAGCCCTGAACATTCTTGCCACCTTCTTATTCTAACAGGAATCTGGCTCTCCCCTGAGGACATGTCTCCTGTGGACCTTCCAGTGAATAGGTCTCCCTGCTCCTTGGAGGGGCTCCAGCTCTTCTCCCCTAGAAGCCCCCCTCCCAGCTGCGAATCTTACGTCATCAGAGCAGATCGTTCACCACCCCACCCCGTGCGTCATCTGCAGACCCAGGTCATCCCTCCTCTCTTCTCCATAATTTCCTCTCACATTGCTCTTATCATCATTCTTGGTGATTTCCATAGCCTGTCAGTTTCCCCACCTCTCCTGTGGTGATGATCCTGTCTGCTATGGTCACCCCCAGACCTTGTCTCAATAACTGCAACCTCTTCCGAATCTCAACTTCATGCAACTGATGCCCACTGTATCCTATTTTTCTAGGTCATTCTCTCCAGAACCTCAACTTCAACAATCTGAGGGCGGCACCACCTTTCTACAGCTCCTCAGCCCCCTCATGTTTTCACACTGATTAAATTCCTTGAACAACCATTATAATCACTCCCTCTAGCACTTCCCCCTCTCCACATACTCATCTGGCAGCATCTGTGCAGCTGCATGCGGCTGGCGAAACACCTCTTAGCGGACGGGGACTGACCCTGCTTCCTGAGAAAACCAAAGCAATCGTAAAAGAGGGCGGAAAGAAATCAAAACTGCCTCCTGCCTCAGATTAAGCTGTTCAAGCTTTCGAACAAACAGAACTTCAGATAAGCGAGGGCATTAGTTCACCCAGCCAGACACTAGTACTTCTGAAAGGTCAGCAGGTCCAGCCAGCTACAGCAGGCAGGGAGGCCACTCTGAACAGAGAAGGCCTCAGCAGTCCGACCTGGCTTTGTCACATACTACTGTTGTGTGACTTTAGACAAGGCCTGTAACTTCACTACTGCACCAGGCTATTTCAAGGATTAAACGACACATCCGAGCTCAGAGGAAGCACCAGATGTATCAGAGGCCAGGTACAGCTTAACATAGTTACTTCATTTGAAAAAGTCCAAAAGGGCTACAAAATTCTGGTTCGGACTACAAGAATGATCACTACCTGCATTCCTGATTCCTGCTCCCCTGCAGCTGAGCCTCTCCCTACCAACTCATTTTTTTTTTTTTTTTTCTGCCTCGGGCATAGGGAAACCACAAGCTACCTCAGGTGATGACTTGGCATGCACACACATCCTGCTTTCTCTCTTTTTTCACCCAGTATGCCGGCCTATAAAGCCCTGGGCCGTCTGGCTCCTGCTGACTTCCCCCACCTCCCAACCTCCTCCAATTTCCGCCCCCCACCTCCTGCTCCAGCCACGCTGGCTCTTTCCCTTGAATACAACCAAGTTGTTCCGGTCTCAAGACCTTTGTGCTCCATTACCGCCAACTGGACACTGGTCCCCGAGGTCTTTGTGTGGCTACCGCCTCTTCATTCTTCATGTGAGAGCTCAGATGTCACCCTCCTCAGAGAGACCTCCCCTGACCACGTAAAGCTAAAGCCACCCCTGTCATCTTTTGTCACCCTGTGTACTTTGCCCTGTTCGTTTACTTCTTAGTAATTTACTCTTGTGGCGAGTGCTATTTAAATGTTTACTCACTGTCTCTCCCACCAGAATATAAGCTCCGTGAATGCAGGAACTTGGCTTGTCTGAAGCAACTGTTATCACCACTGCCAGCACCATCCCTGACATATAGCAGGGACTCAGTTTTGCTGAATCAATGACTTCTTCTTTCAAAAGAGCTCTTTTCAAAACCCGCTGGTGCTTGTCTGAAGCAGTTAAGGTTATAACAACACTTGTTCAAAGAGACCTTTCAGGCCAAACTTCCTTAGAGTGTAGGGTTTTAAATCACCTTATCCACCACCAACCTCTAAGGGCCAATCCAAAAAATCCAATTCCAGCTGCTCAATGCCAATACTATTACACCCTTGCACCTTGGCAAAATTTCCTCCCCTCCAACACTTGCTTCTTTCTCCTCCTTCCTTTGGCTATCACTGAAAAATACCTTCCTTCTTGGGCACCTACTCCACTGCAACTGAACTAGAAAAGGTCCTGGAGAGGTTGATGTCCAGTCTCCAAAAAGGTAGGGGTTTCCTCTCAGAGGCTAAAACGGCAACCAGGTCACCTAATCCAACCCCCACCTTCTCAGGTCAGGCCTCCCTGGGTTTTCTTTGGCCATGGAACTTTCCGTTGCCAGGAAGAGGCTGGTCTCCAACACCGGCTCCTCACCCCATTCCTGCCGCAGGAAAGGCCAGTGGCACTCCTTCTTGGTCAATATCTCCCGTCTCCTCCCTCACCCGAAGGAAACTTTCCTACCCCTTGCGCCTCCGCCCATGCTCACGTTCTCAAGGGCCCCCAAACCTCATCTCAAGGTTCAATCCCCAGGACCGTCTCCACCACACCCCCTGAACGCCACTGAGTCGCCCCCAGTTTCCTCCCCCGCCAATTCTCGCGCTCAGACCAATTTATCCCCCGGACCCTCTCCCCTCACGCCCGCCGCCAGCCTCCCCGCCATCCTTTCTTCCCAGGACCCCCGCCCGGCCCTCACCGCGGATGCCACGTTCTCCGTCGGCCGCCGCCGCCGCCCCAGAGAGGATAAGCGATGCCAGTAGAGCGAGGAGCGCCCGGCACCGCCTCTGCCCAAACAGCTGCGCCATGACCCGCTCCACCAGGACGCCCACGCGAGTCCTCGAGCCGCCGGCCGTTGGGGTCTCGCGATCAGGGGCGGGAAGACCCTTGCTGCGCACGCGCACTAGAGGGTCTCGAGTTCAGGTGCGGGCGGGGCCAGGGAATCCGCAAGGTGCCGAAGCCTCTGGAAGCCCCTGTCTCGGACCTTCGGTGTGCGGATATTCTGCCTTCCACGCGCTCAATGCTTCAGTCCGCTCGTCACTCGCCCCTTTGCCCCCAGCGACACTCAGCGACTCTCCCCACCGTTCAGAGCCCCTCAACACTGCCAAGTGCTCCGGAGAGCGGCGGAGCCAATGGCGGACGCCTGGAAGCAGCTACCGAAGGTGGCCGGCCAGGCAGGGGGCGGGCGCACCTGGCGAGGCGGGGCGTGGAGGGCGCAGGCGCAGAAGGCAGGCACCTGAGCAGCCGCTCCCCCGCCCTTGGCGCACCTGTGCCCGCCCCTGCCGCTGGGGGAGGAGGTGGGGCTTGCGTGGGCTCCGCCCCGCGTGGGACCTGGCTCGGTGAGGGTGCACCCCCACCTTAGCCAGGGCTTCTGCCACCCTTGCCTGTAGGCTTGGCAACGCGCTCTGAGGGCCTTAGCTCCTCACGGCTGGGCCTCAGGATGGGAGGAGGGGGCGGCAAACAGCGCGTTTCTTGGAAACCTGTGGTTTTCTGCCTGCTTTGCCTCCGCCGTCCTTTGTGGGTGAAGGATTTATTGCTTCCTAAATTCACTGTTCACTGGGCGCCTGCTCGGTGGCACAATGCTTGAGACCCAGCGGTGGCCACGCCAGACTGGTCCGTGTGTCACTAGACAGAACAGCCCAGAGTAGTGGTGGTGGACAATCATAGGGCAGAGTGATTTAAGGCTGTGTTGGGGAAAGCCCAAGCTGAGTGATCAGGGGCTGGGATGGTGGAAGAGGAGATCATGATGGGAGACCAGACAGCTTCCCCATCCAGCCTGACAAAGGGCCAAGAAGGTCTCCCTGGAGGAAGTGAGAGACCCATGAAAGAACAACAACCTCTAGGCCCTGCCTTTAGGGTTTCCAATACAGATAAGGAGACAAATACTTCACCAGGCAGCCATAGAGTGGCGTCCGGATTCTGAGGGACTGTGACAGGGAAGCACAGGCAGAGAGATCAGACTGGAGAAGAGGGGAGCTCAGAGGAGACAGCTGACCCACCTTGGGGGTCTGGGTGGGCTTCCTGGAAGAGGGGATTTATGAGCTGACTCTGGAAAGGGGGTGGAGTGGGGCGGGCATAGGAGTAGAGGACAGCCAGTAGGAGAATTAAAATAACTGCATTATTACTGAAAGCACTTTAACAGTGTTATAAGGAAAATATTAATAAATTGGGGGCTTGGGCTGGGCGCGGTGGCTCACGCCTGTAATCCTAGCACTCTGGGAGGCCAAGGCAGGTGGATCATTTCAGCTTAGGAGTTCGAGACCAGCCTGAACAAGAGCGAGACCCTGTCTGTACTAAAAGTAGAAAGAAATTATATGGACAACTAAAATATATATACACAAAAAATTAGCCGGGCATGGTGGCACGTGCCCGTAGTCCCAGCTACTCGGAAGGCTGAGGCAGGAGGATTGCTTGAGCCCAGGAGTTGGAGGTTGCTGTGAGCTAGGCTGACACCACGGCACTCTAGCCTGGGCAAGAGAGTGAGACTCTGTCTCAAAAAAAAAAAAAAAAAAAAAAAAAAAATTGAGGGCTTGCATGGAAAATAAGATCATTTGAACTGGGTGGTGGAGGAAGAGCTCTGTGAGGGGTGCCTTTGATAATGAACTCTGAAGGATGATATGGGCCAAGGGACAGCAAAGGCAAAGGTCTTGAGATAACAGGGCATTCTGGGAGCCACTCCCACTATTCAGCCTCCCTCTTGGCATAATAATACATGAAGCGGGTGTAACTGAGTTATCAAAATGATATTTACCTTAAACAATTAAAGTTTTATGCCAGTCATTTTCTTTAATCTTGCAGTGAGGTCAGGGACTCAAGGTCAAGAGTCTGAATGTGAGGAAAAAGTTCTTTCCCAGCACTTGAATGCCCCCTGCCACCCAGTGCCACTAAGCCTGGGCTTGAGCTTGAAGACAGACAGGAATGTGGTGAGTGGTTGAGGCTCGGGAGAAGGCACAGGCCTCTTCATTCATTGATTCATTCATTCACACATCCATCCATTCATTCAGCACATTCATTGAGCACCTGCTATGAGCTAGGTACTACTGTAGATGCTGGAGAAGATACAACAGTAAACAAAGCAAAATTTCTGGCCTGTTGGAACTCACTTTATAATGTTGGGAAGAGTGGTGGACATAGCATATTTGACACCTGGAGTGGATATTTTTTTTATACCCCTCCTCTCTACCAGAAAATTATTTTCAATAATAATCATGTAAGAATTATTATTTTATTTGTTTTTTTAGTTTTAAAACAATTGAAAATGAATAAATTTTAATTTTAAAGATATTGCTAGCTGGGTGCAGTGGCACGCACCTGCAGTCCCAGTTACTAGGGGGGCTGATGTGGGAGGATCGCTTGAGGCCAGGAGTTAGAGGCTATAGTGCACTATGATCATACCTGTAAATAGCCACTGCACTCCAACCTGGGCAGCATAGCAAGACCCCTTCTCTAAATGAATAAATACATTTTTTAAAAAAAGATACCACTCAAGCTTTCAATTTTTGGCTCAGAGGAGGCCAAGGTCCAACTTTCTTTAGTCATCCCAAATCCAGGTTCATCTGCCACCAGCCACCTCCATGATGCTGCCTAAGTTCCACCCCAATGAGATCAAAGTCAAGTACCTGAGGTGCACCGGTAGTTAAGTCGGTGCCATGTCTGCCCTGGCCCCCAACATTGGCCCCCTGGGTCTGTCTCCAGAAAAGGTTGGTAATGACATCACCAAGGCAACCAGTGACTAGAAGGTCTGAGGATTACAGTGAAACTATTCAGCAAAGACAGGCCCAGATCGAAGCGGTACCTTCTGCCTCTGCCCTGATCATCATCATCAGAGCCCTCAAGGAACCACCAAGAGACATAAAGAAACAGAAAAACATGAAGCACGATGGAAATATCACTTTTGATGAGATTGTCAACATTGCTAGATGACAGATGTGGCACCAATCTTTAGCCAGAGAACTCTCTGGAACCATTAAAGAGATCCTGGGGACTTCCCAGTCTGTGGACTATAATACTGATGGCCGCCACCCTCATGACATTATAGATGACATCAATAGCAGTGCAGTGGAATGTCCAGCTAGTTAAAAAGTACAAAGGAAAATATCTCAATAAAGGGTCATTTGATACACCCTAAAAAAAGATACTACTCAAATTCAGTAAAATATTTCATGTATGAATGATTAGTTGCACTTACCAAATAAAAATATTATACATTGCACAGTTCATACTGTTTTGCTGTTTTAGACACAAAAATTCCAAAGGAATATGTAGAATGATGGAATGGTTTCTTCATCATTGTAATCATTGTGTTATTTTTGTCTCTAATCTATTATTTAAATGCAAGAATATGTAGAATCATAAAGATTGGAGACTCAAACTGTACCTAATGCAAGCCCAAATGGTTCCAAATTGTTATGAACTTATTTTCAAAAGAAATACATATAGCAGCTGAGTCTTCATGTGTCAGGAGTCAACTATATACCTGGGAGTTCTCTGTGTTAACTTTTCTATAGAACATTGTGGCAAATACATGTTAGGGCAGCCCCCAAGTTCACACCCTATATAATCCTTTTCCTTGCATGTGAGCAGTACCTGGGACTTGTTACTTTATCTTATATGACTCCTTTTTACAGTCTGAAGGACAGTCTCTGTGTTGCTGGCTTTGAGGAAGTAAGCTGACTAGTTGTAAGAGGACTCATGGAAAGGGCCACATGACAAGGAGCTGTAGGTGGCCTCTAGGAACTGAGATTGGCCTTGGCTGACAGCCAGCAAGAATACGAAAACCTCAAACCTGGCCAGGCTTGGTGGCTCATGCCTGTAACCCTAGCACTCTGAGAGGCTGAGGTGGGAGGATCACTTGAGGTCAGGAGTTTGAGACTAGCCTCAGCAAGAGCAAGAGCCCATCTCTACTAAAAATAGAAAGAAATTAGCTGGGCAACTAAAAATAGAAAATAAAAAAATTAGCCAGGCATGGTGGCACATGCCTGTAGTCCCAGCTTACTCAGTAGGGTGCAGCAGGAGGACCACTTGAGCCCAGGAGTTTGAGGTTGCTGTGAGCTAGGCTGATGCCCCGGCACTCTAGCCTGGGCAACAGGGCAAGACTATCTCAAAAAAAAAAAAAAAAAGAAAAGAAAACCTCATCCCCACAACTGCAAGCTGCAAGCAGTTGAAAGCAGATCTTTCCCCACTCGAGCCTCTGGTGAAACTGCAGCCCTGGCTGGAGCAGAGAGCCCAGCTAAGCCAGGACTGGACTGAATCAGGAGTTATGAGATAATAAATTTGTGCTGTTTGAAGCCAACTAAGTTTGTGCTAATTTGTTATGCAGCCATAAAAAACTAATATAAACAATAATGTTTACTAAAGGCTAGAACAATAAAAATATCGAATTTGAAATTTGCGTATATATTATTGTAACTCAACAGTAATTGCATCAATTGTTTAGAAAGTAGACCCCGCCCGGCCAATTTTAGAAAAAAAAAAAAAAAAAAATTTTTTTTTTTTTTTTTTTTTTTGAGACAGAGTCTCGCTCTGTTGCCCAGGCTAGAGTGAGTGCTGTGGCGTCAGCCTAGCTCACAGCAACCTCAATCTCCTGAACTCAAGGGATCCTCCTGTCTCAGCCTCCCGAGTAGCTGGGACTACAGGCATGCACCACCATGCCCGGCTAATTTTTTCTATATATATTTTTAGCTGTCCATATAATTTCTTTCTATTTTTAGTAGAGATGGGGTCTCGCTCTTGCTCAGGCTGGTCTCGAACTCCTGAGCTCAAACGATCCGCCCACCTCGGCCTCCCAGAGTGCTAGGATTACAGGCGTGAGCCACCGGGCCTGGCCAAAAAAAAAAAAAATTTTAAGACAAGGTCTCAAGGCCAGGCGCGGTGGCTCGCACCTGTAATCCTAGCACTTTGGGAGGCTGGGGCGGGCGGATTGCTCGAGGTGAGGAGTTCGAGACCAGCCTGAGCAAGAGCGAGACCCCATCTCTACTAAAAATTGAAAGAAATTAGCTGGACAACTAAAAATATATATAGAAAATATTAGCCGGGCATGGTGGCACATGCCTGTAGTCCTAGTTACTCGGGAGGCTGAGGCAGGAGGATCGCTTGAGCCCAGGAGTTTGAGGTTGCTGTGAGCGAGGCTGACGCCACAGCACTCTAGCCCGGGCAACAGAGTGAAACTCTGTCTAGAAAAAAAAAAAAAAAAAAGACAGTGCAGTGGCATCATAACAGCTCACAGCAACCTCAAACTCCTGGGCTCAAGCGATCCTCCTGCCTCAGCCTCCCGAGTAACTAGGACTACAGGCGCGTGCCAATACGCCCAGCTAGTTTTTCTATTTTTAATAGAGACCGAGGCTCGTTCTTGCTCAGGCTGGTCTTGAACTCCTGGCCTCAAGTGATCCTCCCGCCTCGGCCTCCCAAAGTGCTAGGATTACCGGGGTAAGCCGCCACGCCTGGCCTATTTGTTGAGTAGAATGAGTTAATAAATGAACAAACGGGTGGATGCATGAGTGAGTGAATGAATGAACGAAGGAATGAACAAATGATGGTTCGAAGTACTATGGTTTGACTTTCCCTGGCAGCGAAGGCGGCGCAGGGATTCCTGCACCGTCCCCCGCAGCCGCCAGAGGGCGCAGACAGGCCCGGTCCCCAAGCCTCTGTCCCAGGACCCCGCCCCTCCCCGGGATCTAGGGGACCCTCGGATTCTGTCCATACCTGAACCTGCCGTGACTGTCGGCTTCAAGCTTCAAGCCAGCGCCGCGGCCTGCCCTCGCACTGCAGACGGGGAAACTGAGGCCCTGGGAGGGAGGGGCGGGGCCTGCCGGCCCCGCCCCCGGCCAGCCCCGCCCCGGCCGGTAAGAGGCTCCCTGGGCGCTGGGCGAAGGCGCACAGCGCGGTGCCGGGCCGGCCAGCACCGGGATGGCAGCTCAGCGGCTGGGCAAGCGGGTGCTGAGCAAGCTGCAGGCTCCGTCGCGGGCCCGCGGGCCGGGGGGCAGCCCAGGGGGGCTGCAGAAACGGCACGCGCGTGTCACCGTCAAGTATGACCGGCGGGAGCTGCAGCGGCGGCTGGACGTGGAAAAGTGGATCGACGGGCGCTTGGAAGAGTTGTACCGCGGCAGGGTGAGGCAGGGGAGGGGTGTGGGAGTTTGGGGGGCGTGGGAGGGGGTGGTCTGGCACAGACTGAGCCTGGGCGTCGGGACCCTACGCTCTTGGGGTCTTGGTGCAGGCTCGCTGGTGCACATGCAGCCTGGTGTGCACAAGAGGACACACGCTTGACCGTCTGCTCTCAATGGCACTCGGCTTGTGGGCAGAGAGATACAGACACACACGCACACGTGCACACTTGGGTCCCCAGAGATGTGTACAAACACCTGGGAAGGGCCAGGGGGTTAGCATATGGGGGTGAGGAGGAAAACTTGGGGAGCCAGAACGTCCATGTCTGCAGACAGAGCAGGAGGAGGGGGATGTCTGCACGGCAAACATAGACATGGTGATAGGGGAGATACGACCACAGGGAGAGCACAGCAAAGGAAGCAACAGCATACACGTCTGCGCACAGTGACAGAAGCTGTCGCCACTCAGACATAGCGACAGAAGCAAGAGCCATACACAAACTAACGAGGACACAAGCTGTGGTCACTTACAGATCAACATATGCTGCAGCCACAGCCACCCACGGACACAATAGCCCAGGCCACAGCCATGTGCAGACACACAACACTACAACTACACTCGAACAGGAAATGACTCAGGTTACAGCTGTTCACAGATACACAGTGGTACAAGCTGTTGTGACATATAGACAATACCAGCTGCGATAGCTGCCCTTGGATATAAAATGACTCAAGTTACAACCATCCATTGTCTCCTAAAGAAAAAACTATGCCCACCTCTACACACAATGACAGATGCTACAGCCACTCAGAGACACAAAACAACAGAGAATGTAGATGCACCCAGACATAAAACAGTGTCAGCTATAGGCACACAAGGACGAGCAATGGCGGAAGCCACAGCTGCCCATGGGCACACAAGAGCATAAACTACAGCTCCGTATGTTGACATGCTGACGTTATATGAGGTCATCTCCAGACGGTGGGCGCTACAGCTCGCCCTGGACACATGACGATGAAGCAGACACACCCAAGCCAGAGCCACACACCTCACACCTGTAGGACCGTAGATGCCACATACCTCTGTGCTCTCAGCCAGCCCTGCACCCCTGGACTACGGACAGACACAGGTACTTCATCCCTTGAGTCTCTGCTTGAAGTCACGCTTTCTACAACACACACATACAGTACTGCCAGACACAGTCACAGGTACCTGATGTCATAACAGTACAGAGACACACCCAGACAGACACAGGGGACCCTCAAATCCTCCTTCGCACAGCGTGACAATGGTAGAAGTCAAGGACCTTCTACACAGTGACAGGCAGTCCCTCTGTTCTCAGAAACGCAGGTGGGCTCATTCCTACAGGTGAACGAACCCATTTGCTAGGGGTAGGTGGTGTCTATGAGACACGGTGGGCACTGCAGCTCGCCCTGGACACATGATGACAGAACAGACACACCCAAGCCAGAGCCACACACCTCACACCTGTAGGACCGTAGATGCCACATACCTCTGCACCCTCAGCCAGCCCTGGACCCTTGGTGTCAGGCTCTGGCCCATGGGTAGCGATTCACACGTGTGTAACACACGTATAGATGCGCCTGGCCTTTGCCGAACCCTCTTCACCATTCGTGAATCCCCAACCATCCAGCCCGGAGGCCAACAACAGGACTTTGGGTGGGGGAGGAAGGAATCTGTAGCCTCAGCAGCTGGGTCCTGTCCCCAGCAAGGGTCCTGAGCCAGCCTGCATTTGGGCCACTGCCCCTAGAGGCCATACTAGGCGTTGCTTCTTGGCCGCTCAGAATTGAACACATGACTCATCCCACCCACACACATGGGGGGGCCTGGGTGTTCATCCCCCAGGACTCACTAGGCTGCACTTTGGCCCTGGGGCTGGCCCAAGCCCTCCCCTCCTGTCCTGTCCCCTGGGGGAAGGGGCCGCCCCAGCAGGCTCCAGCCTGCCAGGCACTCCTCCTCCCCCGCACCTAGCGCTAAGACTTTTCCTTGAAAGGGCAGAAGCCAGCCCCTCTCCTGAATCCCAGAATCTGACGTTCCAAGACTGCACCAGGCCTGTTTTCCTCACTGGGAACCGAGGCCAAGGGAAAAGATTCGTGCCAGCCCCGAGGACCCCAGGGCCCGTGGGCCCAGCATCGGGCTGGTACAGGGCCCCAGGCCCCCCTCGATACATCTGCCACCCCTCCCCCAGCACCCAGATGTTCCCGCCTTGGCGGTGCTGTCCCTGACTGCCACTTTGTTGCTCCAGAACCCACCAGCTGGGCTCTGGGGCTCGTGGGCCTCCTCCAGAGCCCTGGACAAAGGCAAGGGAGGGCGGGGAGAGGGACCCTAACCACCCTCCCTTCCTCGCCTTAGGAGGCAGACATGCCTGATGAGGTCAACATCGATGAATTGTTGGAATTAGAGAATGAAGATGAGAGAGGCCGGAAAATCCAAGTAGGTGGGGGGAAAGCTGCTCCCTCGTTCTTTACTTTGCACCTCCCTAAAAGTAATAGCAACAGTTAGCATGTTTATTGAGCACTTATATACCAGGCACTGGTTCAATTGCTTTTCACTTATTGACTCATTTTAATCTTCACAAAACCCTACGAAGTAGGTGCTATTATAATCTCTACTTTCCAGATGAGGAAAATGAGGCCCAGAGAGGTTTAGTCACTTGCCCCAGGGTCACTCAGCTCAGAAGGAGCAGAGCGGGAAGTCAAACCCAGGCAGTCTGGCTGCCGTGTCTTTGCTCTCGTGGCTTATGCTGTGTGACCCTCTCCTCCTCTCTGAATCTAATGACCTAACCCTGCCCGCATAGCTTAGGCCCTCCAGCTGTGCTCCTCCCTTGAAGCCAGGTGGGCAGTCCACCCTGGAGTCTGACTTACATTTGTCTTGCTGCCTTGGGGCTTTTAGGGAGAGAGAAGGGGCTGGAGGGGAGTAGGTATTAGTCACTTACTGTTTTTTTGTTTTTTTTTTTTTCTGCGGGGACGTTGTTTAGGGACTCCTGAAGTCATGCACAAACCCCACTGAGGTCAGTATCCCCTCCCCCATTACAGGCCCTGTCCTGTCCCCCTGGACCCTGATGGGGGAGGGGGACAAAGCTGGCCATGCCCCGGACAGGCAGAGGGAACTCTGGGGAGCTCTGTCTTTCTCATAGCTCCTTCTGGTCTCCAAGGATGTCCCCTGTGCCCCTCCTCTGTGTCTCTCTCCTCTCCCTGCCCATCTGCAGCCAGCTCCGCTGTTTCTCTCCGCCCCCATCTGTGTCCTATTTCTGCCTGGCTGCTGCCCTCTGTCCTTGGGCCTGGCTGCCAGTCTTTGGAGCAGCGTCCCTCTGTGTTCCCCGTCTACTGCCTCCAGCACCCTGGGGCCCCCTTCCCACCCCAGGGGGGCCTCCCCATCCCTCCAGGCCCAAGCTGACCGGCCCAACCCTCCCACTTCCTTCCCTGCTTTAAAAGGGAAAAATATTCACATTTCTCTAACCAGCTCTGGGCAGCCTGAGGGACAAACGTCACTGTGTGTCTGTCTACCCTGGAGCCGTGTCAGGCCTCTATCTCTGGGGACCCTCCTGGTCCCTCTTGGCCTGAGAAACGTGTCACTCTGCGTCTCCGTCTCTTTCTCTGTCCCTGTGTCTCCCTCCCGAGGTCTCTAGTGTCTCCCTGTTTTTCTCTCCCCTCGGTGTCTGTCTCTCAGTCTCTGTTTCTGGGTCCCTGTCTGCCTCCATTTCTCTCTCCTGTCTCCCTATCTGCCCCGTCTCTCCCGGTCTCTTTCTCTCCCTGTGTCTCTTTCTCCATTTGGCCCTCTCTTCCCCCATGTCTGTCTGTCTGTCTGTCTGTCTTTCTCCCCCCTCACTTTCTCCTCTGTCACCTCTAAATTACCCCCTACCAGAGAGCAGAAGGAGGGCCCAGGGCAGAGGGACGGTGGAGGGGGTGCCCCTGCCGCTCCGTGTCCTCAGCGCCCCCACCCCGTCCTCAGGACTTCATCCGGGAGCTGCTGGCGAAGCTGCGCGGCCTCCACAAGCAGCCAGGCCTCCGCCAGCCCAGCCCGTCCAGCGACAGCAGCCTGAGCCCCCGCCAGGACCGGGCCCGGACTGCACACCCCTGACCTCCCGCCTCCGTGGCCCCTCCGCGCTGCCCGAGACGCCGCTCCGGCTTGTTTATAAGTTGTATTTAATGGTCTGTAACAGTAACACCGCGTGGCTGTCGTTCTTCTCCCTGGTTACCCCGGGCTTCCCCCTCAGGACCTCCCGCTCTCCTGCTGCGTCCACAGCTGGGCCTGCCAGATGGAGAATCACTCCTCCTTGGTCAGAGAGCATGAGAACCCTGTTGACCCGGCGCCCTCAGGACTTGCATCCTGTCCTCACCTCCCCCCAGCCTGGGCCAGTCCCAGCCAGCTGGGCCCCAGTGTGTTTGGCGATCAGGGCTCCTGGGGCTATGACGGCCCAGATCCCTGGGTCAGGGGAGATGCACATGACCAAATGTGGCTGATAATCAGCTCAACACAAGTCATCACACAGCAAACAAATCGCCATCCACTCCATGACATTTATTGGGCAGTTATTGTGTGCTTGGCATGGCCGTTGGTACTGAGGCTGCAAAGATGAGATGCTCACACGCCAGTGCGGGAGAAGGGCCTGAGTGCAGAGGATTAGAGCAAGGTGTGCTGACTAGTCCAAGAGACTAGGGAGCCCTAGCTGGGCAGGGAGCTGTTCACGCTTGGGGTGGTGAAGAAATCTGTGAGGGCTTCGTGAAGGAAGTAGCATTAAGGCAGGGCTTTGAAGGATGCATAGGAGTTACATGAAATGGGAACCCCTATCTGAGGACTCTGAACTTGTGGGTGGAGGGATTGATATTGGGGAAGAGCCAGGCAAATATTAATATTGGCAAGATGGACCAATCAGGATGGACAATGTCCCCCAAAGCTGGGTCAGGGAAACCCCCTTACTGAACCAGGGTTAATCTTGTCATGCTGGGCATGGAGAGGCCTCAAGAGTCCCAGGGGAGAGGCTAGGCCATCAGAAGTGGGTAGTGGCTATTTACCAGAAACTGCGGAAGTATGTCAACATTTTAATAACAGGTCTGGTCATACCAGTGGTCCTAGTTGTGTACAGTCAGAACTGGAGTGGGGCTGGGGCAGGGCCAGAGCTGGTATCTCTTCTGGGATATTTCACCCCAGGACAAAGCACATCTCCCATCCTGTCTATACTGACCCCGGGCTCCCATCCCCACCCTGTGCCACCCAGCAGCCCCGCCAGGATCAGGCACCCCTCCTCCCAGGGGCCTGAGCTCCCATCTGGCAGGAAGAGAAGATGCTCTTGAAAGAGGAACATCCAGGAGTGCCCTGGCCTTTCCTTCAGGGGACCTTGTGTCCCTTGTGCAGACAGACCTCGGAGCCTTCAGTGCCCGCTTTCCTTCACACAAATGTATAGAAACTCAAGAATGAACGAATCGCTCCTCCCTGCCTCCCAGTGCCTGGACCTATGTCCCAGGAAACCCCACTTGGGCCTTGGGGACTCTTTCGACTTCCCCCTCACAGAACCTGTTTTTGGTTCCTCATCTTTGTGGGGGCGGCATGTGCTCAAGACCCAGGTTCTAAATTCCTGGGTGTGCCATGTGCTAAGCCTCTCAGTGTCCTCATCTGGGAAATAGGGACTTCACAGATGAGGAAACTGAGGCCCAGATTAGTGATGTCACTTGCCTAAAGTCACACAGCTGGGAAATGGTGGGGCTGGGCTTCAATCCCGGGCATTATGACTCCAGAGCCCAACTATTAATATTTACCTCCTATGCCACAGTATCCCTATAAACCATAGCAGTGATTGTTACTCTTCAGTGATGGGAAGAGATTGACTAATTCATACTAAGGTGTTAGTGTCTGCTCACAGTTGTCTGAGATATCCAGTCTAAAGGGCAATAAAATTATTAAAAACTGAGAACAAGGCTACAGCAACAGGATTGGGAAACAGCATACCACGGTGGTTAAGAGCATGGACTCTGGAGTTACTGCCTGGATTCAAATGCTACCTGTGTGATCTTGAGCAAGTCACTTAACCTCACTGTGTCTAAGTGTCCACATCTGCACGATGAAGATGGTTATAACAGTATCTGCTTCTTAGAGTCATTGTGAAGTTTAAGTGCAGAGCATAGACTAGCCAGCACATACATACTAAGCATTGTTATCAACATTATCATTGTGGGGAGGGGGCTGGCCATTAGCTACTGCAGCCACCATCCCTGGCCAGCAAGATGTCCCTTGGAAACACTGAATCACAGGCCCTCTGATACACAAAAGCCCCAAAGGACACAGTGAATCTGTCCTGCCACCCCCGAGTCGTGGCCACACCCATCTCCCCACCTGCTGGCGCACTGCCTCCCACGGTCTGTGGTCTGTTTCCCCCTGGCCACCGGATGACGCTTTTTCTCACTCCCACCCTTGTTTCTGACCACCCTGTACCTTCTTCCTCTTTCTTCCAAAGGTTTTTTTTTTTTTTTTTTTTAATTTCTTAGTATGGCCGGGCGAGGTGGCTCACGCCTATAATCCTAGCACTCTGGAAGGCCGAGGCGGGAGGATCGCTTGAACTCAGGAGTTCGAGACCAGTTTGAGCAAGAGTGAGACCCTGTCTCCACTAAAAATAGAAAGAAATTAGCTGGATAACTAAAAAAAATATAGAAAAAATTAGCCGGGCATGGTGGCACATGCCTGTAATCCCAGCTACTCGGGAGGCTGCGGCAGGAGGATCGGTTGAGCCCAGGAGTTTGAGGTTGCTGTGAGCTAGGCTGACGCCACGGCACTCTAGCCCGGGCAACAGAGTGAGACTCTGTCACCAAAAAAAAAAAAAAAACCCAAACAATTTCTTAGTATTGTTCCAGTATTTCTGCAAATTCAAACAGCCGTGACTGTCCGTCCTATTCCCTTTCGTTCCCACAAGGCAGACATTCCCAACGCTGCCTTCACCTTGCTTTTTTCAGGTAATACCCCGTCCTGGAGGTCCTTTGTGCCACCGCCTCCACCGCCTTCCCTTGGGAAGTCCCCCAGCCCGTGCCACGCCCTGCCCGTAATTTTTCTGCCTTCTTCCTCCTGTCCCTCGCCCACGCCGGCTCCTTCCCCATCCTCACTCCCACCCGCCTCCTCCCCTCCAGGACCCACGGCCACGTGTCCTCTGCCTGGAGCTGTCCTCTCGGGGCTGCCCTCATCCTCTGACATTTGGATGTAATCTCAGAGTGTCCTTGAACACCTTATCTAAGGAGTACCCTCAGTCACCATCCTGTCACCTGATTTATTTTCTCCTTTGAATTTATTATACCCTGAAATGATCTCTATTTGTCTACATCGCTGCCCCACCCCCACACCGACCTTCAGAATATAAGCTCCTGGCCTCCATAGATTCCCGATTTCTAGAACAGCGCCCCCAGGCGGCTACAGTCTCTCCACACACTGGAGCCCTCCTCGTGCAGACGTGAGGCCTCAGCGCGCCCCCTTGTGGCTGTGTGAGTTGCTTTTTTGTTTTTTTTTTTTGAGACAGTCTCGCTCTGTTGCCCGGGCTAGAGTGCCGTGGCGTCAGCCTAGCTCACAGCAACCTCAAACTCCTGGGCTCAAGCGATCCTCCTGCCTCAGCCTCCTGAGTAGCTGGGACGGGACTACAGGCATGTGCCACCATGCCCGGCTAATTTTTCTATAATTTTTTTAGTTATCCAGCTAAGTTCTTTCTATTTTTAGTAGAGACGGCGTCTCACTCTTGCTCAGGCTGGTCTCGAACTCCTGACCTCGAGCGATCCTCCCGCCTCGGCCTCTCAGAGTGCTAGGATTACAGGCGTGAGCCACCGCGCCCGGCCGTGAGTTGCTTTTGAACGACACCTGAGCAGGCGGGACGGGAGCGAGTACTCAGGTGGCGCTGGCATTCAATCAACAGCAGGCTCTGGAGCTAGACACTACAAAGCGCTCACCCACCTTTATCTCCGATGGACACCAGAGGCTTGCTAATTACTTGATAAATATTAGAATTGGGCTTGTATTGATGATTGGTACTCAGAATTGGCTAAAATGTTTTTAAAGTACTTCTCACCCTCATAATTAAGAGGGCAGGAAAGCTCTTAGTGAAGAGTTTATCATGGTTGGTATAAAATCAGCCTACAAAAATCAATATCACTTTACTAACACTGTAATAGCCAATTAAAACATAATTTTTAAGAATTGTGCTGATCTCAAGAGCAACAAAAACAATAACGTATCTAACAATTGACTTAAGGATGCATAAGGCCTTGATGGAAAAATCATTAAAACACCAATAAAGGATATAGATGATAATCTGAAAAATGATATCTTCTGTGTCCTTGGATAGGATATTGTAATATTATTCACGAGTCAATTCTCTCCAAATTAACCAATAAATTCAAAGCAATCTTAATCAAAATTCCAGATAAGTTTTTTCCAGACACTTGATAAACCTATTCTAAAATTTGTATGGAGGAATAAGAGTGTTCAAATAGCTAAGTTAACATTAAAAAGGAAAAGGGGGACCAGGTGCAGTTGCTCACACCTGTAATCCCAGCACTTTGGAAGGAAGGTTAAGGCAAGATGATCACTTGAGGCCAGGAGTTCAAGACCAGCCTGGGCAACATAGTAAGCCCCTGTTTCTATGAAAAAAAAAAAAAAAAAAAAATGGTGGGACATGGTGGTGTACTGGGAAGGCTGAGGCAGAGGGATCACTTGAGCCCAAGAGTTTAGAGTAGGATGGGCTCCTAATCCAATATGACTGGTGTTCTTATAAGAAGGTGGCCGTGTGAAGACACAGATATGCGGGAACGCCATGTGGAAATGGAGGCAGAGACTGGACTTAGACTGCCACAAGCCAAGGGACACCTGACACTGCCAGAAGCCGAGAAAAGGACAGATCCAGGCACCGTGGTTTCAGACTTCCAGCCCCAAAATGTTGAGAGAATGCATTTCTGTCATTTTAAGCCACTCTGTTGTACTTTGGTATTGTCCCCCTAGGAAACTAACAGGCAGATCACTACCCAGAATTCAAGATTTGTTTACTTTTTAAAGGTAAAATTTAGGCCGGACTTGGTGGCTCATGCTTGTTATCCTAGCACTCTGGGAGGCCGAGGCAGGAGGATCGCTCGAGGTCAGGAGTTTGAGACCAGCCTGAGCAAGAGCGAGACCCTGCTCTACTAAAAATAGAAAGAAATTAGCTGAACAACTAAAAATATATAGAAAAAATTAGCCGGGCATGGTGGCGCATGCCTGTAGTCCCAGCTACTCGGGAGGCTGAGGCAGAAGGATTGCTTAAGCCCAGGAGTTTGAGGTTGCTGTGAGCTAGGCTGACGCCACGGCACTCACTCTAGCCCGGGCAACAGGGTGAGACTCTGTCTCCAAAAAAAATAAATAAATAAAAAATAAAGGTAAAATTTATACACAAAGGAATGGAAAACTCAAAATGTGCTATTTGATGGGTTTTGACAAATGCCTATACCTGTGTAATCCCAACCTCATCAAGAAATAGAACAGCATCCCAGAAAATTCCTTCATGCCCCTTTAGCTGTAGTGCTTTAAAGCAAACCATAGCTATCATATAATTTCAGCCATAAATATTTCAGTATCTTTCTCTAACAAATAATGGCTTTACAAAAATTGTGACCATATTGCCATGATCATGCTAAAAAAATGAACATTTCCTTAATTTCTTATATGCACTCTCTGTGTTCAAATGTCCCTGATTATCTTGGAAATGTGTTTTTAAGTTAGTTTGTTCAAATCAGGATCCATATAAGATCCACACATTGCATTTTATTTATTTATTTATTTATTTTAGAGACAGGGCCTTGCTGTGTTGCCCAGGCTGAAGTGCAGTGGTGCGATCACAGCTCACTGCTCCAACCCCGGGACTCAAGCCATCCTCCTCCCTCAGCCTCCCAAGTAGCTGGGATTATAGATGCACACCACCATGCCTGGCTAGTTTTTTAATTTTTATTTTTGTAGAGACAGGGTCTCGCTATGTTGCCCAGGCTTATCTCAAACTCCCGGCCTCAAGGGGTTCTTTTGCCTTGGCCTCCCGAAGTGTTGGGATTATAGGCGAGAGGCACCGCGCCTGGTCCACGCTTTACATTTTTAATCTATGGAGATTCTTAACCTGGAATCCAAGGACCTCCAAAGGATCCAGAGATAGAGTTCTTGGGGTTTGTGACCTTGGATGGAAAAATTACATCTTTATTTTCACTGACCTCGAACTGAAATCTAACATTTCTTTCAATCACCCCCTGGGCCACATGCCCCCCTTCTGGTCACTCTGCCTCGCTCAAGGCCACTGTTCCAGTGTGTCTCCTCTCTCCTTTCCCCATCCTCACTCTCAGCTTCTTATTTCACAAAAGCCACCGGAAGACAACATGCTCATTCTCCCGCCCCCTGGCATCCTCCCTCCTGCTACGGTGGATCAGCTGTCCCAAAGGTGACCCTCCACTTAGGGACTTTCCCGTGTTCTCCCCATTCCCGAAGGCCATTGCTCCAGCGAGTCTCCCCTCCGCCCTGCGCCGTCAACTTTCCTCCTCTCAGACTCACTCCCACCGGCACAAAACACATCTTCATTTCTTCCATCTTAGAACAAAAGACAAAACAAAACTCTCTGAACTTCCTCCAGCCCCAGCCCCATTTCTTTGTTTCCCTTTGCAGCAAAATTTCTCAAGAGAGATGTTTCCAGTTCTCTCTTGCACGCTTTCCAATCAGAAGTTCACATTTTACTGTCTCCCTCCCCAGAAATGCGCTTGTCAGGGCCGCTGTGGTGCAGGTCTATGTCCCATCCTGTCCCCATCCCACCTGACCTGTCAGCTGCATCTGGCCCAGCTGACCAGCGGCTTGTCCCTTGAACGCTTTCTGTACAGCCACACTCTTTGGCCACCTCCCGCCTCCCTTCTGGTTCCCTCCCAGTCCTTGACTGTGTCCTCCTCATGTCCCCACCTGTTAATGCTGGCCAGCCCAGGTCCCATCCTCGGTCCTCTTCTGTATGCACACTCCGTCCCTTAGAGAGCTCGCTCAGCCTTCTCACCCAACATGTCATCAGCCCCCAAATTCCCTCTCCAGCCTGACCTCTCCCCTGACCTCTAGATGTACCTAGAAGCAACACTTGCATGTCAGATGCATCTCAAACTCAACACCTCTGCAGCTGCGCCCTCAGCCTCTCCCTGTCCCGCCCCTCCCTCCCACAGGCGGCCCCATCTCAGGGGACAGTGCCTCCACCCCTCCAACTGCTCACGCCACGACCCTGGAGTCATCCTTGACATGCCACGGACTGTTTCCCTCAAACTCCATAAATTATTCACCCACAAATTCTGCTGAGGTAGGCAGAATAATGGCTCCCCAAAGAGATCCTAATCCTATAGAAGGAAAAAGAGTCTTTGCAGACGTGATTGTGTTAAGGATCTTGGGTTGGGGAGATTCACCTGGCGCATCCAGGTAGGCTCCAAGTGCAATCACACGTGTCCTTTAAGAGGACGGCAGAGGGAGATTTGATACAAACAGGAGAAGCTGATGTGAAGATGGAGCAGAGATTCCAAGATGCTGGCCTTAAAGACTGAAGTGATGTGGCCACAAGCGAAGGAATGCTGGCAGCCACCAGCAGCTGGAAGATGCAAGGAACAAATTCTCCCCAAGAGCCCTGGGAGGGAGCCTGGCCCTGCCAGAACCTCGATTTCAGCCCAGTGATCCTGATTCTGGACCTCTGGCCTCTAGAACTGTGAGAGAGTGTAGAAGCTGCTTTTTGCTCCTGAGCTCAGTAGCAAAGGAATAAACACAGTGTTTAGAAAGAAGGGGAGAGGCCAGAGTCTGCGGGAGAAAATGGCCTCCCCAGCTAAGTCCCTCCTGTATTTATTTCCAAGGACACATGCAAAGGGCCAGGGCCGTTTGCTAATTTCTTTAGCAACGTCCATACAGGTCTGCTGTTTTCAGCTGACCTTTGCACACAGCAAACAAGCAGCTTCGGGCAGGTGTTTTCACCTGGCCCTTCGTCCGCCTGCTCACGTTCTTTCCATCCATCCATCCACCCTTTCTTCCAGGCTCAGCCCCGAAAAGAGAGCACATTTCTGTTGTTCGAAGCCACCAGGTTTGTGGTCATTTGTTAGAGCAGCCACATCCTGCTAATTCCCATCCCCTTCTCGGCCCCCACCCTGGGCCTGTCCTCCCTGGAGTCATTGCAGCAGCCTCCTGCCTGGTCTCTGCTCCCCGTTGTCTCCCAGTCTGCCCCCACCTCCGCAGCCCCAGAGATCTTTCTAAGACAGAAATTAGAACCTGCTTAAAACCCTCCACTGTCCCCCCTTCAGAGTCAAACCCAAACTCCTCACCCGAGGCTTCACGATCCTTCCTAATGTGGTCTCACCTTCTCGGAACTGACACGAGGGCCACATGAGCCTACGCACTTAGCACGGTGTCTAGCACGGTGTCCGGCATGAGGTCAGGGTGCTCAGCGACCAGGGGCTCCCCTCACAGCTGCTCCTCGGGCCAGCAGGGAGGGTGGAGCCTGTGCACACCGAGTGCAAGTCCAGGCCTTGCAATTTGCTCATGATCTCCACTCAGAGACTGTACCTCCTTGGGGATGATGATCGCGCCTGTGCCACTGGGTTGTTGAGATTCCGTATATAAAACTCCCAGCCCCAGGCGTGGGCCGCAGTAGGTGTTCGGTCACGGGAATGTATGGCGGTAAGGACCACAGCTAATACCTATTATGTGCTAAAATGTGCCAGGTGCTGTTCTAAGTGCATTACCCACAGTGTCCTCACCATGAACCTGTGAGGCTGGACCTATTGCTCCCATTTTACAGGTGAGAAAACTGCAGGACCAGAAAGGTTCAGGAATTCCCAGCAGAGCCCCCGAGGGAAGGCGGGAAGTCTGCCTGCCCAGCCCACCCCCTCCACCCCCGGCTCCATGGCCTCTGATGCAACCCCTACTCCACCCCACCCGAGTCTGAGAACCACCCCTCCAACTGCACTGTTTCTCCTTTCTGTGCTACGGACACTGACCCAGATTCCCAGGTCTTTGGGATCATTAGAAAGACTTAGGGGCTTGTTAGGGACGGATCTGGGGTTCAGCTTCAGAGACCCTGAGTCCACAGGACTGAGGGGTTGAAGGGTGGGCAGGGATGGCATTTTCACTGAGGGCCTGAGGGGATTCTGACACAGGATGTCGGCCACCTGCCTCCGAGGTGTCAGCTCAGATGGACGCTGGCTCTGGGAAGGGCTTTGTGGCCTCATCTGATTGCCGAGTGCTGGTTCCTGCTGCCCGAGGGTGCTCTGTGTGACTCAGTGATGTAAAACTTGTCCAAAACTCAGTCCGGGTCCTGACACACAGGAAGAGTGAAATCAGTGGGACCGAGTTTGTCGTTTGTTGTCGTCATCGTTATTACTGTGTGAGCCACCAGCCCGGCCGCCTCTGCGCCTCTGCTCAGGTTTCTGAGCAGGGAACTTCTCAAAGCCGCGTCTGAACATCCCCAGCGCAGCCTAGGGGAGGGCGGTATC
Source organism: Eulemur rufifrons (assembly GCF_041146395.1). Classification (NCBI taxonomy): domain Eukaryota; kingdom Metazoa; phylum Chordata; class Mammalia; order Primates; family Lemuridae; genus Eulemur; species Eulemur rufifrons. The sequence continues at coordinate 6,066,364 of NC_091006.1, read as the reverse complement.
TTCCGGATATTAGTGGGGAAGAGAGCTTGGGGTGGGGGTCAGAAACTGTGTCTCCCTCAGAGGCCCAAGCTGTGCCCAGTGGGTCTGGGACAGAGAGTTGGAGAGTTTCCTAGTGATTTCTGAGAGAGAGACACACACACAGACCCTGATGACCTGGTCCTGGGCAGGGTCTGAGGCTCAGCGTGGGGGACCAGTGTCCCCACGGGCTGCCCCAGGTCTGCAGGACGCCTCTCCTGGTCTGCGGATTCAAGCAGCCGCCAGCGCTCCACAAAGACTGGGGCCACAGCGCCCTCTGGTGGGCAAGCCCTGGGTTCCAGGGTTAGGAGAAGTGACCAAAGGTTGGGACTTTCAGGATTAGTGTTTGTTCCCAAGACTTGAGTGACAGGAAGATCAGGCATGAGGGCCCAACAGGTCAGAACGGCACCCTGCCTTGTGTCTGGGTAGGTCGGAGGTCAGGACTGGGACGGATTCACACGCAGTTCAGGTGTCCTGTCCTTCAGGCCAGGTCAGGAGTGAGTCTCCTCAGGGCTCCCACAGCCCCCTGTGTCCCCCAGCCCAGCGCCAGCCCCTGTGCCTGTGCACCCCACTCCCAGCCTGACCACTCTGGGATGCCATTATCTGGTGATGGGTCTGTCACTATACTGGATTTTGAACTTCAGGCAGAGTCTGGGGCCATCTCCTTCACTGCTGTGTCCCCAGCGTGTGCACAGGGCTGGCGACCGTAATACTCTAGAAATGGGTGAGTGCTCCTGTTAACCTGTCCCTTCTCTCTGCCTTGAAGACGTCGCTCCAGACCCTCTGCTGGAAAGTTTTCCTTAATAAAGTCTCCAAACTCCACCCCCAGGTTGTCGAAGTGTCCACGTGGGGCAGGGCACAGCCTGGCGCCCACCTTACTCTCTCTCCACGTCAGCTGCTTGCCCTAGAGCTGGAGCTGGACAGCAGGGAGCAACAGAGAGCATAATGGCTAACTGATACATATATTTATTGAACAAATAATTTTGAGCACTACTATTTGTCATGCCCTGTTTTAGGCACGGGGGAGATAGCAGTGGATGGAACAATCAGTGATCCCTTCCTTCATAGAGCTGATGTTCTAACGGGTGGAGACAGACAATAAATGAAATAACTAAAAGGAAATATATTAATAATATGATAACGGACTATGTGATAAGTGTTTGGAAGAAAAATAAAGTGTTTAAGGGAACAGAAAATTACAGGGGCTGCTATTTTAGCTGGGGTTGTCTTTGAGGTGGTGACACCTAATCAGAGACCTGAACGAAGTGAGGGGTGGAGCCATGCAGGTATCTGTGGGAGGAACATTCCAGGCAGAGGAAATAGCAAGTGCAAAGGTCCTGTGGCTGAAGTGAGACTGGAATGTTCCAAGAACAGGGAGGAGGCCAGTGTGGCTGAAGCAAAGTTAGCCAAGGGAAGGAAGGAGGAGAAGAGGCCAGAAATGTGATGTGGGTTGAGGGGGATGGAATAGGGCCTGAGGGCTTTGCATTTTATTCTAATTGTGAAAGAAGCCATTGGAGGTTTTGAGCCAGAGTGGTTTGATTGTGATAAATGTTTTAGATAACCCTCTCTGGCCACATGGGGAGAACAGCCTTGGGGGACAGGGTGGGACCCCAATGATGGAGCTGCTGCCATAGCCCAGGCAGGAGATGAAGGTCAAGACCAGGGTGCAGGCTGCAAAGGGGAGAAGAGTGAGTGGATCCCAGATCTATGATGTGAACACAGAGACAACGGGACTTGCTGATGGGCTTGGTGTGTGCGTGAAAAAGAAGAGAGTCAGGGATGATTGATTGCACTTAGAACAAAACCCATTTGCTTTATAATGGCCTACAAGGCCTTACATGATTTGGGGCCTTGCTCTCTCCCCAACCTTGTCTCCTCCCTCCCTCCCTCTGCTCCATTTGCAGGAGCTTTTTTACTGATCCTGATGTGCCAAGCTTGTTCCCAGCCCCAGGCCTTTGCTCTTGATCCCTGTGCCTGGAAGTGCTTCCCCTCATAGTGAGTGCTGTCACCTTCTCAGGCCTCCGCTCAAACGTCACCTCCTCAGAGAAGCCACTCCCTCAAATCAACCTATTTTACTTTATAGCATTTATCACTGTCTGAAATGGTCTTGTTTTCTCGTTTATCATCTTTCTCCACTAGAATGTCAGCTCCTTGAGAGCAGCGACTTTGTTTTGGTCGTGGCTGCTGTATTCCCGGTGCCTAGAAGAGTGCGTGGAACACAGCAGGCGCTCAGTAATTGAACAAAGGCACTGATTAACCGCCGTGCCTGTTCACGGGCTGGCTCACACAGAAGAGACACCCAGACAAACAGGCTCAGACAAGAATACACGACAGTCTCTGGGGTCATACACATACCTGGTGAGACCCAGAAGCTGGAGACCCCCTGCTCCCGCACCCACGGTGCCCGGAGGACAGAGAGCCCGAGCTGGGGAGGGAGCACTCCCAGGGAGGGGGAAAAGATGCTCTGAGGGGAGCCCCGCCCCGCCCTGTATCCCCAGCAGCCAATGGGCGCGCGGCCCTCCCGACGCCCCCTGGGACGTGTAGTCCGGGCAGGGGCGCCCCCGGGCGCCGCCGCGCGCCCCTAGACTCCACGTCCCGTCGTGCGCCGGGAGGCGCGGGGATTGGCTGGGCCCCGCCCCCGGCCCGCCCCGCTCCGCTCGCGCTGCAGCCCCAAGAATGAATGAAATCGTAGCGCGCTGGGCGGCAGAGCGGGCGGCGCAGGCCGGGCTGGGCCCGCGCGCGGCGGCAGCGGCGCCCCGGGCCGGAGGCGGCCCAGCCGAGCGGGCCATGGCTACCGCCATTCAGAACCCGCTCAAGTCGTGAGTGTCCCCGCCGTCCCCGCCCCCGGCCCAGACCCCCCACGAGCCCTTCCCCCGCCCTCTCTAGGGCTGAGAAGGGGGACGCAGCGCTCGGACCTTAGTTGAATGGGGCCCCTCAGCTCGCTCCCCCGCCCCTGGGGGCTCGCCACCCCCTGTTGCCCCCTGGGGTTGGGGGCGGGAGCCCCTCCAGGTTCGCGGGGGCGCCTCTTCTTTGTCGCTGTCAGTGAAGGAATGTGGCGCGGGCTGGGGGGGTGGCGGAGGCCGTTTCCCCACCCAGAGTGGGGGTAGGGGCTTCCCTCTCCTTTTCCTCCATCTCTCCTCCCCAGGGTCTCGGGGGGTGCCAGGCTGATCCGGGCAGGGGCTGGAAGCTCAAACACCTAAGTCCAAACCTCCTTCTCCAGGGTTTCCATCGCCTTTCCCCCTCATCAAAGCACCTTTCTCTTTTCCCCCCTTTCTCTGGGAACCCCGGCCTCGCGGCCGCAGGGTGGAAGCTGAGATGTCAGGGCTTCTGGGCTGAATCTCTGCTGCCTCCCCTTTTCCCTCCCGAGATCCTCAGGACCTAGAAGCCCCGACACCACGGCCAGCTTGGACCGTAGCATCCCTCCCTCTCCCCGCCCATGCACATCTAACCAGAGCATCTCCTATCCCCTAGGGGACCGGATGCCTCAGGAGCGGGTGCTGGGAGCGCCCTCGGTCTCCGGGGATTCCCTCCCTTTCTCCCTGTACGCGTCCCTCCTCCCAGCATTAGCTTCTTCCTGGGCCCAGTGGCCGGGAACTCGGAGGCCTGGGTCCAAGCCCAGCACCCCCCGCCCCTCCCCTCTCCATCGCTCGCTCTCTCCACCTCTGTCCTCTCTCTCTCTCCCTCTCTCTCGCTCCCTCTTCAGGATCCCGGACTCCCGGGTCCCAGCGCTCCCCACCCCCCTTTCCCAGGCGGTGACAGCGGGCTCCGAGTGACAGGCGCACCGGCCGCTCCCGCCCTCCCTCCCTGGCAGGCGAGCGCGGCACTCCCCTCCCCCTCTTCCCCGGCCTGGTGGAGGAGGCGGAGGGCGAGCGCCGGCGGCGCCGCACAAAGGGGCCGGGGCGACCTCCCTCACCCTTCCCCCAACCCCGTGCGCTTGCTGCCTTGACCTTGAACATCGAGTGCTTGGGGCGGGGGGCGAGGGGGCGGAGGAAGCATCCTCCACTCAAGAATAGGACTGTGCCTGGTGGCTGGACCAAAGGCCCCCAGTCGCTTCTGGTTTCTGGCGGGAGTGGGGGTGGGGGGTGGGAGTCTGGAGAGGAGGATGGGGGGGCCTGCAGGGACTTATAGGCACGTGCCTACACATGTGGCTTTGCCACGGGCAGAGTGAGGGTGGTGGTGTATGGGGCCCAGGTCCGTGTGAGATGGTGACACACCTTCTGCTTTCCTCTCACTCTAAGTTGGGCACACAGACAGATGTCTTTCCTGTAAGGGACACCCTCAAACTGACTGGGAACAGGGCTGCTGTGCAGGTTGGTGAACCTACAGGTACCCAGACCCCTCACTCTGACCCTGGCTCAGACCCCTTGGAGGAGGTATGGTGCAGCCTTGGCCGGGGCCTGGACGCCACAGTGACCTGCTGGAGTGCCAGGGCCCTCTTTGCCCTCCCTTTCCAGGGCTCTGCAGGGATGAAGGGGAACTCACTTGCTCCTCAAACAATGTGAAAGTCAAACCCCCTTGGGAGTGGGGACCTGTTCTGACTGCCTGTCTACCAACCCCAGCTTGAGCTTTCCATTTCCCCACCTCTGAGCCTCAGTTTTCCCATCTGTAAAAGGGGGATTATAACACTTCTCGTTAGCTCATGGGGCGCTGTGGGACTTAAGTAAGGTGATCTTTGTAAAGCACTTGGCACAGAGCCTGACCCTGACCAAATGTAGTGATTATTATTAGTGGTATCAGTATTGATTTATCAAAATCGATTTCCACTGTGGGCCGCTGCCACACAGGGCACTGGGGGATGGTGCTAGGAGGATTGCTTGGGCAGGGCAGAGGACTGGGAGTCCAAGTGTGTAGGAGAGTGTGGGAGAGGGGTTTGTGAAGGTGACAAGGGGTGAGGAAACCTCCCCAAGTGTCAGCCCGGTCTGCAGGGAGAAGCCCTGCTGGTGGGCAGGAACTTCTGGGAGGAGCACACGTGTCCACAGTGGGCTCCACTAGACCACACTGAGGTTGAGCATGCTGGGGTGGGGCAAGTGCAAGCCGGAGTGTCTGAAGCTAAAGATGTGGGGAGCAAGTGTGAGAGGGTGTGCTGGGGGCATCTGAGAGGGTGGTGGGAGGTGAGAGGAAGGTGGCAAAGGTGCCCTCTGAGCTGAGCTGTGGGTCTGGGGGCCGGGGGCAGGGCTTACCTTGCGGTGGGAGACTGGCCGGGTAGCACTATAGGGGCGTGGAGCAGAGTGAGTGTGGGGGTGCTGGTGTCTCTCGCTTAATCCCCTTGTCACCACTTGGGCTGTTTGTGGAGAGGGGGCAGGGCCAGGTCAAGGCCTTCTCTGGCTTAGATGGGGGCGAGTTTGTGGAAGGGGTCTGAGACTGAGGGGGTGTGTGTGTGTGTGTGTGTGTGTAAGTGACCATGAGTGTGGGAGGCCTTGAGTGGGTCTCTCCCATGTGGGAGACAAAAGAGGTGAAGCCTAGCTTGCCCCTTCTGTCTGCTGGAGGGCCCCCTGGTGGACAAGGGCATGTGTGGGCATGTTAACCCATCCATGCAAGCCACTCAAACTAGAATGCTAACTCTGAGGGGGGCGTGGGGCTGGGGCTGTGTGTGACTGGGTGGGTCAGCTCACTCTCTGGGGATCCCTTAGGGTGCAGTCAGCGGGGGTGACAGTGGGAGAGAGAAGGAGCTAAGGCCCACTTGGGGATGGACACCTAGGTGTGTGAATCCCTCCCTCAGTCCCACCTTCAAACAGTCAGGAGCTGTGGGCATGTCAGGTCATCTCCCTGTGCCTCGGATTCCTCACCTGGAAAATACAGATAATAACAGTATGACCCCGGAGAGAACTGTGCCCTGTACAGTGTGGGTGCTCAGCATGTTTATTCGTTCAACAAATATTTACTGAGCATCCACTATGTGCAGGCATTACTCTCCTAATAATGGTTTGCTATCACCATCTTACATCTTAGTACATATCAGATCCTTTGTGGAATAAACAAATTTACTGAGCACTTACTATGTGCCAGGTACCTTTTAAAATGCTTTACCTGGCCAGGCGAGGTGGGCTCACACTTGTAATCCCAGCATTTTGGGAGGCCAAGGCGGGAGGATCGCTTGACGCCAGGGGTTAGAGATCAGCCCAGGCAACATAGAGAGACCCCTCTCTACAAAAAAATAAATTAAAAATATTTAGCTGGGTGTGGTGGCGCATGCCTGTAGTCCCAGCTACTCAGGAGGCTGAGGCAAGAGGATTACTTGAGCCCAGGATTGCTTGAGGCTGCAGTGAGGTATGATTGTGCCACCCTGGACAACAGAACAAGACCCTGTCTCAAAAAAAAAAAAAAAAAAAAAAGAAAGAAAGAAAAGAAAGAGCTTTACTTATATTTACTCACTTAATCCTCACGAACGACAATCCAAAGGACTTCATTCTCCTTTTACAGATGAGGAAGCTGAGGCCAGGAAAGGTGAAGTCATTTGCTCAAGGTCACAGGGCCAACAAGTGGCAGAGCTGGGATTTGAACCCAGGAGGTGTGGCTACAGCTGCTAACCAGCCTGCGGCTGTCAGGCTTGCGGAAGGAGTTGAGCAGGGTGGCTGGGGACCGAGACAGCCCCTGTGGGACAGGATAGGGTTCTCTGGGCCTATGAAGGACTTGGGGTGGGGGTGGGGGTGGGGGTGGGGGGCGGTGTCTGCTCGCGGGCATGTTGGGGAGAAGTCTGTGTGGGCGAGTGGCACTCGGAAGGTGTCTCCGAGTCTCTGGGTGTTGAAGTGTGTGTGCGTGTGTCTGTGAGTCCGTGGGAGGCTGTGAGTATGCGTGGGTGTGTGCGCGGCCAGGTGTGCACGCGTGCACGTGAGACTGGGGTGTGTATGAGTGAGCCCGCGTGAGGGACGGTGCGAGCTCCCGGGCTCCGCCCCCGCCCCTCCCCGCGGCCCGGGACTACCACTCCCGGCATGGCCCGGGCGGGCCCGCCCCGCCGCCGCGATTGGCTGTGGCCCGCGTGCTCCCGCCCCCCGGGAATGAATGGATGGGCGGCCTCAGCGCCCGCCCGACCGCTGGGAGGACCGACCCGGCGGGGACCTGCTGGGGGCAGGACCCGGGGAGCAAGATGGCCACGGTCATCCCCGGCCCCCTGAGGTGGAGCGGGCAGGCGGGAGGCGGGGAAGGGCGCGCGGGCGGGTCGGCGCAGGCATGTGTGTCTGTGTGGCGGCTGGGGGTGGGGCCGATGGGGTGTCTGGGGGGCTGTCACCGTGTGCGGGGCTGCGCGGGGGTGCGAGCGTGTGTGACTATGGGTCTCAAGCAAGAACGGTGTCCGATGCGCCGTTCCTGGAGTGGTGGAGGGCATGGGGGGACACCGGATTCTTTTTGGGGAAGGGAGACATCGTCCCCGCCCTGAGACCCCCGGGTCTGGGAGAGAGTGAGATGGCCCGGGGATGCGGGGGCCTTGGTAAACTCGAGTGAAGTCCACACTACCTTTGTCTTGGGATGTGAAGTATGTGTATGTGTGTCACTTAATTTGTGTCGGTTTTTTTTTTTTAATATGTGTGTGGATATGTGTATGATTTATTTTATTCTACAGTAGATATCTTTGGATATTTGGGTCTTTCCGTGTGTGTACATGTCCTCTGGAACTATGCACTATTTGTCTTGTGTTCTGTGTCTTTGGGTATATAGGTATGGGTGTATTTGTGTGTAAATTTATGTGTGAATGTGGTGGATTTGACTGTTTCTGTGTTTTATATGTGTGCGTCTGTGTGTGTTTAGATGTGCTGTATTTCAGATATTGCTTTCTATGTTGTGTACCTTTGTGAGTGTGTACCTCTGTGAATCTGTGTGATTTCTTTGTATTGTGTGTTTGGATATTGTGTGGTTTGTACTGTGTCTTTGGATAGGTGCGTAAGTGCATATGTGTTTGTTTGTTTCTACAGTTTGTTTGTATAGTTCCTGCCTTTTGACATTTGTGTATCTGAGTGTCTTTGGTTGCATGAGTATGGGTGTATGGTGTGTGTGTTTGGTTGTATGAGCCTGTGTGGTGTGATCTGTTTCCATGTTGTGTGTCTTTGTGTGGGTGATTTATGTTGTGTGTCTTTAGGTATGTGATGTGTATTTGTGCATGGATATTTGTGTGATCTTTTTACTCTATGTAACTTGGGATATTTGTATTTTTCAGTAGCTATTCATGTGTGCACGTGTGTGAGATTTGTCTATTTCTCCTTTGTGAGTATTGGGGTATGTCTCTCTTTGTGTGTGAATCCCGAGTGGCTATGTGTGATTTGTTTGTGTTTGGATATGTTCTTGTATGGATGGGTCCCTGTGTGTTTTTGTCTGTTTCTACGTCGTGTGTATCTACTCATTAGTTCAAGGCCTGCTCCAGTGCCAGGTTGGGGCCCCTTGGCCCTATCCCCTCCCCCTATTCTGGGTCCAGGAGAGGGAGGAGGGGAGAGGTTAAGTTGGAGGGGTCGGCCCACCCATCCCCGGCCAGGGCAGGCGGGGTGGCGGGCTGGGGGAGGGGTGCCGGGCGACACCGCGCGCCTGCCCTTGCTGACAGCCGCCCGCCCGCTCACCACCCCTCGTAGCCTAGGCGAGGACTTCTACCGCGAGGCCATCGAGCACTGCCGCAGCTACAACGCGCGCCTGTGCGCCGAGCGCAGCCTGCGCCTGCCCTTCCTCGACTCGCAGACCGGCGTGGCCCAGAACAACTGCTACATCTGGATGGAGAAGACCCACCGCGGGCCAGGTGCGGCTGGAAAGCGGGGGAGGGGCGGGGCCGGCCGCGACATCTCGGCCAACTTCTTACCGCCCCGCTTGCCCCAGGTTTGGCCCCGGGACAGATTTACACGTACCCTGCCCGCTGTTGGAGGAAGAAACGGAGACTCAACATCCTGGAGGACCCCAGACTCCGGCCCTGCGAGTACAAGATCGGTGGGTAGAGCCGCTGTGGCTCTACCGATGCCCCAGCACACGCTGAGGGGTGTCTGAGCCTCGCCTTTATCTTCCTTCTAGCGAGTGTCTGAATGGCTGGCTGTGTCTGCCCATGTGTCTTGGGTGTATTCCAGAGATTCTACAGTTTTCTCTGAGTCACTGAGCTTCGACTGTCTCCTCCCACGTTGGTCCGGGTGCCCAGGTGTACTGGAGGACATAGTGATGTCTGTTAGGTGTGTCCAGGTGTAGGGAGTCTCTGGCCACATCTCCTCCCCTGTGAACTGGGATGTTTTTTTCTGTGGGTGCCTGAGGATGTCCAGTTCTTTATCTCCCAGTGTGTGTTTAGATGCGTCAGAGTGTCTGGTGGGCCCTCTCCATTCCTAGCTGCATGTATCAGGGTGTATCTTCCCAGGTGTTTCCAGGTGTCATAGAAGGTTTATTCCTTCTTGTTTCTGGTCCATCAGAGCATCCCGTGCTTCCCACGTGTGTCTGGGTGTACCAGGGTGTCTGCTGTCTCTTCCTGCTAGTGTCCCCGTGCCTCGGAGTGTCTGGGAGAATCTCTTCCCATAGTGTCTGGTGCGTTAGGTGCATTTCTGCATTTCTGCACGTGTGTGCTGGGCCATCAGAGTGTCTGGATTCACTGCTTAAGTGTGTCCCGGAATATCACAGTCCCTGGCTGTTTCTCTCCCTCTGTGCAGGTGTCTCCGAGGGTCTGTATGTACCCAGGAGTGTTGGAGTGCCCACCTGGCTCTGTGCCCCTTCCTGTGTGTGTTCGTGTGTAACCATCTGTGTGATTCTCCCTGAGTATGTCTGTGTCTCCTCCATACGTGTCCACATGTATCATCTGTGTCCTCCCATGTGGATATAGGCATGTCTGCTGGTCTAATGTCTCTTTCTGAGTGTCTCTGGGTGTCTAGTTACGTCTCCCCCATATGTCCCGGGTCTGGGTGTGTTTGATGGCCTGTGTCTTTTTCTGATGGTTTCCCAGGTTCTGGCCATGTCTTCTGAGTGTGTCTGAGCGGATCTCGGGTGTGGCTGTCTTTCCTGGGGTCTGGGATCCTTTCCCGAGTGTGTGGCTGGCTGAGTGTGGGAAAGTCTCTTCCCTCCCACAGTAAGCATGGTCCCCCCGCCTGGGCAGTTTGAGGAGTCCTCCAGGGACAACTTCCCCACTGCCCCCATGGCCCTGTCCCCAGATTGTGAGGCACCCCTGAAGAAGGAGGGTGGCCTCCCGGAAGGACCGGTCCTCGAGGCTCTGCTGTGTGCTGAGACGGGGGAGAAGAAGATTGAGCTGAAGGAGGAGGAGACCATTATGGACTGTCAGGTAGGCCCCCAAGGGGCCCCAGCTGCGAGTCTTCCCCTCACCTGTCTACTGCCTGGCACATCACGTACCTGCTCTGAACTCTCCCTGGCTCCCTGGGGCCTTCAGGTGTCCTGAGTCTCCATCTGCCCAGACTTCCTTTCTTTGCAGAAGAGCTCCTGACTTGCCTTCCCACCCCTAATCTCAGCCTCTGCCCAGGGCCCCTCAAAAGCACATCAGGGCCCCCTACTTTCTTGACCCATTCCCTTCTCCTGGTGCCCAGAAACAGCAGTTGCTGGAGTTTCCGCACGATCTCGAAGTGGAAGATTTGGAGGATGACATTCCCAGGAGGAAGAACAGGGCCAAAGGAAAGGTACCACCCTCCAGCTTCTCCTCTCTGCACCCCTCAACGACAGATCCCCTGTACTGAGTATGCACGATAGCCAGCCCCTGCCACAAGTCTCAAGTCTGACCTCATTTAATCCCCAGAGGGGTGGGGAAGTTTCTTTTCTTTTCTTTTCTTTTTTTTTCTTCTTAGAGACAGGGTCTCACTCTACGGCCCAGACTGTGGTGCAGCAGTCATAGCTCACTGTGACCTTGAACTCCTGTGCTCAAGCAATCCTTCCACCTCAGACTCCTGAGTGGCTGGGACTACAGATGTTCACCAACTGCGCCTGGCTGATTTTAAAATTTTTTATAGAGATGGGGTCTTGCTATGTTGCCCAGGCTGGTCTTGAACTCCCGGACTCAAGAGATCTTCCTACCTTGGCCTTCCAAAGCACTGGGATTATAGGCATGAGCCACAGTCCCCAGCCAAGGAGTAGGAGATTTTATATCCATTTTACAGATGAGGAAACTGAGGCTTCAGAGCCATTTGCAAAACAGAGATTGTACAGTGGATTAGAACTATCTTTATACCTGTACCCCCGATGAGGAAACTGAACTTCAGACAGGTTCAAGGCCCCACAGCTAGGAAGTTTGCGCAGCTGCAACTTGACTTTCAAGCCCAAATGATGAAAACTCTGTTTCCTCACTTTCTTGTCTCCTAACTCCCAGGCATATGGCATCGGGGGTCTCCGGAAACGCCAGGACACCGCTTCCCTGGAGGACCGAGACAAGCCGTATGTCTGTGATAGTGAGTCCTTCTGAAGAGGGGGAAAGAGAGGGGGGGGCGGGGAGGGGCCCAGAGACCTCTCTCCTAGTGGCCTCTCCCTCCCGTTCTGGGCCTGGGTGGGGGATGCTCAGGTCTCTGGCAGAGGGGGTGTGATCCTGCAGCCAGGGCGGAGGCGGCATGGGCTCAGAGGGGCCGGCCAGCCCTCCCCACTCGCCCGCTCGCTCTCCAGTCTGTGGGAAACGGTATAAGAACCGGCCGGGGCTCAGCTACCACTACACCCACACCCACCTGGCAGAGGAGGAGGGGGAGGAGAACGCCGAACGCCACGCCCTGCCCTTCCACCGGAAAAACAACCATAAACGTGAGCAGGCAGGCCAGGTGGGGGGTTGCGAGGGGCCCCAGAAGCCTGGTGGGGTTGGGGGGGCATATTAGACGTTTCTGGAAAATCTCCAGCTCAGTGGTTCCCTCCCCCCACCGACCATGGGGATGCTGGCTCTGGGGTTGCCATGGCAACCAACCATCTCTCCTTCGCTCCCGGCCGGGCGTAATATTTCTGGGTCTGATTTATTGTTTCAATTAGAGCTTGGGGAGGGGGGTGATAGATGACTCCCCTCCCGCCCTGCCTCCCTCTCTCCCTTCTCTGCTAAGCTCTGGCCGAGGGGCAGGGCCTGTGGCCCGGGAGCCCTTGGCGTCCGCCCATGCCAATCCCATGCCAACCCTGACAGCTGAGGGGTGGGGGAGGGGCGCAGGGCCTGCGGAGGCTCCGCCGAGGGAGACGCTGTCTTCCCACCCTCTCTTGGAGGGAGAGGGCGAGTTTCTTCGCCCCACGCCCACTACACAGCCAGGCACCTCTGTGTTCAGAATTTTCCTTCTGAGTGTCTGTTTCCACACCAGATCTTGGCCAGTGGTATCTCCTGAATGTTTCTCTAGTCAGGGCTTGGTTAGGGGAGGCTGTCTGGGGGACGTGTATGTGAGAAGGCAGCAGAGGGCCCTTCCTAGAGCTGGATTTACCGAGTTTTTACCCAATAGAGAGGACATGTCAGTTGTCTCAGAGTTCGGGGTGCTGATGAGAATTATTCGCACCCCTCGCCAGCCCTCTTTTGCCACTGGCCACAGCCCGGGGTAGCAATTCTCTCCCCACCTCCCCACTGCCGGGACCAAGGGGTCCACCCCTGGGGCTGAGGCTGGGGGCAGGGTGAAGCCTTGCCTGTGGTGAGAGCCCCTCTCTCTGTCCCCCATCCCCAGAGTTTTACAAAGAATTGGCCTGGGTCCCTGAGGCACAAAGGAAACACACAGGTAGGGACGCCTCCCTCTGCTCCCACTTCCGCAGCAGCCTTTGGCCGGGTGCACTGCCCGCCCCCGCCAACGCCCGCCCGCTGTCTTCCAGCCAAGAAGGCGCCCGACGGCACTGTCATCCCCAACGGCTACTGTGACTTCTGCCTGGGTGGCTCTAAGAAGACGGGGTGTCCTGAGGACCTCATCTCCTGTGCAGACTGTGGGCGATCAGGTGACACTCCTCCACCCGAGGTTTCTGGGGCCTGGGGTGGGGAGGACGCGCAGGTATGGGACCTGGAGGATAGGGGCACGGGGGTGAGGACTGTGGGGACCCAGAGCATCACAGGGGTGCTGTGGGTAACCAGAGCCCGCGGGGCTGCCTCAACTGCTGAGAGTTGTGGGAAAGAGTAAGGCCAGCGAGTCTTTGGGGACAATGGGATGTGGCAGTCCTGGCACTGAGAGTAGTGGCATGTGCTTATCATGGCATGGACCGCAGGGAGAGAAGGTTGCCAAGGCAACTGTGTGATGCGAGTCCTGGATGGCCACTGCCTGGCGCTGCGGCTGACAGAAGTGCTGGCCATGGGACGGCGGTCAATAGAAAGTGGTTTCCCATGGCGGACTGTGGTCGTAGACTGTGGTCGCCTCAGCACAGTGGGGAATGAATTGTGGTTGTCATGGTATCGTGGGTGGTGAGTTACGGCTGTCGTGGCAGTTTGGTGTAGTGGAACGTAGCTGTTACGGCGCGGGTCAGTGGCTGCGGGTGTCTGCGCCGTGGCAGTGGAATGACTCAGAGACTGGCATTCGCAGTATTGTTACTAACAGTTTGGTTGCTGGGGCATCGTGCGGAACGGGCTTTAGTAGCATGGGACCAAGGTGCGGGGACCCGTTGTGGAAGGTGGTTGCCATGGCGTCGTGGCTGGGAGGACGGGGTTGCCGCGTTGCTGCGGTTAGCGGGGTCGCCTGGCCGTTCAGCTGTGGTAGTGGAATGTGGCTGTCTCAGCACGGTGGTTAACAGAATGTGGTTGCCACAGTGTTGTGGGTGGTAGAAAGTGGTTGCCACAGCACTGTGGGTAATGGAATGCGGTTGCCATGGCATTCTGCGGAGCTGAGTGTGGTTGCCATGGCGGCTGGGTGGGAGACTGTGGTGGCCACGGTACTGCTGCCTGCTGGTCACCATGGGCAGGTCGGGGTCGGGCTGGAGTGCAGAGTGCGTCCTCGCTGGCCTTATGAGCCAGGGTGAGGCTAAGCCACGTCCTCCCTCGGGGTCAGTACCCACCAGGGGCATGGTGACCCCCTAACCGCATCCCTGCCCCTTGGCCCCCAGGACACCCCTCGTGTTTACAGTTCACGGTGAACATGACGGCGGCCGTGCGGACCTACCGCTGGCAGTGCATTGAGTGCAAGTCCTGCAGCCTGTGTGGCACCTCGGAGAACGACGTGAGTGCCCGCCCGCCCGCCTGCCACCCCTCACACCCAGCTGCCCTCCCCACCTGGCACTGCCACCTTTGCCAGTTGAGCCTAGGGCCCTTCCTGGGAGCCCGTCCCTGGCGAACACTAGTAACAAGTATTATTATTGCTGTTCATGTCCATCAACTGAGCCCGGTGCTTTTTACTCTTCCTCTCTGACTCCTCCCGGGCACCTCTGAGGCAGGTGCTCTTGTTCCCACACCAAAGAGAAGGAGCCAAGCTCAGACAGGGAAAATGGCCTGCCCTAAGGCCACCCAGCTAGGGAAATGGAGGAGCTGGGATTTGAACCCGTGCCCATTGCTTCCAGAGCTGGTATCAGATTATCTTGGTATCATTTAAAGCCTTGCATAGTCCTACAAAACCCAGATACCAAGCTGCAAACTGACAGTCCTCAGGGGTGATTCTGCTTGGCCAGGCAGCGTCTTGCAAAGATTCCAAGACGCAAAGACCATTTCAGAGCCCCCTTTCCTCCCCCAGCCCCTGTGCCCTAGCCCCTGCCCCAGCCCCCCACCCCGGTTTCTGGTGCCCGTGCCCCCAGGGTGCCAGCTGGGCGGGTCTCACCCCCCAGGACCAGCTGCTGTTCTGTGACGACTGCGATCGGGGTTACCACATGTACTGCCTGAGTCCCCCCATGGCAGAGCCCCCGGAAGGTGAGAGACGAGGTGGGCACGACGTGGGGGCGGGTGGGCCGGCAAGCTGTCTCCCAGTTGGTGAAGACCACGTCCTCTGGGTGGGAAGGACCTGGGCCCGGGCTTAACGCCATCCTCTGGCCACCCCTGCAGGGAGCTGGAGTTGTCACCTCTGTCTTCGGCACCTGAAAGAAAAGGCCTCTGCCTACATCACCCTCACCTAGGCCTGGCTCCGGCCCACCTGGACCTCTGGAGCGGTGCTTGTCTACCTGCCTCTCGAGCTCCTCTTCTCTGCCCACCCCAGTGCCCCACGGGGGTAGGGTGAGAGGGGGAGGCCCGAGAGGGGGCTGGGCCACCCCTGCCCTCTGTGCGAGTGGGATGTCTGCCCTGCGGGTTGCTGGGCCCGGCAGGACCCCTTCCCCTCCCTCCCCATCCCTTGGCAAGTGGGCACCAGGGGCTTCTGCTCCCCTCAAAGCCATACCCCGCCTCTGGGCGGGCATGGGGGGTGGTAGGTGCCAGCCAGGGGCATGGACAGAGCCTTTTTCTAAAGAAAAAGACAAAAAGTAAAAAAAAAAAAAAAAAGAGAAAAAAAAAGAAATTAATATATACAAAGAGTCCTCTAAGTCCTGGCTGGGTGGAGGGGGCGCTGCTGAGAGCATCCACTGGGCACCAGTCTATGCCGGCCTCCTGCCTGGCG
Organism: Eulemur rufifrons; assembly: GCF_041146395.1. Lineage (NCBI taxonomy): Eukaryota > Metazoa > Chordata > Mammalia > Primates > Lemuridae > Eulemur > Eulemur rufifrons. Next base: position 6,050,972 of record NC_091006.1, on the reverse strand, counting down.
CCCCCTACCCCCAGTTTCTGGAGTTGCAGCTGTCCCACCTCCCCACCAAGGTGGCACCATCCATCCCCCTGTGCCCAGGGTGGGTGGGCATAGTGTCCACCCCTCGCCCCCTCCCGGTGCCCACCGTGGATACTGCATGACGTGAACCATGGTTTTGAACTCTGTTCCCGCCCCTCCCCGGTCGCCCCACCCTCTGCCCACCGCGTGCGCCCGCGTGGCTGGCGGTGGCAGTGGGGCAAGGCGGGCCCCTGCTCAGCGCCTGCTGGAATGAGAAGCACAGACTCTGCAACGGACTCGTTTCCCTCCCCTGCCCCTCTCCCTGCCCTGCCAGGCCTGGCTGCCCCCTGCCACCCTCGCTGGCCATTTTGGGGGTAACGAGGGGGCATGGTTGTTTTTTGTGGTTGTGTGTGTTTGTTGTTCCGGGATTAAAAAAAGGGAAATTGAGACTGCAAGTGGGGGAGGAGGTGGGTTTGGGGGAACCTCCCCGAATCCAGGAGTGCCCCCCCCCCTTGTCACCAAGTCTCCTTTATTGCCTGCCTCTGCTGTGAATTAACTTGTTCTGTGTATTAAACTGGGCCTGACCCCTCTGCCCATGACTGCCTCGTTCTCTGGCCTGGTTTGGGGAGTCACCCAGAAGGGGAGATGGGGCCTCGCTGGCTGAGCCGGCCCCTCCCTCCATCCTCCCCCCAAGCCGCCTCTCCCGCTTTGTCCCAGCTCCTCCCTGCCTAGCCGGAAAAGAGAAGGGGGATGGGGTGGAGGGGCTCCCGCCCAGCCAGCTGTGGTTGCCCTGGCAACGGACTGCTGCAGCTGCGGCAGGAGCAGCGAGGGGGAGGCAGGAGCAGTGAGGGGGAGGCGGCTGGGGCTGGGGGAAGGGCAGGGATGGGAAGATGACGAGGGCGGCCCCTCCTGGGCTGGGCTGGGAAATGGGTGTCCGGAAGTGGCATCCACCCAAACATTACCTGGGGCTCCCAGTCCTGGATGTCGGGCAAAGAGTGGTGGGGACAGGGTGGAAGGGGGAGATTATCTAGACACGGGGACACGAGGAGAGAGACTGGGATTTGGGTGATGGGGGATGAGGAGGGAGAAGCAGGACTTGGAGATCAGAAGAGAGAGAGTCTGAGAGTCACAAATTTACAGAGAGAGTCAGAAAGAGCAGGCGTGCCCAGGAGGGAGGGTGAGACGGGGAGAGCGCAGGAATGGGGGGAAGTCAGGAGAGAGCAGGAGAACAGAGGAGAGCTGGGGATTTGGTGGGAGAGAGGAAATAACAGTAATAAAAAATAGCTGACACGCTGGGGAGAGACAGAGAAGCAGACAGTGATCGGAAAGAGGCGGAGGGTTTAGGGAGAGAACCAGGAGAGAGACGCCTGCCGAGGGCAGACAGAGGGGGAGGAAACGTAAATTAGGAGAGGGAAGAAGAGGGGAGGCAAATGTGGGGACAAAGTCAGGATCCAGGGACAGGCAAAGTCCCAGGACAAAAGACACAGAGAGATGAGAGAGACGTGGACTTCAGGGGAGAGTTGGGCATAAGAATTTAGGGACCAGCAGAACAATCTGGAGAGAATCAAAGGTCAGAGGGATCCAGAAAGACTGGGTGAGGAGACACAGGAGGGTCCCCGCCAGGCAGGGGAAGCTGGAAACTGGGGCGAGGCGGGAAGGGCCGAGCAGGCGGTTCAGGCGGGACCAGGCGCTGGCGTGCGCGTCGTGGGGTGTTGGAAGCGGCTGGTGTCTCAGGCGCCAGGAGAGGATGTGAGAACAGTGTGTTCCGAGGCTTCCACCCCCCTCGCCCGTGGATGCGGGGGGAGGGGGGCAGGGCAGCCCCAGAGACCCAGAGAGTGTCTGGAGAACTCTGGAAACTCTAAAATTTTTAGGAGTCAAGGGAATGGCTAGTCCTGGATGTGGGCCCCATGCTTTTTGGAAAAAGACATGTTTTGGGAGGTGAGGGTCTGAGTCAGAGATGCCTCGGGTTTTAGCTCAGAGATGTAAAACTCAATGACAGGTGGGTGGGTGAAGGTCAGCAGGACCCTGCCCAGCCGGCCTTCACAGGGCCGGCTGCCGCTGAGATCCAGGCTGGACTCCCAGGAGGCCAGGCTCTGGGATCTGCTCTTGGAATTTCCTGGTGCGGACGTTGGTTTGACCCTGATTCCCACTCCAACTGCAAGTGTTCTCCAGGCCAGATGTAGACCTGGGCCAGGAGGGGCTGCTTTCTACCCCACCCACCCATGGCCGACTGGCAGAAGGAGCTCTGACCCCCTCCAGAGGGGGCAGAATGGGCAACCACAGTGGCCTGGGTGGGAGACCAGCCCACAGAGGCAGGGGCTGCAAAGGGCCGATCTACCCAGCTGAAAATCGACTTTCCAGATTTTTAAAAGTTGGCCACTATTTCTTCTTCTTCTTCTTTTTTTTTTTTTTTGAGACAGAGTCTCACTCTAGCCTGAGCTAGAGTGCTGTGGCGTCAGCCTAGCTTACAGGAACCTCAAACTCCTGGGCTCAAGCGATCCTCCTGCCTCAGCCTCCCGAGTAGCTGGGACTACAGGCATGCGCCACCATGCCCGGCTAAGTTTTTCTATTTTTAGTGGAGATGGTGGGGGGGGGGGTCTCACTCTTGCTCAGGCTGGTCTTGAACTCTGAGCTCAAGCAATTCTCGCACCTCGGCCTCCCAGAGTGCTAGGATTACACGCCTGAGCCACCGCACCAGGTTGGCCACTATTTCTAAAACCAACACAACTCCGTGGACCAGGTCTGGCTTTTGGGCCTCCAGTAGGTGACTTCTGTAGAATCTCACTGTCTTTTTAAACTTGAGCATTGGATTTCTGCTGTTTGGGCTCCAAGGAAAAGAAGTTCACAAGGCTGGTGTCCCCTGGTTCTTAGTACGTAGTGTGCGGTGTGTACGTGGTGGTGACGGCTGTTTGGGACGGGGGACAGCAGGAGGGGGCCGGTGTTGGACCACACCCTCTTGTCAGTGACTCCAGGCAGCTGCACAGCTAGTGAACACACAAGCCGTTTCTATGAAACATTTATTTCCTTTGAAACCTCCAGAAACATGCCAGAAAATGTCAAGACAGGGATGGGAGAAAAAAAAAAAAAGACAATAAAGAATAAAAAAACTGAATGAAACAAATCAACATATGAAAAAAACCCTGCTATCTTCAGCCATCGGATAGATCACCAACCTCAAATTAAATAGATTTGTTTTGCAGAAGTCCTTTAAAATAACAGAAAACAAAACACAAAACCAAAAATCATAACTTACACTTGTCAATGGACATGATTAGGTCCCCAAAATGATTTGAATGATCTGAAGATGAGGAGACAAAAAAAAAAAAAAAGGCTCCAGGTTGGAGTCTGAGGACAGGAGTGGGGACGGGGAGAGCCCCCAGAAAAGGGGGTCAGGGAAGGAGAGACATCACAGTAGTTGGCCAGGGCTGAGGACAGTGGCTGGGCGCGCCCAGCGCCCACCTCACACCGCGGGGGAGAGGAGCGAGCTGAGGTTTCTGCTCGACTGCGGGGCTGTGGGCGGGACACAGGCTGATCACAGGAGATGCGACAGTACCTTCTTCTCTCGCCCCCACCCATCCGGCCTGGCACCTCCCGGAGTGCCTGCGTCTTGTGCAGTCCCCAGAGCCCCCTTCCCTGAGGTTCCTGGCCCCAGAGAGAAGGCGGCGGGTCCCTGGGCGAGGGCTGGGCTGCCTGGCGCTGGCGCACGGCCCAGAGCATGTCGCTGGGAGCCAGGCCCGCTCTGCCAACTCCTCCCTGCCTGCTGCCTCCCAAAAGGGAAGCTGCCTGCCCGCCCACCCTGACTTTGTCCCTCTGAGTCCTCCCACTGACCCCCAGCCCACGGGGGACACGCCTCGATCCTCAGCTTGAGGTTGGGGAAATCCACGGACTGTGGCCGTACAGACTTGTTCTGGCGCAACTCTACATGAAAAAATAAATATATATATATATTTTTTTTTGTTTGTTTTTAAAGAAGGAAAAAAAGAAACTGTTTCCTGGGTGAACAGCGTAGTACCACGTGGGCTCGGCTGCCTGGCGAGCGGCCCTTATTGCCTTTAGAGAACCAGCGTCCAGTGGGATCCGCACGGCGGCGCCCCGGGAGCACAGTGAGGGTGTCAGGTGGGCGCCGCCCGGGCCTGGGCCATGGGCTGGGAGACTCGAGGAGGAAAACAAAACCAGAGGAGGAGATGAAGGCTGATTTTCTCCTGCCCTGTCTTGAGGGCATCATGAGCCCTTCCTGGAGCCCGGAGGTGGCGCGGCTGCTGGTCCAGGTCCCGCTGGGAGGAGAGGGTGGGCTGTGTGGCCACTCCGCCACCTGGGCCGGGCTAGGGCGGCAGCTCGGAGGTGGGGGGGCCTGTGGGCCCCAAGCCTGGGCGCTGTGGCCCCTGGTGGAGGAGGAGCTGATAGAAGAAGATCGTATAAACCGTCCTGATTGTACGAACAGAGTTCCTCTCTCAAAGACGCAGACTGGATGCTGGGTCTTCCTTTCTCTGTCCTGGGGCCCCCAAGAAAATAATTTAAACTCTAAGAAAGTGCTCCTGGGAAGGAGGGTGTTGGGAGGGGATAACGTTCGTGCTTTTTGGAGATAGGGTGCTGGGGACCGAGGAGCCCTGGTCTGTCCCCTCTGGGTGTGGGGGAGAAAGGGCTGGTTGCACACTGTAGTTTTCATGCAGGGGGCTGGGCCCCGAAAGCTTCAGCTCTGTCGGACGTGGTGAGGAAACCTGGTATGTGAGCTCTCGGAGCTGTGGGGTTTGGAGACTGACTCCTGCCCCATCCTAGCAAGAGGCTCTAGATGGGGACAGAGGACGGGCCCCGGGGCAGTGTGGACACGGCCCGGCTCCCAGGGACCACAGGTGGGCAGCCCAGAGGGGGCTTGAGGGCCATGGGCACACCCTGGCTCACAGCGCCCCCGAGGGCTCCCTGGGGTCCCACAGCCATCAGGCTCCGGAGTCCATAGGGAGGGCCGTGGGGACAGTCGGTCCCCGGGCCCTGGCTGGCTGGGTTGTCTTGGAGCGGAGCCCAGGGCAGAGGAGCGCAGCAGCCCCCAGCCTGCCTGCAGAGAAGGAGCCAGGGCCTGGGGTGGAGGGTGGCCGCAGTGGTGGCCTCTCGGCCTCAGAGTTCCTTCTTCTCCCTGCAGAAGATCTCTGCGAACTTGCGCAGCTGCTCGCTGGCGGCCTGCGACTCCTCCTGCAGCCGCTGGTTGTTCTGCCGCAGGCTGGCGACTTCCGACTGTAGCACCACCTTGTCCTGCTTCTCCTGCGTGGGGTGGGAGGGCTGCGTGTCAGGGGGGTGGCTTGGGGGCTCCTGGGGGCTCCGAACAGCGAATGGCCCCCTGGGGCCTGGGAGCCCTGGCCCGGCTCTGGTCCAGAGCTGACTGCTGGAGCCAGGCTGCTGCCGGGCTCAGATCCCACAGCTGAGTCCCCTCGGGCAAGTCGCTTCCTCTCCCTGGGCCCCGTTCCCTCAACTCTAAAGGGGGTGGCTGCGAGGTTTCCTGAGGTCACACACTTCAAGCTCTCAGGACCTCGCCTGACATGGAGCAATTGTTATCATCATTGTTACTGTCACCTCATCCCACCCTTGCAGCCACCCAAGGACTTGGGGACTGTTGTTATCCTCACTTTCCTGGAAGAGGAAACCAAGCTGCGCACAGCAAGCGGGGGGCTGGGCTGTGGACCCAGGACTGCCTGAGCAGCTGCCCCCTTCCCGGGAGACGGAACCAGAGGCAGCGACTTGTCCAAGGTCACACAGCATTAAGCAGTGGAGTGGGGATTTGAACCCGGGCCCCTGTGATTCCGGTGCCTGAGGACTCACAAGTTACACCCTGCCACCTTTCCGCCTCTCACCCAGAAGTATGTAAACAAGCAGAAGTCTCCTCCGTCTTGTTTCTCCTTATTCTTCCAACCCCTGGAGCCAAGTCCAAAGAACAATTTGGAATGTCGCCTTCTAGATGTCCCTGACATCCTCTCAACTCATGGTTGTTAATTTTTTTTTTGGTTGGGTTTTTTTTTTTTTTTTTTGAGACAGAGTTTCACTCTGTTGCCCTGGCTAGAGTGCCGTGGCGTCAGCCTAACTCACAGCAACCTCAAACTCCTGGGCTCAAGCAATCCTCCTGTCTCAGCCTCCTGAGGAGCTGGGACTACAGGCATGTGCCACCATGCCCGGCTACTTTTTTCTATATATATTTTTAGCTGTTCATATAATTTCTTTCTATTTTTAGTAGAGACGGGGTCTCGCTCTTGCTCAGGCTGGTCTCGAACTCCTGACCTCAAGTGATCCTTCTGCCTTGGCTTCCTAGAGTGCTAGGATTACAGGTGTGAGCCACCGCGCCCAGCTGGTTGTTAAAACATTTTTTACAAAAGTGCGATGATGTTCTAGGAAGCAGTTATGCAGCTGGCTTTTTTTACTTAAGTTATTGGACTTCTTTTGCATGTTAGTAAATATGTAGATCTCTTGTTATTTTAATTGGCTGCAGACTATTCCACTGCACAGGTGACAGCCACTCCCCTGTTGATGGACAGCTGCACCAACACCAACGTTTTGTCGCCAGCAGGGCGGCAAGGTGCATCCTGTTCACTGATCTTTGTACTCACGCAGGAAATTTTCACAAATCCCCACAAGTGGAATTGCTGGTCCACAAGGTGCACAACTACATTTTTGATACGTTTTGTCCACTGCCCTCCAGAAGGGCTGGGCCAATTTATTCCCTCTCCTGGAAAGTGTAAGAGTTTCTTTGTGTGCTTACTAGCCTTTGGTATTGCCACGTTTTGCTCATGACTACACTCAAGAATGGGAGTGGGGGTGGGGACAGGTGCTGAGTGGCCTTGGCAGGTGCCTAAGCCCTGTCCCCCAGCCCCCCGTGTGCCGGGAAGTGGGCCGGGGAGGGGGTGCCACGAGGCCTTACCTTCTGGAGGTCCGTGTGCAGCTGTTTCAGCATCACCTCCAGCTGGTACACCTTGCCTGTCAGGTCCAGGGGGGGCTCCTCGCTGGAAGGATAGGGGATGAGGTCAGGCCTCAGGCCTGACAGCCCCTGGGGAGGGCTCTTGGCCCCCAGCTGGGAGGAACAGCCCGAGATTCTGGCGAGCGAGTCCCTTCCTTGCTGGAGAAGCCAGCACTCCTCCCAGTCATGCTCCCCCAGCCAAGGGCGCCATGTCATGGGAGCACCAGGCCTGCTGGGGGATGGGGGGGACGCCTGCTCTGAAGTGTCCATTTCCCCGTAAGACGGGCCACATACGTGACTTTAGGGAGAACCTCTTTCACGTATCCTCGGGATACAAAGAACCTACTCCACAGACATCTCCCGAGCTCCTCGAAGGTCTGGACACTGTTCCGAGCACAGGAAGTGCATAAGTGGACAGACGGACAAAAGGGCCTGCCCTCGTCGACAGGACTGGTAACGGTACCAGCAATGATGATGACAGCGTGCCCGTCACTGAGAGCCTACCTTGCGCCAAGGCTTGGGCTCCCTGGCTCCAGGTGTGGTCCACCTAACTGAGCTCCCCTGACCACTGTGGCCTTCAAGAGCGCTGCATAGCTACCCGCCAGACAGAAGGGGAAGGCCAAGGTCAGGCAGGGGTCGTTGCCCACACAACTGCTGGTGCTGGGATTTGAATCCAGGACTCCGGGCCTATGGCTCCTCCTCTGTGCAGATTCTCCCAGCCCAGGGCCGGCCTGGCCCCTGCAGAGGAGAATGCACAGCCCCTTCCTGCTGAGCTGGGGCTGAGGGAGGCCCCGCTGGGCGCTGGGCGCTGTGGGTGCCGGGAAGGGCGGGGCTGCGGCAGATGAGAAGGCAGGCAGGTGTCTCAGCCCCTCCCATGCTCCTGCATCCTGGGGGCCTGCAGCTGCAGGGGGAGGTGGGAGGCAGATGGGAGGACAGCAGTTTGGGGGCAAAGGGAATCCCAGAGTGTGCCCAGGGCCACGGGTCCTGCCACTTCCCACGCCCTGCCCTGTCCTACCCTCGCTGCAGCGGCGCCACCCGCACCTGCCACCTACAATTCCCGTGGGCCTGTGCCGTGGTGGAGGTTGAGTTCTAAAGCCAGTGTGTGGAGCAAGAAGCCAGGAGAGCCCAAATTACCCTCAAAAATGCTTCAATTGCCCCACGTACAGTGCACGGAGTGTTGTACACAGAAGCCCGCACCGCGAGGTGTGTGGACGAGTGTGAAACGCACTATTTAAATCCATGCACAGGCAGAACGTGCCATTTACATTCTCTCTGCCTCTTTTTAATTTTGTTTTCTGCCAACTTAGTACAGTCAAATATGTTGCACTAAATGTGAGAAGCCGCGCGTGAGATGGCAAATGTGCGGTATCTGTCCCTGTCCTCCCCCTGCCCGGTGAGGCCTCCTGAGGGCTGGGCTTGGCCTCGGTTGCTGCTGGGTCCCCAGAGGGCCCGGCCTGGGCCTGGCGGGGAGGTGCGGGGGGCGTGAGAGGCAGCGTGCAGCGGACACGTGCGAGTTTAGGAATCTGCAGACAGACGGGAGATTGGCAGTGGAGAGCTGGGGGTGGGGGGACACTACTTAGCATTTGTCAAAGTTGGAAGTGAAACCATTGTGTGAGTATTGATTCAAGTGTCTTCCCCACTGGACTGGGACATCTGTGAGGACAGGGCTGAGTCTATTTTGGCCACTGCTGGTCCCGGTGCCTGGACTGGCACGGTGTCATCAGTTCAGAGAGCATTAGGTGAAGGGAGCGGCTGTCCTGCCGGCTCCTGCCCAGGGAGCGGCGGCGGGTGACCCACAGCAGCCACCTCCCACGGAGTCCCTCTGTCCTGCCGCTGGTAGGGACCCGTGTGGCTGGGCCCCTGAACGTTCCCAGGGAAGGCTCACCTCATGGTAGGGGTGGTCCTGGGGGTCGGGGGCCCCCTCTCGAGGCTCAGGTGGCTGTGGACAGGGCTGTGCGCAGGGGGGATGTCCGGGCTCAGCGCTGGGTCGTTCAGAGAGAAGAGTGAGACGGCTCTTTGCACTGCGGCCAGACAGGGGGGAGACGGCGGGTGGGCGGGGCTCCCGCTCCTTCCCCTCCCTGCAAACCTCCCACCCAAACCTCACGCCACTTCCGGTCACACCTGCCACTGATCAAATGGGTTTAGGATAGATTCTTGCCAAAAAACCCAACGAAATAAACAAGCAAAACAAGAACACAAACAGACCTCCATCCTGACCCTAACCACGCCTCTAGCCCCTACGAGCAGTTTATACAAAATACAAGGGTGACAGAAACAAGTGAAGTGACAGCGCGAGGTACTAACCAGCCAGATTCAGAACCTGGCGCCTTCTCGGCACAAATGACCTGGTTTGGTCAACAAATAAATGATATGAAAAAAGGGGCCACCAGCAGAAGGGTTGGCGCCGGGCAGGGACTCATTATGTCCCTCGCTCTCCTCCTGGGAAGGCTGGTGCGGTTCAAACGCAGAGAGAAGTGAGGCACAGAACACCCCGCATGTTGAAGAGAGAGAAGGAATCACCCGGGCTCCAGTTAACATGACGGTTCCCGGGTCCCACCCGAGACACGTGACTCGCTCTAGGGGTGCCTGAGATGTCTGCGTTTTCAAGTATGACTGTTAGATCATCTTTCTGTAACGGCAAGAGCTGGTGACGGCCCCGGTGCCCTCAAACAGCGGCAGGTTTGGTGAGCCAGGGACAGCCAGACAATAGAATCCTCGGGAGTGTTAAAACAAGGTGTCGTGTGTGCCTGTGGTGACAGGCGGGCCCCGCCAGGGCACAGCGGCCGTGCTCACACCGTCGGGCGAAGCGGCTCCCTGGCTCCGACCTCTTCCATCTCTGTGCTTCAAGAACAGCACAGTAGAACCCAATAGCTTCCCCTGGGGCCGTCCATTGTTAACGTTTTGCCATGTTTGCTTTCTCTCTCCTCCTCATCTGTGTGTCTCTCCTCCTAACCACGTGAGAGTAAACCGCCAGCGGCACGGTACTTCCCCTCTGTGTTCTTTACTACAGATCTTCAAAAAATAAGGACACTTTCTTCTATAATCACACCACCACTCTCATACTCGAGGAATTTAACATCTATATAATACAATAGATACATCTATATAATACAAAAATAATATACATCTATATAATACAAAAATAATATACATCTATATAATACAAAGATATCTACTATGTAGTTACCTTCAAATTTTCCCCAATTCTTGGAATTATTTAATGTTTATTCTCTTTGAAAATATTTTTATAGGAATAATTTCAGACACGCCCCAAAGGAGAGAAAATCTCGTCCTTAGTCCTCAGGAACCCACCATCAGTTTCAACGATTTTCCACATACAGTCACTCTGCTTTCCTCCCTGTATCTCTTTCGCTTTTTAAATTTTTTATTTTACAATTAGCCCTCTCCTTAACTCTTTCTTTCTCTGAGACAGGGTCTCGCTCTGTTGTCTAGGCTGGAGTGCAGTGGCACCATCATAGCTCTCTGCAAGCCTCCAACTCCTGGGCTCAAGCGATCCTCCTGCCTCAGCCTCCCGAGTAGCTGGGACTACAGGCATGTGCCACCACACCCGGCTAATTTTTTCTATTGTTTTAGTAGAGACGGGGTCTTGCCCTTGCTCAGGCTGGTCTTGAACTCCTGACTTCAAGCAATCCTCCCACCTCGGCCTCCCTGTTTTTGTTTTTTTGAAGAAAATTACTATGCCAGGAACATACCTACCAAAGTTAACAAGAATTCCCTTAGTATTTCCCATTTATTCTACTTGCACAAGAAGGCTGGGTGGTCCCAGTGGCTCACACCTGTATTCCTAGCATTTTGGGAGGCCAAGGTGAAAGGATGGCCCTAGGCCAGGAGTTCGAGACCAGCCTGGGCAAGAGTGAGATCCTGTCTCTATAAAAATTAGCCTGGTGTGCTCCTGTAGTCCCAGCTACTCGGGAGGCTGAGGTGGGAGGATCACCTGAGCCCAGGAGTTCGAGGTTGCAGTGAGCTATGATGACACCACTACATCCATCCCGGGTGACAGAATGAGACTCTGTCTCAAAAAAAAAAAAAAAACTCCAAACCCTAAAAACAAATCAAACCCCCCCTAGAAAACCCACATATATCTTCATTCACCCAAACCCCACAATAAGCTGAAGCTGCCCTGACTTCCAATCCCCCGCTGGCCCCTTCCCTGCTCCTCGGAGGTCACTGCCAACACCACGTTGATGTGTTTCCTTCCAGGCCTTTCTGCTATGCTCTCCCCACCAGCCCCGCAATCTTCTGTGGTTCATCTGTTAATTCTGTAAAGAAGGAAAAAGCTCCCCAGACGACTCCGGTGCCCGGCCCCGTGGGGAGTCAGTGCCGCCCACCGGCTTCCTGAGCTCTCTCGCATGTGGCGAGTGGCTCTGGACACACTGGGGTAAGCCGAGTGGCTTCGCTGTGGCTGTCACTTCCCCCTCCCAGAACCAGCCATCCTGAGACGCAAAGGAGAGTAAGAGGAGAAAGAGGAGCGGGCCTGGCTGCCTGGAGTCCCTCCCCCATCCCTCCTAGCGCCCCATGTTGGGCTGCAGAGCAGGCACCCGGAGTGCGGACCCTGCCCAGGGCCTGCTGCGGGGCCCCCCTGCCCAAGGTTGGCAGGATCCTGAGGGCGCCTGCAGAGAACTTTCTTTAAAGGCCCTCACACCCTCTTCCCGGCTGCCAGTTTTGGGGCTGAAAACCCAGAAGCCCCCAGGGGCACGCTTACATCAGTAAATCTGTATAAACTCACTTACTGCCCACAACCACTCCGCAGGGCAGCAACCCTGTCCTACCCTGAAGTCCTTGGGGCCAGCCGCATCCAGCTTGTGGAATCAATAAATGAACCAATAAAATACGTGGAGACCCCACTTTAACCCAAATCATCCCTTCTTTCCCACCCTGGCCCCTTGGCTAGCGGGCGAGCCCGAGGAAGTTCTGATTCAAGTTCGAATGGGCCACGTGACGATGGAAAGGCCTTTCCCACACCAAGGTCACTTAGAACTAAGAGCTGCAGGGCCAAAGGGCAGGAGCCTTTAAAATCTGGTGGCAGGTATCACAGAGCTGCCCTGCAGAGGAGGGGCAGGCCTGCACCCAATTTGCACTGCACCGGCAACGCGGGAGGGGCTCCCTGCTTCCAGTGTTAGCAAACCCCATCTCTGCAGTGGGAGACAGAGAACCATCTCCGTGAGTGTCAGCTCGCATTTATCTTTTCTTACGAGCTATTTCCAGGGGTGTGAGGATCATCTGAGTTGCCTTTTCTATAAACTGTTTCCTGTGCCCATTTTTCCAAAGGGGTGTTCAGGCCTGGTTTCAATCCTGGCCCTGTGTGCCCTGGGCCAGGTGACTTGTGGCAGCCGAGCCTGTTTCCTCAATCGTAAATGTGCGTCCCAACACATCCCCAGGAAGAGACGATGTCTGCGAAGTGGGAAAGTGCTGGCTCGGAGTAGATGCTCCTAGTATCGTCGTGGCTGGCAGGTCACCTCCTCCAGGAAAAGCCACCGAGCAACCCTCTTCCACACCGAGCCTGTCAGGCCTCTCTGGGCTCAAATCCATCTGCAGGGCTGAGCCGCCGCTTGGCAGCCGTCCCCACCGGTCCTGGAGGGCAAGGCCGGGCAGGGACCTGACCACCTTCAGCCGGTGCCCAGGGGCGGCTGCGGCACAGGGCGGAAGCACACGAGGGAGGAAGCTTCCCCCAGGGCCACCTGCCAGACGGGGACTGGCTCAAACGTGGAAACATGGAGGTTGTGCACGTGGGCCTGGTCTAATGGATCCTGCTCTGTGCCAGACCCCGTGCAGGGTGCCGGTGGTGACAGAGACAGCTCTGAGTCCTGCCCTCCCAGTCCAGTGGAGAGACAGACCCATGATTAGATAGTGACAGCCCAAAGGAGTTGGACTGTGGGAGCCCAGAGGAGCCTGATCCAGACTAGCAGATATCGGGGAGAGCTTCTTGGAGGAGGCCAACCAAGCTGTGGCCTGAAAGATGAGAAAAATGTGCCCAAAGAACATGTTCACATCCATCAGGCATCCCATCAGGCATCAGTGAGTCCCATTTGACAGATGAGGAAACTGAGGCCTTGAAAGGTAAAGCCGCTTGCCCAAAGTCAGATGGGAAGAAAATGGCAAAGACTGCTAGCAGTCCCTTGCCATCTGTTTTCTCTTTTTCCTTAATAACAAACCCCAAATTTTAGCTGGGCACATAGCCTCATTCCCAGCCTCCCCTGCAGCCAGGTGTGGCCATGGGGTGAGTCTCTGGCCAAGGGAAAGTAAGTGTAGGAGGAACGTGAGGCTTTGGGAAGTGTCCTGAGAGGGAAGGGATGTCCCCCTGTCCAGCAATGGCCGGAGTGCTAGTGGCCACATTGGACGGTGAGGGTGAGGTCCCCTAGAAACAGCAGAGCAGTGGGCTGGAGGGAGCCTGGGCCCTAGACAATTACGGAAGTGCGACACCAGCGCGAGGCTGCCCACCCCGGGAGTTTCACCTGCACAGAGGCTTGCGTGTTTAAGGCATTGTTAAGTTGGGTTTTCTGCCACGTGCAGCCAAACCTAATCCAAATCCAAATTGGGCTACCGCGGTTTTGCGCTGCAATAACGAGGCTGGGGACTGTGTGTGGAGGGCCTGCTCTGTGCCTGCATGTTCTACGCACAGTATTTCACATAATCCGCACTGCAGCCCCAGGCGGTTGGCACAGCTGCTGTCCCTGTTTGGCAGACGAGGGAACTGGGGATCAGAGAGATGATCCCAGAGCTGCACAGTAAGCAAGTGACAGGGCAGGACTTCGGCCCCACTTCCCAATTCTAAAACCTGAGCGGGTCCCCCTGCAAAGCCACAGGAGCCTCCGTCAATCCTTCAAGAACAGAGAAAGTGGCGGGACGCTGGTGGGGTTGGGCAGCGGGCACCTACCTTCGTAGGCCTTGGCTGCGTTTACCAGGCTGGACCACTCGAGGCCAGCAGCTGTGTCGGGCAGTGGCATCATCCCAGGGTCGAGGCGCCGCAGGGGCCGGTCCCGCCCGTCAGCCAGGGAGAGCTCAGAGGCAGAGATGGCGGCTGGAGAGTGGAGACGGAACCGATGAGCGTGGCCACACGGACAGACAGACAGACAGATACATTACACTGCTTATTCGAAGATGCTAAGTGCCAGGGAAAAGCCCCAGCAGGGTAAGCGGGTGGGAATGCTGATGGTCATAGAGCTGTGACTTTCAACAAGGTACCGGGGGAGGCCTGGCTGAGGTGACATTTGGGTAAAACTCGGAAAGGAGGGAGGGGTGGGCTAGGGGACGCCTGGGGGAAGAGCACTCGGGCAGACGGAACAGCCAGTGCTAAATCCCTGTGAGGTTTAAGGAACACTGAGGAGGCCTGTGTGGCTGGGACAGAGCTAGGACAGTGAGGCTGAGAGGTCAGGACACACCCCCGAGGTGACTCAGCCGGGAAAAAGCAGAGGCTGACAGTGAACCAAGCCCGCACTGTGTCCCCTGAGCACTTCCTCTGTGCCAAGCACGGCGCAGGGGTCGGGTACGGCATGGTGCTGTACGACTGCCCGTGTGTGCAGGAGGGAAACTGAGACACAGAGTGACACTCAGAGCGAGAAGCTGCCTTGCCTGGCTCTGCACGGCTTCCAGCTGGTCGTTCCGCGGTACGTATTACGCGTCAGGCACGCCATATATCCATACATCCACTTCTTTGATTCTGTTAACCCAGTGAGGGGGGCAGTATTTTTGGCCACATTTTACAATCAAAGAAACTGAGGCACAGAGAGGTTCCCTCTGTGAGGGGAGGGCCTGTGACACCAACTCAGGCTGCCCCGCGCCCTGCTGCGTGGTGCGCAGTGACCGAAGGAGCCTTGCTCTGCCTGTGACTGCCCTGCTGTGCGCCGCCAGCCTGCTGAGCCGCTGGGGGCTGTGACAGCAGCTGCCATTGCTGGGCAGGTGACCGGCGGCACCGTGTGACAGGCTCCTTGGCTGGTGGGCACCTGGCTATGAAGCCCAGGCCGGGGCTGACTGAGCGTCTTCAGCTGGGACGCGGCTCAGGAAGGGCTCTGGAGCAGGCCCAGGAGGGTGGAGTGGCTCGGGGTCCCTGGCCACGCTGAGGCCTGATGGGACACTCCCTGGCTCAGGGGACGGCGGGGGGCCAGGGGGGTGTCAGAGGGGCAGAGAGGTGCACGTGTGTGCTCTGTAGGGCACAGGGCCTGAGCTGGGTTGCACCCGTGATGGAGACGACACCAGGCCCTGCCTTGGGCACAGACAGCAAAGATGGAGATAAAGGAAGGTGACACATAGTGACGTGTGGGGAAGCAGGAGAAATTCCTGCAGGGACGGTCTCTGATTTGCTCACAGCTCAGCGCCTGCAGCAGAGCCCGGCCCACAGCGGGTGGTCCAAGAACACGTATGGGAGGAACGCAAGGACAGGAGCCTTCCAGGAGAGAGCAGTGAGCGAGCCACGCCCCGGAGGATGAGCGAGAGTGACTAGAAGAGGGTTGGGGAGAAGCATGGTGGCGAGGGGACAGCAGTGGGGACGCCCCGAGGAGGAGAGTCTGGTGCGCAGACTGGTGCAAGGAGGGTTCTGCGAGGTGGGGGCGCTGCGGGGGCCCTGGCTGGAGGCCCCAGGACACCAGGACAAGGAGTTTGGACACAGACTCGAGGGCAGCCGGAGCTATGGGAGAATTTAAGTGGGGGAGATGGACCCCCTCAAAAAAGTCACAGAGTCTCCTCCGTCCCACCCCCTGCAGAGCACAAGAGGCTCCATCTAGATGACACAGAGCACAAGCCCTCAGCCGTGACCCCTGGCCACAGCATGTCTCTGAATTCAAGACGTGCGTGGATTTGAGACGGTACGTGTGCAGACGCTGTGTGTCATACCACACACCCGCAAAGGCCAGGCGGCTCCCCGTATTCCACATGCCAGTGCCCTGCACGGAAGCGCTCACCCTCACACGGAGTAGGGTAAACAGGGACCACGAACAGCCTCATGCCGTGCAGGTTGGGTTTTGCTGCCCGATGAGCCTGGTGCCCACGAGTCGCCTTTCAGTTTTAGGGCCTCAGGGATGTGGACAAGGGAGGACAGGGGGACTGAGGGCACAGCCACCCCTGGCTGGCTTGTGGCTGTTGATGGGGGTGGGGTGCACAGTGCCCATTCCTGGGGGCGCTCAGTAAATGCTTGCTGGATGCATAAAGGGATGGATAAGCCACACCCTTGCACCCCCAAGCCTGGCGAACCTGGGGAGTCAGGTAAGTAAATCAACACTTAGGAAGCAACCGCCTGCGCTGGAATGGGAGGCTGGGGGCAGGGAGCTGCGCAGCAGCTAAGGCAAGCCCTGACCCTCGGGGCCTGAACCCCAAGGGGCCGACTTCCTCTCTCAGGGCCCAGGTGACCTTAGCCCTTGGGTGCTCGAGAGATTGCTGCGTGGCCAACAATCCCTTGTTCCTTGGGTGACACCCAGGTCCCCAGCATCAGGCCCCCTGAAGCCCATATGCACCCAGGTGTCCCCCACTTCCCAGCTCCCACGCCAGTCCCAGGGTGCCCAGGCTCACATTTCTTCTCTGGGAAGCCGTTGCCGGTGGTGGGGGCGGCGCTGGGGCCGCCGGGCGGGTGCGGGTGCTGGCGGCGGGCGGGCAGCGTGCTGGAGGGGAAGGCGCAGGTGCTGGAGAAGAGCACGTCGCTGGGCAGCCCCGGCTCGGGGCCGGCGGCGCTGGCGAAGCTGGGCTCCCGGCGCCCACTGCACAGGCTCTCGTCTGACAGCGTCCGCTGCAGGCTCTTCTGCGGTGACTGCTGAGGAACAGGGGAGGGTGTCACAGTCTGGCCCGTGGTCACAGTCCTCAGAGGCGTCCACAGATGTCCTCGACACCTGTGGTGAGTTCCTACCCACCCAGCATCCACGTCTACTCTCTTTCTGATCAAAGCACCTAATTTTCCCCTGGGGACTCCCCCTCCCCCAACGTGGCCGACCCCATCCTCCAGCTCCAGGGAGGGTCCCGCCCAGGCCTGGGTGGTTAGGAAAGGCGGTGTGAGCCAAGCTGGGGCCTGGTGGGCACTGCCAGGACTGAAGGGCTCTCTTCCCCTGGGGCTACGGGCCGGGGACACTGGGGTCCACCTTGGTCCCCACAGGAGAGCACTGGCTTGCCGGCGAGGCCAGTCGGTGGGGTGGGGCAGGAGCGCAGACCCAGGGGAGGGTCCACGGTTCCTGCCTCCCCCATCCTTGGATGACAAGAGCCTGAACTTCCCCCAGGAGGTCCTGTTCCACTCTTGGTCCACGTGGTTTGGGAGGATGGGGGCTGTTTCTGCCCTGGGCTGGAGGAGAAGGACTTGAGACCCAGGTCTTTCCAGTCACATGCCGTACCTGGTACTGGACAGACTCCCGTGCACCTGCCTACGCCGGTCTGTTCATTTACTTAGAGACAGGTTCTCACTCTGCCGCCCAGGCTGGAGTGCAGTGGTGTGATCATAGCTCACTGCAGCCTTTGAACTCCTGGGCTCCAGCAATCCTCCTGTCTTGGCCCCCTAAGGAGCTGGGACCACAGGTGTGAGCCACTGTGCCCACCTAGGCTGGTTAAGTTGCGATTCTATCTCTGCCAATATGACGCCCTCACTCCCAGCCTTGAATCCACGAACACGGGGACAGGGCTGCCACATGCTGAAGGCGGAGGACGTGGGCAGAGGCTGGAGTGACTTCGGGAAGTGCCACCCCCACCCAGCCCACGCCCTCCCTCCCGCCTGTCCCGAGATCCTGCCAGGAGCTGGTCTGGGCGGCACCACGTACCCCTGTGTCTCTCTCCTGCTCTGGCCCCAGGTTGTCCATGATGATGAGTTTCTTCAGGTCGTCCTCGATGGTGGATTTGTAGTTCTTCCGTGGCGACCGCAGGTCTCGGAGGGATGCCCTCAACCGAGGCTGCCCGAAGACATTTTTCGTGCTGGTGTCCACCTGCCTGGAATGAGAGCGCCAGGGGTCAGAGGGCCTAGAGTCACAGGGAGGCTCGAGCCACTGCTCCGAGCTGTTCAGACGCCTGGAGGCCAGCTGCCCCTGGTCAAATGGCCACAGCCTTCTCCACTTCACCTGGCGAAAGCGTGACAGAGGAACGACTTGGGTTCGTCTTTCTACTCACTCATTCCCCAAACACCTCTGAACCTGCTTGGAACCTACTCCGTGCCGTGCCCATTCCAGCTGCGGGGACACAGCAGCGAACACGGAGCCAGCAGCTAGGAGAGGAGACCGACGCTGAACAGGCACAGAGACCCACATGTGAGGGACAGACAAGTGCTGTGAAGAAAAACGAAGCTGGGTCAAAGGACGAGACCGAGAGGCGGGGATGCGCTGAGGGTACGGGGCTGAAACTGGCCTGTGTGGGGGTGGGGACCAGGGTAGGGGGGAGGGGAAGCATCTGCAGCTGTCTAGGTGAGGTGAGAGTAGCCCTGACCAGGGGGCTTCCAGCTGTAGGAAAAGGCTGGGGTGTCACCGAGAGAGAACCCCCTGCTGGGGGAACTGGCTCCTATGGGCAAGTGCTGGGCGGCAGGCAGCGGACCCCTGGCCTGGGTGCTCCAGGGTCAGTCATCGGATCTCCCGAGCCTCATCCGGGACAACAGAGCTCACCTATCATGGGGTGGCCCGTGAACCTGAGTGGGGCCGGCTGCCCTTTGTCACCATCCCCACTTTTCTGCTGGGTTTCCTGTTCCGGAAGGTGGCCTATGAGCCGGGTCATGCTGATCGCTTCCCCTTCTTCTTCAGTATTCCCAAAGCTGACCCTGCTGTGCCTTCCAGAACACTCAGTGGTCTAACGGCCATCGAGGCACAGCCTGGGGTTCAAAGAGGGGGCCCTGGAGGTAGACGGGCCTGGGTCTGAGTCCCGTCTCTGCTCGTCCTGCTGTGGGAGGCTGGGCAAGTTCCCTCTCTGACCCTCGGCTAGGCATCTGGAACACACGCCCACCTCCCAGCGCTGCTGTGGGGTTGCTGCAGGTTCTCGGGAAACGAGGGCTGCTCTTCAACAGCTAACCCCGAACTGCACAAACCCCTCGGGCTGCTCAGCCCCTTAGCGCCTCGGCTGGGCTTCGCACACCATCACCCGCACTCCAGGGCTCTTTCCTGGCCCAGGCTGGTCCCCCATCGGGCCCATGCTCTCCACTCAGGGGTCCCGGGCCAGGCTGACTTCGCCTGCCTCCTCTTGCCTTCCAATTCCAGCCCAGCCTTTGGGCTCGGTCTGTCTTCTCTGGTGAAAACTAGAGCCCTGCCCCGAGGCGTTGCCACCCTCCAGCAAAGAAGTAACTCACAGGAGCTCACAGGAGCACACCCTCACCGTGCCCCCTGGACACTAACGTGTTAAATCCACACAGTAGCCCTCAGAGGGAACCGCTATTACTGTTATCCCCATTTTACAGATGGGAAACTAAGGTACACAGAGGATAAAGTAGCTACACAGCACTGGCACTGCCTTGACACTGGCCATTCTCTCACGTTACCCTCTTCGTCCTTCCTCATAGCAGCTACTGAAACCCGTGTGTCCCTGCCTATTGTCTGCCCAGCAGGACGTCAACCACGACAGAGCCAGTCTGCGTCTCCCTCGGAACACACACGAACCATTCGATCATCACCACAGCTGTGTGTGGTAAGCGCTACAGGCGTCCAACCTCATGGGTGACGCAACTGAGGCACAGAGGCGTTAGGCCACTCGTCCAAAGTCACACAGCCTGCGAGTAGAGCAGTCAGGATTCAAACCAAGGCCACCAAGCCGCAGAGCCCACAGGTGCCACCACCGAGCCCAACTGCCACGTTGATACCACAGAGCTGGCACGAAGAAAGACGTACAGTGCGCGGAGCATGATCACATTTGATTAAAAAATACGCTTCTGTATGCAGGAAGAAAGTCCCGGGAGAAATTACGAACAATGATCACCTCGGGGAAACGGGAGTCTTATTAGGAGGTGGAAAAATGGGACTTTCACTTCTCATCTGATGCCCTTCTCAACTGTCTGAATTTATTTTACCATAATCATATGTTACAACAATAAAAACAAAAAGTAGCTTAAAAAAGGCTGACACCTGGACTTGATCATTTTGTAACTCGAGAAAGAAAAAAGAGTCTTTGAACCCAGAGAAGAACTAAGATGTCTTGGGCTCCCGAGGGTTTTAAAGTCTGCGTTTTCTCTCTCTCTCTCTCAGCTGCCAGCCTCAGGATTCTAACAAAGGACGGATGAGAAGGTGGTGAGGTTTTTTCTTGTTAGGTCATACTCTTCCCCAAATTAGAACTCCAGGTCTAGGGGAATGTTAGCTCCATCAATATCAGGGAAATATATTCTCTGGGCAAATTAAATACTTTAGATCCAAAAGAGAGAAACAGAAAGAGAGACGGAGACAGAGCGAGAGACAGGCACACACGTCAAAGGCTGAACGTGCCGCCCGTGGAGGCTGGAGGGGACTGCCCCGGCCTTTGATTCTGGCATTTCCCAGAATCGCCTGCGCAGGGGCCTGCGACTCAGGGCAGGGCCCGCTGTGCGTCCCGTAGGGAGGGAGCAGGCCTGGCTGTGAGCCAGTCTCCCAGGTAGAAAGGGGCGCCGTCCACAAGGCTGTCTTCCTGAGAGGCAGGTACAAAGACCTGCTGAAAACTTTAAAACGTGCTCTCTGTCCACCCCAGGAGTCCTACTTCTGCAAACATGTCCTTCAGAAAGGCCCGCATGAGCCACGTGTACAGGATGCTTCCTAGGCAAACGCAGGAGCCCCCAGCAGGGGAAGGGCCAGGCCGGCCTCGGCTCCCCAGAAGACTGTCCAAAGACACGAGGCTGGTCCATGGCGCATGGGAAGAGGCTCTTCCACACACGTCACGTGAAAAAATAAGTGGTACGTATAGTGTGAAAACATTTCTAGAAAACTCACACACAGCTTAGCTTGGTATACTGGAGCTTACCAAACTCTTGTTTCTGAGGGCAGACACGTGGGGGCTTCGCTTTCTAAACACGTTCTCATCACAGCCCAGGAAGTCCGACACAAGCTTCCCTGTCCCCTCGCTCTCTGCCCTCATCTCTTCCCACTCAGGCCTCCCAACGTTCCAGAAACACACCAGGCATGTCCCTGCCTCAGGGCCTTTACACTGGCTGTTCTGTCTGTCTAGTGTTCTCCCCAGCGTCCCTGTGGCCGCAGCTTCTCATCATTCTGGTTTGGCTCAAATGTCACCTCCTCAGAGGGGCCTCCCCTGACCACTTGACCTACTGTGCGCCCTCCCAGCCCAGGTGCCCTCTGTCAGGCAGTCCTGCGCTCCAGCGTCACAGCCTTCATCTCGTCATGACCGTCACATGTATCTGCTGTTCCCCTCCTTCCCACCTCACTTCACGTCCAGGGCTGGGGACGGGGCCTGCCCGCTGTAGGCTCTCAGAAGCAGTTAAACGTGTATCACATGCAACCAACCTTCCTTTCAACCTCTCTCCCTCTTTCTTCCTCCTTCCCTCCCTTTCACAAGTTTAAATGACTTTTATACAACCAAAAAAAGTATAGGGATACTTTAAAAAAGTAAGCCAAAGAACACAAATATTCCCTTCCTGCAGTTTGTGTCCATTTGATAAATCACCTCCCCAGCTCCCAGGACCTCCGGTACTCTAACGGGGCATTCCTAATTCTACAGCGGAAGGCTGGCTCACTGGAAGAAATCATGCTAGAGCCTTCTCCCTTGAGCCTCAAATCTGCACCTGTCTCATCTACTGCAGCCTCTGCGGCCTGATCCTGTTAGTGGGCTGCTGTGAACATGTGGAAAGGGGAAAAGCATGAGGAAATCCAGTTTGCAGACTCAAACTGGTCATTTTTGCTTTTACTATCTTTCTTCTGGAAGACTTTTCCAATGTATTTTCTAACTTGCAAATTCTATGCAATCATTTAAAATGGTATTAATTCCAGGTTAAAAAAAAAAAACAGTTGTACAACTGGGCTTGTACAACTCGAATACCTTTTTCTCCAGATCTCTGGTTTCCGTAAGTGTCAAAACCTAATCATCTTTGGGGATAAAATGGGCCACTCTACGACTATTACCAAGAATGAATGCACAAACATGGAACCACTGCCGGGAGACTTTAAGAAAAAGAACGAGTGAGAAAGGCAGAGGTGTGTGAGCAGGTGACCGTGTTGATAAATAACAAGGGGTGCGAGGGGTGTGAGGGAGGCACAATCAATCACATGTGCTCAGCCATCTTCGGAACATTTCTGGAAGGATCTAGAAGAAATGAAACAACAGTCGCTTCTGGGGAGGGAGCAGGATGGCTGGAGGCCAGGGAAGAGACAGAGACTTATTTTCCACTGCAAACCCTGTCGTACGATTCTGGTTTTCACCCTGTATATGGTTTAGCTTTCAAAACATAAATGAAGAAAACACCCTCAGGGTTCTGGCTGACGACACTGAACGTAATCTCTGATTTGCCCAGAATGTCTGCATTTGGATTTTGCCATGTTGAGGAGCTAAACAAATTATTAGAAAAGGAAAGAAAGACAGAAAAATCACAAAGGCGGCTCTACAGTTAGGACCCAGACAATGGCAACTCCTTTTTCCCGTGACAGACGGGCCAGAAGTGGAAGGCAACCAGTGGGTCAGACCTGACTGGGCCCAGTCCCAGCTGACGCGGAGCTCTGGCCTCCAACTGGGCTGGCTCCCTCGGGACCGGGTTAATTAAGCTAATTAGCGCTGCTGTTGGCCGCTGAGCTGGGGGTTCTGCCAACGTGGCTGGCAAGGATACCTGCCAGGCCTGCGTCCCGGGCGGCAGGAGCATGTTCCTGGGAGCACGGCTTCGGTTCGAGAAGCCAGTGGGGGGCGGGGCGCAACCCTGCTGTGTGAACAGGCGAGGGGAGTGTGGTTCTAGGGGAGGCCTCCCCTAGTCCCTCTTCGGATGCACTGAGCTGGACCTGGAGGCCCCTAAACCCAAGGAAGGAAGGAGCCCAAATGCCAGGTGTCAACCACTAGATGCCAGGGCCCGTCGGCCCAGCCAACAATGACGGAGCCCTTGCTGTGAGCTCACCGAATCCTCACATCACCTCTACGGGGCAGGCACTCCTGTCTTCCCCTGTGTGGCTGGGGAAAATGAGGCACAGTAAGTCGAGGACACTCAGAACCGTGTCTGCCGGATGCTCTGAGCCACCCCAGGATTCGCTCGGGACGAAGGCAGTGTTCACCTTGCAGCTCCCGGTGACAGGAGCCCTTGCCCCGTGGCTGCTGTGCTTCAGTGACTGCCTTGGCTCCTGGTGGCAGCCATGAGGCAGGTTTTCACACTGCTCTCATTTCACAGGCGACAGGTTCTGACACCGACGTCGGAGCTGGGATGCAAACGGAGGTAGTCTGACTCGTGGGCCCGTGCTCCGAACTGCAGGTGTACGGTAACAGCAGCGGCGACCAAGCTCCCAGCAGGCCCCGGGCTGCCCTCCGCTCGCCTTCCCCATCTCACGCCCTCGGCGGCCCCGCGTGAGCAGGGTTGTCTCTCTTTCTGGAAGAGGCCGCCCAGGGCTTGCCCTTCTCCCTACCACTCCACTACGTGGCAGGCCCTCAGGCGATGGCACAAGCTGCTCCCAGGGGCCTGCCTCCCCTCCCCGGGCCCTTAGTCCCCAGAGACAAGGGCCAGCGGGGCTTAAACACATGTACCTTGAGACAACACTACGTGGTATCTCGGCCCCATTTAACACTTGGGGTAAGGGGTGTCAGCGCAGCCGTCCTCTGGAAGGACAGAGGCCCGTTCTTGGCTACGTCAGCCCTGAGAGGCTTCTCTGGGTGGCCAAGGAGCCACTTTCCTGCAGGGACAGTGCCAGCCCTTCAATCAGAGCAGCCTACTGGGCAGGAGGCACGGGGACAGCTGAGAAGACAGGGCTGAGGGCTGCCGGGTGTGTCCCCTGCGCCTCTGGGCACCAGCCTGGCCTCCCCAACGCCAGTCAGCCACATTCCTCGGGGGAGTGGGGGGTGCACAGCCTTGGCAGCGCCGGTTCTGGACATGTTAGGGGGCCCTGGGCACAATCGACGGGAAAGGAGGCAGAGACATTTAGCAGACAGACGTGGCAGTCATTCCTGGGGGAATCAGCTCATATGTGGTGACCTTGGGGGGACAAACTACAAAACCAACAATCGTCACAGTTGAAGTGACTAAACCTCAACCAGACGAGTGAACTTAAGCAAGCAACTCCACCGTTCTCTGCCTCAAGTTCTGTCACCTGGAAAGCGGGATGCGAAGTGCCAGCACCTCACTGTTCTGTAGTGAAGAGTAAATGCATTCATGTAGGCAGAGGGCTTAGGTGGGGCTTGGCGGAGTAGGTGTTGGTAAATGTAGCTAAATAAATTATGCAAATGGGTTCTTGTGCCTTGGGATACAATTTCAGTGATCGCACTGTACATAGATTTTAAAAAACATGTTTAATCTCAAATAATTAGCTAGAAGTGAAAATGATGTTTTCTGGAAAACTAGGTTAGGTGACTCAGAAGTGCCTCTAACAATGACACTATCTCCAAAACGCTTAGGGAGAGTTTGAATAAAACAGCTTCATGAAATGGGAGCGTACAGATAAAAGCAATAATTCAAAGTTAATATTTTATGTGATTTCAAAAATATACCTGCAACTAAATTAATAAGTATTGTAAGGAACCATGAAACTATTTCGTTTGTGTCCCGAAATATTTTCTATATCTGGTTTACATGTTTACACAAACACACACGTAAAACACCATCTTCGGATCTTAGCGCTGGGAAACAGGGGGTTCTCTATCTCGGGGTGTCGTCCACCCAGGCATATCTTCTCAGCACCTATCATGTGCTGGGCCTGGGTGGGGCTCAGGGTGTCTCTACTCTCCCAGAGCTCTCGGTCCAGTGGGGGTGACAGAGAGGAAGTGAGTCACTCTGTCCTGGGCCAGAGGCCGCGGAAGGGAAGAAGTCTGGGGTCAGTGGGACAGCTGAGCCCCATGCGGGGGCTGAGAGGGCTTCTGAGGAAGGACATCTGTGCCAAGACGAGAGGGTGGTGTGATGTTGAACTGGGTCCTCCCCAAAAAATATGTTGAAGCCCTAAACCCCAGTATCTCCAAATGTGACCTCATTTGCAAATAGGGTCTGTTTTACAGAGGTAATCAGGTTAACGTGAGGCCATTCGGGTAGAACCTCATCTAATACGACTGACGTCCTTGCAAAAAGGGGAAGTGTGGACACAGAGACGCACACACAGGACAATGCCACATGAAGGCGAAGGCAGAGACCGGGTGATGCATCTATGTGCCAGGGAACACTGAAGATTGCCAGCAGCCACCAGATGTCGGGAGAGGCCTGGAACAGGTTCTCCTTCACGGCTCTTGGGAGGAACCACCCTGCTGATGCCTTCACCTTGGACTTCTGGCCTCCAGGATGGTGAGACAATACATTTCTGTTGCTGAAGCCACTACTCTGTGGTACTTGGTTACAGCAGCCTTGCAAATCCATACAGGTCGGGGGGAGTGAGCCCGCGGTGGGGTCCCAGGCGGAGGGAGCAGTGCACACAGGGCAGGGCCACCAGAGCTGCGGGGCCGGGGGCCTGGGGAAGCACAACGGGCGGCACAGGGCCTGACCCTCTGACCACACTGCAAAGTGGGAGCCTCACAGCACCTACCCACTGGGGTTGCCGTGAGAATAAAACGAGGTCCACGGCTCATGGTCACCGACCAAGCACCCACTGTGTGGCCAGGTGGGTCAGGAAACGGGCAGTGGAACAGTGACACAGAATGACAGCAGGGGCCACCTGAGGCTGGGAAGGCCTGTCTGAGGGGGTGGCATTAGATGGGGCCCTGGTGGAGCCGGCTGAGATCTGGAGGACGGGCGGTGCAGAGGCCCCGGGGTGGCCTGTGCGGGTGAGCTGGAGGAGCAGCAAGAGGCTGGTGTGGCACAGTAGAGTGACAGGGGTGGGGCGAGGGGAGTGAGGGCAGAGAGCTGAGGGGCAGATCGTGCAAGGTCTAGCAGGAGTTCGGGCAAAGAACATGGTGCCTGGAACAGAATGTGTGCTCAGTGAATGTGAGCCTTCGTCATTAATCCTGGTAGCGGGGAGGACGCTGGAGGTTTTAAGCAAAGGAGCCAATGGAGAGAATCTAGTTTTCAGAAACCCCTCTGGCTCTCGGGCCCTGAACTGGATTCTCAGTGTGAGTTCAGCATGCTCGCCTACTGACAGCTCGGGGGACACAGTTTCTGTCTCCTGACACTTCTCTCCCTCCAAGCTCTGTGTCACCCACAAATTTTAATGTCCCTATCCGGGTCATGAAAGAAGACGTTATGAAGAACAGAATGGAGGAGGGCAGAGCCCTTCACCCGAGAGAACATGAGCCTTGGGCCAGGCTTCCTGGGTTCTGAGTCAGGCTCCATTCCTCACCAGTTGTGTGACCCTGGGCCTCAGCTGCCTCATCTGTAAAATGGGGAGAACAAGTCCATCTCACGGAGCTCTTGTGAGGATTCAGTGAATTAATTCACATAAAAGAACTTAGAAGGTGGGAGCAGTGGCTCATGCCTGTAATCCTAACACTTTGGGAGGCCAAGGTGGGAGATCGCTTGAGGCCAGGAGTTCAAGACCAGCCTGAGCAACACAGTGAGACCCCAACTCTACAAAAAATAAGAAAGAAAAGAAAAGAAAGAAAAGCCTTAGAACTGGGCCTGGCATATGGTGAGTGCTCAGTAAATGTTAGATATCACATCCTCCAGTTAAAAAACAAAAACTTTTTTTTTCTTGTGGAGACAGGGTCTTGTGCTCTGTCACCTGGGCTAGAGTGCAGAGGTGTCATCATAGCTCACTGCAACTTCAGACTCCTGGGCTCAAGCGATCCTCCTGTCGCAGCCTCCCAAGCAGTTGGGACTACAGGTGTGCACCACCATGTCTGGCTAATTTTTTTCTATTGTTTTGCAAAGACGGGGTCTTGCTCTCACTCAGGCTGGTCTCAAACTCCTGGCCTCGAGCGATCTTCCCGCCTTGGCCTCCCAAAGTGCTAGGATTACAGGCGTGAGCCACTGCCCGGGCCAAAAACTCTTTCTTAACTGCACACCCTTCTCTTTCTTTTTAAGCAAAATGCCTCAAATGAGTTGCTCCCACAGCTGCCTCGATTCTGCCTCACCCTTCTCTCCTGAACCCTTGAGAGACCTCTGGAGGCTCAATCCTACGCTCAGTTCTTGGGCTCATCTGGTCCGACCTCTCCTGGCCATCACCCCCGGGTTCCAGGCGCCCTCCTCACCTGGGCAGCGCCTTGGTTCACAGCTGGGGGGTCTCAGGCGCAAACCTCTCCTCCTCTTCAACCACACTCCCTGCCTCAGGGGCTCCTTCAGGGTCGTAGCTTTAGGCTGACAACACCCAAGGTCCTCTCTCCAGCCTGACCTTCCCGCTGAACTCGACTCCTCATATGTCTCTGCCTGACGTCCTATTGCACGTCACCTGCAAAGCTCCCGGAATCGAGCTCCTGTGCTTTCCCCAAGGCTGCTCCTCACGCAGTCCCTGGCTCAGCTCAAGGCGAATCTATACTTCAGGCTTCACGACACTGTCATCTTCAACCTCTCTCTCTCTCTCTCACACACCACATCCAACCTGCCAGCAAACCCGGTCTGCTCCCGTTTCAGACGGTCTCTCTGGAACCCGCCCCCTTCTCACCCTCCTCGCCCTCCACCCTGCTCCCGCCCCCGTGTCTCTGCCTGGACCATGATGGCAGCTCCTCCCTGCTCCTCGCGGGCGGCTCCCCACATGCAGCCACAGCGACCCCGTGAACACCCAATTTAGATCATGTCCCTCCTCCTCTGTTCCACACCCTCCCGTGGCTCCATCTCACTTACAGCAGATGCCAAAGCCCTGACACGTGGCCCACGAGACCCTCCACCATCCCTCCCCATCGCCTCTCTGACTTCCCGTCCAGCCACCCCAGCTGCCAGCTGCCCTCTGGTCATGGTCCTACCTCACGGCCCCTGCAGTTGCCACTGCCCCTCCCTGGAATGTTCTTCATCTGCATACGCACAGTGCTAACCGCCGCCTGACCTGCCGCACGCTTTTCCTGTTCACTCTATTTATCATCCATCATCCCAGCGGGAATGCCAGCTCCCCCAGAGCGGGACTCTTGTCCGTCTGTCTCCTTTGTAGCCGTGTCCCCAGTGTGTAGACTGGCACAGAGTCCCCTTTGCAATGACAGAGCAAGGCAGCACCCTCTTTCTGCCCTAGCGACACCTCGGCTTGGCTCTGGGGCTCCTCACTGGGCATCCAGACACTTACTTCTTTGGGTCAGTGAAGGGGGGCGGCCGTGGCGGGGGCTCCTCTGTTCTCTTCCACCCTGTTGGGTGCTTATTCCGCACAGGCTGCTTGGAGAAGAAGGACTTGGGGACGGAGGCGGAGAGCTGGAAGGGGCTGGACTGGGCCAGCTGGGAGGGCCGAGGAGTCTCCGCGCTGGCAGTTTTGTAAACCTGAGCGGGGTAGCCAGCCCTTGAGCCCATGTCACTGCAAAGCAAACACGAAAGAGATTAAAAAATCCATCCCACATTTGGCAAAAGGGTGCTATTGAAATTTACTCTTGGGAATCAAAAAAGTTCATTTACACAAGCGAGACACAAATACATTACTGCTGTGGAAAATTCCAACAATACAGAAGCGTCTCTGGAGAAAAGGGAAAGTTGCCCACACAGTGCCCAGTTCCACCCAAGGAGTGGCCTTCTAGCACGTTTGGTTCCTCTGCGGGAATCTGGAAATGTCACCACTGGTCTCCTCGGTACAACCTATGCAGCTAAAGGTGGGTCCCACCTGCCCACTCATGTCTAGAGCTAACCATGGTTTACAGTTTGCTCTATTTCCTTCTTGCCTGTTCCCACACCTTAAAAACATTTATATGTATACAAATGGAGAAAGGGGACTGTTTTGGGGGGTAGGGGAGGGGATTTTGTTTTTACATAACTAGGATCATACTGATATATTGTACTGTACCTTGTGATCTTATTTTTACTCAAAAATGTATCTTGCTATGTAGCCTATTCAAATATTTCTCGAGCACCTACTATATGTCAGACGCCACTCCAGCTAAGCCAATCTAAAACCACAGCTTGATAATCCAAATGCTGGATTCTTGTTGCATTAACGCCACAATGAACCTAGTGCTGTCAACCAGACCCCACTCTTGGGGGAACCAACTGCTTACCCCGTTGTAGCAAATCAACTTCCAAAAACTTCTAATCAAATTTCAATTCCATTCCGAGTAAGAGATATTCAATGAGAAAATTAATGCACTTGGAGTATAAATTAATAAACCCATTTTGAAAGTAAATTTAGCAATATCAAAGGATGGGACTTTTTGATTATGGCTAAATGAGAAGACAGGCAAATCTTCTCCCCAAAGAGGACAACCATCTGAGCACCTTGAAAGTTGACCAAAGGCATACAGCAACCTGAGAAGCATTTATGCTTGAAAAACTGCTGAACTTCAGGTAAGAAGAGAGGGAATCTGTGGCATTTTGGCCTGGGGCTCCCCACCTCCCCGAGTCCAGTGAACACAGTTCTTCCAGAGCAGAACCTCTGGGACAGGGTCAGGGGGACTGCTATGTGTGCAGCAAGAGTTTCAGAAGGAGAGGAGAGGAGAGAAAGGGGCAGAAGAAATAGTTGAAAAAAATAGTAGCTGAAAACTTCCTAAATTTGATGAAAACCATTAATCTACACACCTAAGAAGTTCAACAAACCCCAAGTAGGATACATACAAAAAGACTCACACCTAGAAAAAAAGCTGAAATCAGATGCTAAGATAAAAATCTTGCAAGCATCAAGAGAAAGAGGATTTATCACCTACAGAGGAGCATTGATATAATTAACTGCTGACTTCTCATTCAGAACAATGGGATAGGAATGTCATTTTCAAAGTGCTGAAAGACAAAAGAAATTGTGACAAAAGAAATTGTGAACAAAGAATTCTATATCCAGCAAAACTATCCTTGAAAAATGAAGGCAACATGAAGATGTTCTTAGATAAACAAAGACCAGAGAATTTGTTGCTAGCACATCTGCCTGTTATGAAATAAAACAATGTCCTCAGGCTGAAAAAAATGACTGCACATGGTGACCTGAAGTGAATGGGGCTGCATTGGAGAAAAGTTTCTATAGTTTATCCAAAGTAAGCAACCTGAACTGCACTGACAGATATGTGTTATAACAACTAAAAAGACAGTTAAACAAGAGAAGAATCCAAATGGTATACTAAATTATATCTCTTTAAACTACAGAAGAAGGCAGTAAAGGAAGAACAGAGGAGCTAGAAAGACAGTAGACATATAGGAAACAAATAGCAAAATGGCAAATGTAAATCCAACCATTATCAATAGTTACATTTAATGTGAATGCCCAACACTACAATCAAAAGGTAGAGACTGGGTACGGTGGCTCATGCCTGTAATCCTAGCACTCTGGGAGGCCCAGGTGGGAGGATGGCTTGAGGTCAGGAGTTTGAGACTAGCCTAAGCAAGAGCGAGACCCCGTCTCTACTAAAAATTAGAAAGAAATTAGCTGGACAACTAAAAAAATATATAGAAAAAATTAGCTGACCATGGTGGCGCATGCCTCTAGTCCCTGCTACTCGAGAGGCTGAGGCAGTAGGATCGTTTGAGCCCAGGAGTTTGAGGTTGCTGTGAGCTAGGCTGACGACACGGCACTCTAGCCCAGGCAACAGAGCGAGACTCTGTCTCAAAGAAAAAAAAAAAAAAAAAGGCCAGTGTACATCATGCAAGGTAAGGGCTAAGCAGTTTTGTGAAACTTAATTCCAGCTGTCCACGCTAGATTGTAACGTGAAATGTTTTTCCTATTTTGGGTAATGGTCAAAATGTTTGAAAGCATGGGTTGGTACAAGTTTAGGGAAAAGTCTCTGGAGGAGCGTACACTAGCGGATTATCTTTGGAGGTAGGAATGATGGGTAACATGTACCAAGTAAGAGACAAATTAAACCATTTAAAAAGGAAGTGGCCCCCTGATCAGTCTCTCTCCTAGAGGCAACCATGGCCCACTCTTTCTTCTTCAACAGAGCATCTACGCAGACACAGGCACGCTGGCGGGAGAGGGAGTGTGTCCTCCCGACTGTTTCTTTCTAAAATAAATGGCAGCATATCATAAGCCAGTCCTGCACTCGGTTCTTGCCCTTAATCGTATGTTCTAGAGATCTCCCTACATCAGTACACACAAGCCTCTCTCTCTGCAAAGGCTGCAGAGGGTCCACTCCATAGATATATTTTACCCTAACCTTCATTTTCTACGATACGTATTTCTCTACTTTGTCGGCAGGCATGCTCAACTCCTGTGAGCTGACACAAGAGATGACTTGAAACAAAGGACGGGGAAAGAGGAGAGCCCTTTGTCTCGGCATTTGCCAGCTGGCTCCACCCGCTGCTCTTTCCAGATGCCTTTGCTACCACTTCAGCTCCTGGGCAGACGCCGCGGGGTGTCACCCCGTCCCCCTTACCCTGCAAACCAAGGCGGATGCCACTCACCCCTTGCCTGAGGAAGGCTACTTGACACCAGCTCAGGGGGCAAATCCTGACTGGTTGATGCCACTCGTCTGGGACATGTTTGGTGTGACCTACTGTGGTCAGTGAGATGTCAGGGGTGTGCGTGGGGACTGCCTGCTGGGCGACTTCCGGGGAAGATTTCTTTGTGAAAACAAACACACACTTGCAGAAAATATCACCTCCTCTTCCACTGGACGTTGTGTCTAACAGTTGAGTGACAGCCACTTAGAGACCGTCAGGGGAGCCCGCCTGTCGGCTGATGGAGGCAGAACAAAAATGCAGAAAGAACCTGGGCCCTGGAGTCAACAGATGACCCAATCCGGGGACCCGTCCTAACGTGGGGACAGCGTTCTGTGAGATACTAACCTTCCTCTGGCGGGGCAGGGAGAGGAGAAGGTGTTGATCGGAGCGTACCAAGTTTCAGGTAGGCCGGAGGAATAAGTTTAAGTGATCTATTGTACTGCATGTGTGCCACAGTTAATAATGTGTATTTCAACATGTGAAAGGAATAGATTTTTAATGTTCTCACCACAAAGAAAAATAAGTTGGTGAGGCGATGGGTACGTTAATTAGCTTGAGTGAATCTTCCTATGATGTTTACAGAGATCGAAATATCACATTGTACCCCATATAGTATATACAATTATCTCTCAATTAAAAATAAACAAATAAAAAAAGAAACTTCCTCCAATTGAGCTGGGATTTTGTCACCTGTGACCCAAGCATTCCCATGCCTGGCCCTGTCTTCAGTCCCTACTAGCATGGTGGGGCCGTGGCAGACAATTGTTCCCCTGAATACACTGTGCGCCTCGGCCTGGCCCTCTGAGGCGGGGCCCCTTCCCACACACCCCAGGGACCATGAGCCAGGCCAGGTGCCAGGCACACTTGGTCATTTCTTGGTGACACCAGTCCAGGTGTGCTGCACAGGGTGGAGCTCTAATCCCACCTGACAGTCAACAGAGCGAACGTACTTCCTGTCCGACACACCCATGTGGCTCGTGTCCTCCCTAGGCCTCGGCATCCACTTGGGACACGGGCAGCATCGTGGCGGATGAGAACGTGGACTTTGCTGTTCACCTGACCCAGGTTCCAATCCCGGCTCCAACTGACACACTGGACATCTTAGGTTGAGTCCCTTCCCCTCAGTGAGCCTCAGTGTCCTCCTTTGAGAAAGGAGGTCATGACAGCACCTGCCTCGTGAGGTCGTGTGCCCGGCTCGGACTGGCCTGGGTGGCAGGCGCAGGCATCCTGCTCTGCTCTCCCGTTCCCACCTTTAACCAGAAAGGCTGCATTTATCTGTTTTGTATCTTAGGGGAACATTTAAGATTTTGTGGAAGTAAAAGATTTTGTGCCTTACAAAAAAGTTGAAAGAGCAATCACACCAGCTGCATGAGTGTGTGCAATGCTTCTGGCCTGTCCAGCCCTGGGGACTCCGAAGGGGGCCGGATGGGTGGTCCCAGGGGGCCATGTGTGGTCCTGCCTTCAGCCGGGCGGTGTAGGCAGTAGGGAGGGGGCTGACTGCTTTAAGCCCGGGGATGCCACCAGGCCTTGCTCTAAGCATCTCACTTCATTTAGCTGTCCCAGCAACCCCCTGAGGCAGGAACTACCACCACTCCCATGTTTCAGGTGGGGCAAACTGAGGCCCAGAGACACTAAATAACCTGCCCAAATGCTGTAGCTGGCAGGAGATAGAGCCAGGATGCAAACCAAGGCAGTCTGGCTCAAGAGATGATGCTTTTAGCCACCACTCTATGCTCTCAATGACGACTGCGACGATAAATACATAATAAATGAAAGAAGACATATCGGTAGCTGATGTTTCTGAACCCCAGCTCTGTCTCAGGCCCTGTGCTAAGTTCCTTAAATCTGCGGTCTCAGTACATCCTCACAATCTTAGGCAATAGATCCCAATGTTATCCCCATTTTACAGCTGAGGAAATTGAGCCTCAGGGAAGCTAAGGGGCCCGGTGAGGGTCACGTGGCTGGTAAGCGGTGGGGCCGAGGTCTGGACTCAGGCAGGCAGAGGCAGAGCCTGGACATGGCCCCGCTCACCCGCACGCGACAGGCGGGCCCCCGGCTGCCTGGCCTTAAGTGCTGGACCAATCTTGCTTTCTCTCCCTGACGTCTGCCATGGACTCGAGACTCGAATCAGCCCCTCATGCGGCTGGAATTACCATGCTCCAATGTACGAGCTGTAAAGCAGCCACATTTGCCTGGTGGCCTGAGGAGCAGAAGCGACAGGTCTTCAGGGAGTGGACGCAGACAGGATGTGGGGAAACGACCCAACACAGATCCTAACCCAACCACTGCTCACTGCCTTTGCCACTGGCCGCCTGCCTGGATCACTGCAATGGCCTCCTCCTGCGTCCTCCCCAGCCTCAACACACGGCCAGAGGGACCCTGTGAACAAGTGAGTCACATTGGAAATCCTCTGCTCAGCACTCTCTGTGGTGCCATCTCATTAGGGCAAGAGCCTGAGCTGCCCACAAGGCGCCACCCCATCTGCTGGGTCGCCTGTCTGCAGCGCCTGCTCTCCCTCCCCTCGCTCTCCCGCAGCCACGCGGAAGCTGCTCTTCACACACACCTCAGGGCCTTTGCACTGCCCGCTCTCCCCACAGGTCTCTGCATGGCTCCCTCATTTCCTTGAGGTCCAGGAGACAGCGTGGGTTCCCCCTCCCAAGTTGACTGTGACTCTCTAAGTAGGTCTCTGTCATGTATGACCCCAGCCTCCTCACACACACAGGCAGAAGGGGCCCCGTGGATCCCAAGAGCCCGGATTACCTTTCAGAGCTGTCTCCCCAGAAGACAAGCCCGGAGACGCCTGGCTCGGCCTGGGGAGGCAAGGCCACGTGCTTCCTGCCCGTCTGGGAACGCCCGGCTGCGTCAGCTCCACGTGGAGCAGGGAGCCTCTGATCGCCCCCAAACAGCTCTGACAAATTGCTCTGGAAGCCCAGGGAGCTTTGGAGCGTGCGCCGCCTCAGGAGAGGGCCGGGCCAGGTGGCTGCCCGCCTGGGATCACTCAGCCCACCGTGGTGCCCACGGCAGGCAGTGGCGCCTGGCAGCCGGGCTCCCATGACCAACGTCTGGAGGGAGTGCGTGTGAAGTCACAGACAGGCACAAGCTGCTACAGGCTGCAGCGGCTTCCACGGCAGGGGCTGGAACCCAGGGAGGGGAGGAGGTGGGGGGTTCCCTGCTTGGGCATGGCAGGGCCCCTCCCTTTCCTGGCGGCCGTCGAATTTTGCCCTCCCTTCTGCCCCCCACAAACAGTCTGTTTCTCCCAGAGTAGCCCAGGGTGACCTTTTTAAAAAAGTCAGTTGGATTATGCGCTCAAATGCCTCCCAGGGCTCCCTTGTCTTCAGAACCAAATCCCAGCATCTGACCGCAGTCAACAGACCTGCCAGACCCGGCTCCTGCCACCTCGCCACTCTGACCTCTGGCCACTCTCTCCTCCGCCCCACCTGCTCCACGCCCTGGCCACCTGAGCATGTCCGGAGCACCGCAAAGGAGTTCATCCCCAGGGCTCCCTGGATCGCTCCCTGGCTTCCCACGACACACACCTCCTTAGAGAGGCCTCCCGGGACCCCTGCTCTGCCCTGCTTAGCCGCACCCCCTGCCCCAGCACCGTCGCCACCGTCACACTGCAGGGTGGGTCAGTTGTCTGTCTCCAGAGAACGGCAGCCCCACAAGGAGCCTGCTGTACCGCAGTGTCCAGCACCGCGCCTGGCACACATCTGGCGCTGAGATGGTCAGCGTGCAACATGCAACGCTCCCCTATGGCCTGGCCCACCCCGAGTCCCCTCCTCACAGGACTCTCAAGTGCTCCGGTCTGCAGCAGTGTTCTGACATTGGCACTCTGCCTGGACACTCACACGGCTCGCTGGCTCTGTCTGACCTGTGTCTCCCTCGTCCTCACATCCTGGCATGCCACCTGCTGCCACATCCATAGCGGCTGTGTCCTCCCCTCGGGCCCACATCCTCCTCACTGGGATCTTGGCCTTGGCTCCCTCCCTCAGACTTCACCTCCTGTCTTGCCCCCAGCCCCACATCTCAGAACACAAATCTGCCAAACTCCATAATGGAGTCGGCAGCACCCTGCTGCCCTCCCCAACCTCCCGTCAGCTGCCCCTCAATTTCTACATTTGAGCTGAGGGGCCTGTGTTCAGTGATGCGGCAGCTGTCCCCCACTCCCGCAGGGCCTTTGCACATGCTGCTCCCTCTCGTGTTGTACCCTTTCAACCCATCCTTCCCTTTTATTTATTTTTTGGAGACAGAGTCTCACTCTGTTGCCTGAGCTAGAGTGCAGTGGTGTCAGCCTAGCTCACTGCGACCTCAAACTCCTGGGCTCAAGCGATCCTCCTGCCTCAGCCTCCCGAGTAACTGGAACTACAGGCGTGCACCACCACACCTGGCTAATTTTTCTATTTTTAGTAGAGATGGGGTCTTGCTCTTGCTCAGGCTGGTCTCAAACTCCTGACCTCAGGTGATCCTCCTGCCTTGGCCTTCCTGAGTGCTAGGATTACACGTATAACGTTCAAACAAAGGCACCTGCCTTCGAGGAGCCCAGGTTGGGCAGCAGGTTCTCATTCCAGTTAAGCCCAAGGGAACAGACAGCAGAGGCAGAAGGTTCCAGGCTGCTCGGTGCAAGGGGCAATGTGGCCAGTGGCAGGCGGGCCATGATGGGAGCAGAGGCACGTGTGGTCCCTTGGTGGCTCAGTGACTGTCAGGTGATTTTGGGTTCCCAAAGGAGGGGATCCCATGGTAGGGGGAGGCACCCCTTCCTCCATCCCGCCCCAGCCCCTCTGGTCTATCTCCTCAATTGGACTTTGAGAGGGCAGGCCCCTGGGGCTATCTCAGTGGCTGCTGTGTCCCCACACTGCTTGTAACAGGGCTTGCCCCAGGGGAGACATTCTCATTTACTGAGTCTGATGTAAGCACCTCCCCCACCATTTTTTTTCTTTTTGAGTCAGAGTCTTGCTCTGTCACATGGGCTGGAATTCAGTGGTCATCATAGCTCACTATAGCCTTGAATTCCTGGGCTCAAGTAATCCTCCTGCCTTGGCCTCCCAGAGTGCTAGGATTACAGGCATGAGCCACTGCACCCTGGCTTTTTTTTTTTTTTTTAATTAACACCCCTCCTATCCACCCCATGACCCATGATTTCAATGACAGGCAGGCCTGAGGTCCACTTCCAGGTACTGTTATAAGGGCTCATTTAATCCTCACCACGTCCATGAGGTAGGCATGTGGTTTATCCCCAGTGTCACAGATGAGGAAACGGAGGCCCAGGGAGGTTCAGTCACTTGCCCAGGGACACACAGCCAAGACATGGCAGAGGGTGGACTTGAACCCAGGTGGGCTGATTCTGGAGTCCATACTCTTATCCACTATGAATATGGTTCTTTAAATCAACTCGTGTTTTCCTTAACTTGTTCAAGGCAGTATCTGTAAAGTCAGGGGATGAACTGGAAACACTTTTCCCTAATACTCATTAAAGCAAGCATATATCCATTTAAAATAAAACGCTTTCCGCCTGTACCACCCAAATCACCTCCAGCACCCCATTTTGGGAAATGCTCTTCCACACTAAAGCCTGGTTGCCTAGGAGAAAACTTCAGGAAGCAGCTTTAATGAGTAGATAAGAATGATTTGCAATTAGCATCAATTGTCTGCATGCAAATTAAAGCTCCCAACCGCAGGGCCCTCTTTTGTAGCCGGCTCCTCTCCCATTTTCTTCCCTTATTTCTGGGATCAGCAAATCTTTCCCTCAGAAACAGGGTAATTTTATACCCACCCCCCTTGCCTCAGCCACAGTCTACTGCCATCCTGGCCGCTTTTACATCTGGAATTGCAAAACCCCGTTCAGGTTCATGAATGTGCTGGGCCTGTGCCCAGAGCAGGGGCTACGAAGACCCACACCGGCGACCCCAGCTACAGACTCTCCTGGCCCCACGTCCCTCTCAGGGTGCACAGTTTTACATGTTCAAGAGCCTGAAAATTCAAAAGATGAAGAATTACTTGGGCCGGGCGCGGTGGCTCACGCCTGTAATCCTAGCACTCTGGGAGGCCGAGGTGGGTGGATCGCTCAAGGTCAGGAGTTCGAGACCAGCCTGAGCAAGAGCGAGACCCCGTTTCTACTAAAAAAAAAGAAAAAATAGAAAAAAATTATCTGGCCAACTAAAATATATATATACAAAAAATTAGCCGGGCATGGTGGCACATGCCTGTAGTCCCAGGCAGTAGGATCGCTTAAGCCCAGGAGTTTGAGGTTGCTGTGAGCTAGGCTGACACCTCGGCACTCACTCTAGCCAGGGCAACAAAGCGACACTCTGTCTCAAAAAAAAAAAAAGAATGACTTGCCTAGGGAGGCGGATTGAGGCAGACACCTAACTCACGCAGTCTCTCCCTCCCTCCTCCAGCCCTTCCCAGGGCTGCCTGACCCAAGGAGGCGCCGCCCGGGGGAAGGGCTGACGCTACAGCCACTCTCAAACACGGGTGGTTTTCAAATGTCAGAGAACCCCGGTAAGTCATGAAATCATTTAAGCAGGGATTGATCAGCAGTAAACATTTTTTGACAGACTAGACTAGATCAAAGAGCATCACACACAGGCTAAGTATTGTTTCGGAAACCACAGCTCCGCCTTCTCTTACACAGGTATGTCCGTATAGACAGACACGGTTCTGCTGTGGGGTGCGGGCACAGAGGTCTGAGGCCACTGCCTGAGTGCTCGTGCCTGTGCGGAGAGAGGCGGGCGTGAGGTCTGGCGAAGGTGTTGGGGTGTCGAGGGAGATGAAAACCCCCGTGCCAAGGGCGTGCTGGACCCAGGCTCCCCGACATCCACACGTGGTCAGGGAAGGGCGGTGAGACTGTGGCCTCAGGGGCCAGCGCTGGGGACTGCCGCAGAGCAGGCCTGCCTGGCCCCCAGAGCTGTGAGGGGACTGTGGCCCCCAGAGCTGCGAGGGGTCTGTGGCCCCCAGAGCTGCGAGGGGTCCGTGGCCGAGCCGAGTGCCAAGTGCCCCCAGCTCTCTGCGTTTTCCTGGGAGGCGGTTCCTCGCCCTCATCCATCCCCACGTGCTGCCGTCTGCACTCCAGGCTGCTGGTTGGTCAAAGCCTGTTCTCACTCGCTCCTCTCCCTGCCCCCTACCAGTGGCTCTCAAAGTGCGGTCCTGGGACCAGCAGTATCAGCGTCTATGGGGAATTTTTAAAAAATGCAAACTCTGAGGCCCACTCGGACCTAATGGATCAGATGCTCTGGGTGGGGCCCAGCAAGTGGGTTGAACAATCGCACCAGGGGGTTGTTTGGGGACCACTGCCCTATGCAATAGAGCCCCGAAGTCCAAACTGACCTCCCAGATGTGCTCAGAGCTGGGATGGTCACGTGCCACTACCTGCTGAATGAGGTTCTGGAAAAGTTTTACTTTCCCCCTAGAGAGGGGAAGCAGCACAGAGGCTGCAACCTGCTGTTCCCTGCTCACGCACTGCCACTTGCCGGCCACCACAGCTGTCTTGAGACCAGGGAGACACAGCCAGCACGGTAAGGATGGCAAAGCAGGGAGACACAGAGTACCAGTCCTTGAGGCCTTCCCTGAGCTGCTGCACCAGCCGGGCTCTGCCCTCTCTGGACTTCATGTCAGGGGACTGTGAAACCTCTATTTGTTTAAGCCGCTGTGGGTCAGGTTTCCTATTACTTCCGGATAAATGCACTCCTAAAAGACATAGTCTGTGACCCCCTGAAAGCATAAAAATTCTTGGTCTCAGCAAAGAGAGAAGAAAAAAAGAGACAGAGGGTCAGAAAGAACCAGAGACAGAGGAAGACAGACAGACGCGCAGGGGTTTCTCTTCCTCCACCTGCGGTCTTTGAAGGCTGAAGGATGGGCAGCAGGGAGGGTCCCTGAGCCTCCCAGTTCTGTCCGCAAACTACTGTGTCAGCACGTGCATCCGGGAACATGTTCTGGGGAGGGGAATCCCATCTATCAGGACTGTAGAAGTAGGACTGGGGGAAGTAGAAGGCGGTCAGGATCCCCTAAAGCTGCTGTCCCCAACTGCCAGGCCGTGGACTGGTACCAGTCTGTGGCCTGTTGCGAACCAGGCTGCACAGCAGGAGGTGAGCAGGGCAAACGAGCGAAGCTTCATCTGTATTTACCGCCGCTCCCCATCACTCGCATTACAGCCTGAGCTCTGCCCCTCAATACTCCCATGCCCCCTGTTTGTGGAAAAATTGTTTTCCATGAAACTGGTCCCTGGTGCCAGAAATATTGGGGACCGCTGCCCTAAAGGACCCAGACTAGGTGCAGTACCTTACCTGGGCTGCCTTGGCGGGTCTCGGCCGCCCCCGGCCAGGCCCGTAGGGGTGCTGGAGCCCGAGGAGTACAGCTTCGGCCGGTAGCCCTTGCTCTGGCTGGCAACCACGGGGGCGGGGGAGACCTCCCGATGCCTGTCTGTGTGGTGGGACCTCCCAGCAGCCTCACGTCCCCCGCCACAAAGGCCCATACTTCCAGGGGGCTTGTGTGGCTTGGTGGGCCGAGGCACCTTGGCCAGGGACATGCAGCTGGGGCTGGAGGTGTAGAGGGTGGTGTCAATGCCACTGTCACTGGAGCCACCCTTGGAGAGAGGGTCTTGCTCTGGCTCCAGGGGGTCCAGGGGGTCGAACCAGCGGTCATCGCTGTGGCTGCTGGATGCGTTGCTGGAGAGGGTATTGCTGCTGGAATGACTTGAGTACTGAGGTTCTCCCTGGAAGGCAAGAGAAGTGTGTCATTCCTAGATGCCAGGACGGGGCCAAATCTTCCCTCCTCGGGGCTTTCCCTTCGCCTGAGTGTGAACCCTGGAACCAGACAGCTTCCAATCTTGGCTCCCTGCTTATTGGCCATGTCACCTTGGGCAAGTGATTTGCCCTCTCTTTGCCTCAGTTTCCACATCTGTAAAATGGGAGTGATAATAACCCTGCCTCATGGGTTGCTCAGGAACAGATGACATGTACAGAATGAGCTTCCAACATCTCCACCTCAACACGTCTAGAACTGAGTTCTGGGCCCTCCCTCCTGATCCTGACCCCTCCCCATCTCAACAACAGCCCCACCATCCTTTCAGCTGCCCAGCCAAGAGCTATGGACTCGCCCTGACCCTGCTGGTCCAACAGCAAACCCTGTTGCCTGTGTCTTCAAAACAGATTGAGGGCCTGCCCCTTCTGCCTCCACAGCTGCCCCAGTCCTGCGCACCACCTCCCGCTGGGCCGGCGCCCCGGCCTCCTCCCTGGTCTCCCCGCCCTCCCCGCTCCATTTGTTCCCCACCCACAGCCCAAGGGAAGCCGTGAGCACCTGTGTTAGATACGTCCCCCTGCCCCGGGCTCAGAACTCTGCACGGCTTCATCGTACTCAGGGCAAAGCCAAAGTCCTCACTACAGCCTGTGAGGCCTCAGTGATTTGGTCCCATGTTCGGTTTCAAGCTTCATCTCCCCTCCCCGCCCCTGTCACTCTGCTCCGGCCACTGTGGCCCTCGCTGTTCTTGGAACATGCTGGAACTCCCCCTGCTCAGGCCGTGGCACTTGCTGTTCCCTCTGCCTGCAATGCTCGGTCCTCAGGTGTCTTCGTGGGTCTCCCCTACTTCATTCAAGGTCCTGGCTTAAAGGCCATCTCCTCACAGGCCTTCTCTGACCACGTCGTGCTAAAGCAGCAGTGCCTGTCACTCGCTTTCCCCTTAGCTGTGCTTTGTTTTGCTTTCTCAGCGAGGACCAGTTCTTAGTGTTGTAGACTCTGTTTATCTGCTCATGGCTTGCTGCCCGCACTGGGATGTCAGCTTCCTGAGGACAGGGCCTGGTCTGTCCTCCTCGTCACTGTGGTCCTCATGCCTGGCATGTCGTCAGTGCTTGTCCAACACCTACTGAGTGAATGGGTGCAGAGAGACTGCCCAAAGCTCACTCTGACTATCTCCTCCTGGACACACTAGACTCCATTTCCCAGTTGCCTGCAGCAAGGTGTGGCCACATGCTGGAGTCCTGGCCACTGCCATGCAAGCAGAAGTAACTCAGGCTATTTCCTGGCCTGGGGCAAAAAATCCCCCACAGGACCCTCTCTCCTCCCCACTCCCACCACTGGAAAGATGCAGGGACCCTGCAGAGGGCTTGAGCCCTGGGGGACAGCAGAGCCACAAGAGGGAGGGAGCCTGGGGTCCTGAATCACCACGTGGAAAGCTGCTCACTATTACATGAGAGGGAAATAAACGTCTGTTGTACAAGGTCACTGAGATTCAGGGGGTGCTGTCTGTTACAGCGATTAATCTACCACGACTGACGTCATAACGAGGAAACCTCGGAGCCAGAACGTGAACCTGGATGGTT
Organism: Eulemur rufifrons; assembly: GCF_041146395.1. Classification (NCBI taxonomy): domain Eukaryota; kingdom Metazoa; phylum Chordata; class Mammalia; order Primates; family Lemuridae; genus Eulemur; species Eulemur rufifrons. The sequence goes on along the minus strand of NC_091006.1, from coordinate 6,009,274 downwards.
CTAACTCCAGAATAAGCACTGAGTCCCTGTGCTGAGTGGAAGCTGTGCTCACGTGTGGTGTTCAGAGGCCACACACTGCCCAGCCCACAATACTCAGGCGCCTAGGAGAAGCCACCGGCTCCGGAAGCCTGGCTCCCCAGGCGGGGCAGGGTGGGGCCCGACTCACTTTGGAATGCCTGTTGGGGGAGTCTTTGCCTGCCGCGTCCTGCCTGGAGGTGTGCTTGCTTCCGCTGCTTCCAGCCATGGCTGAGAGCCTGGCCTGGGCGGGCACATGCCACAGAGGCTCTGCAGGAAAACAGGAGACACACCAGTGGTTAGGGGTGACTCAGGCCAGGGCCTCAAGAATCTGGCCTAAATATGGTTGGATGGTCCCACCCCTCTGCCAGCCTGTCTGCTCACCTGGGGCATGACCCCATCAACAACTTATGCCTTAGGGTACAACACCATTCAGTAACAGGGGTATTTACGGAGCACTTACTACGTGCCAAGCACCATTCTGTGCCAAGCACCATTCTAAGAGCCTTACATGGGTTAACTGTAAGCCAATATAACAACCCCTCATCGTCACCCCCCAATGAGGCTGAGCACATTTTTATACTTACTGACCATTTGGATTTTCTCTTCTGTAAATTACTTGTTCATCATCTTTACCCATTTCTTTCTTTTTTTTTTTGAGACAGAGTCTTGCTCTGTCTCCCGGGCTAGAGTGCAGTGGCCTCATGGCTCACCGCAACCTCAAAGTCCTGGGCTCAAATGATAATCTTGCCTCAGCCTCCCAAGCAGCTGGGACTTCAGGTGTGCACCACCACGCCTGGCTAATTTTTCTATTTTTTGTAGAGACAGGGTCTCCTTCTTGTTCAGTCTGGCCTCAAGAGATCCTCCTGCCTTGGCCTCCCACAGTGCTAGGATTACAGGAATGGGCCACCACACCTAGCCTCCTTTACCTATTTTTCTATGGGACTGGCCGTCTTTTACCTTATTGGTTAGTAGAGTTCTTCATATATGCAAGGTAGCAATCTTTTGTTGGTTAAATGTAGATAAATTGTTTTTTAAAAAAATGGAATCATAATAAACAATGTCCTACAACTTGATTTTTCACTTTAATATATCCACTCTTGCTTTTCCCTTTATATCTTCGCAATACATCTTCACATAACTTGACATGAAATCGCCTCATTTTTAACAGCTGCGTAGTATTCCATCAAGTGAACGTGCATCACTTCTTTACCAGTTTCCCACTTATGGATACTTAAGTGATCTTCAATTTCACCTTACAACAATGTTGCAGTGGCCCTGACTCCACGTGCAACTTTGAGCAACCCAGGACGGTGTCTGGGACAGGGTCTGTGGGTGGAACTGCTGGCTCAAAGGGGAAGCAGGTTGAAAACCGTGATGGCTGCTGTGGGTGCGGACTGGTCACTCTCCCCCAGCCCGTCGATGCGCCTGAACCAGCATCTCTCCGACTGACCCCGACGGAGGGCATTTAGCTAATATCGATCAGAATTACAAATGCACTATCCGAGGATTGGAACCTGGGGGGTCTCTAACCCAAAAGCTGACACTTTTGATCACAATGGTATTCAAATTAATTAAAATAAAATTGTTATTAAGCACGTGGTCTTCGTCAGGCGCTCCTGTAAGTGCTCTGCATGCATCACCTGGCTGTGTCCGTCGTACTACTGTGAGGTGGGTATTAGCACCATCTCCACTAGTTCAAGGAGAACATCATGGTCCAAGGTCACACAGCCAGAAAGGGCCGGGCAGGAAGCGCAGCTCAGGTCCTTCTGACTTTAAAGCCTGAGCTCTCGAGTGCTGCACCCTTCCTGGCTTCCCCCACAATGACAACCCTGTCAGCGAAGGGCAGTAAGTGCTTGATGAGCAGGGGTCCTTATTCTCCTAATGACGGCTGTCCGTGCTGAGGGCGAGGCGAGCCTGAGCTCTCTGGACCCCCAAACCACCCTGGAAGGAGAGACACTTAGCACGTCTACTGTGGAGGAGGAATCTGAGGCTGAGAGGGATGAGGTCACTGCCAAGGTCATAGGCCAAGCACATGGAAGACTCAGAACCTCCCATCATGTCTGTGGGCGCCCGAGCTCACAACCTCAACCCCACTGCCTCCGTGCAACCCTAGGGCGCTCTCGGGCTCATGTTCCTGCTGGGGAAGGTGGGCCTGGTGGCTGGGCAGGGCACTCAGGGCCACTGCAGAGGACAGCCCGGCTGGACTCAGTCTGACTTAGTTGAAGGTGTCACTGCCTGTGTAGCTTTCATTTGGGAGCTGTGGAGGCTGGCGTCTTTGTCCGCCTACTCTGCCTCCGTAGCTGGTTTTCCTCTTTGGAGCATCGCACAGGCCCAGGAGGTGCTAGTCCGCTGGGAGGCGGCCAGCCACGCCGGGAAACCACATTTCTACAGAGCCAAGCCCATGGCAGTCATGTCCACCCTCAAATGCCACCTATAGTTGACAACTCTCACACTTCTGCCTCTGACCTGACCTCTGCCCCTGACTTTAGATTCGGACTTAGCTGCCTTACAACACCTCTGCCTGGGAATCCGTAGACTTCGGTTCAGATCCCAATTACGCCATGCACCAACAGTGACCTCGGACAAATGACAACCTTTCTGTGTCTCCTCTTCCTCATCTCTAAACTGGAGCAGTCCCAGCGCCCACTCTGCTGTGTCCCACAGATGATTAAGCAGGAAGGCATGAGCAATGCTGGGCATGTAACATCACACAAAACTGTGTTGTTCCCACGACTGTCATCTGAGCGGGGCTGGGCAAACCCCATGTCTGCTGAAGGGCCTGATCTTCACTGTCCCGTGCCACCCCAAGGACTACGTTTTTTCTGGGTCTTGAATACATTCTAGACTTCATGATGAATCTAAACACAGATGCCCCCGATCTGTGTGTGCGTGGAGGAGGAGGTGTTAGTCAGCTTATAACAAGGTCCCAGGAAGTGAGAGAGGAACGCGGCTCTAGGTACAGAAGGGGAAAGATGGGAAGGACAGCAGTGAGTCTCTCATTTGGGGCCATGGTGCACGCTGGAAATACCTCCTCCCCTTTCTACACTGTGGTGGGAGGAAATACCAAGCAGCACTTTTCTCTTTTTCTGAACTGGGTGGGCCAAAAAGAAGAAAAGGTCTAACTGTCTGTCTTGGAGCAAAGATCACAGCATTGTAGGCAGTGACAGGCAGGGTCAAGTGTGCCGAGGAGAGGAGTAAACCACGGCTGCAGGCCTTGGGGGCAGCAGAAGGGCCAGGGGTTCCACCTGCTTGTCTGAAGTCGAACCACGGTCCCTGGTTTATGAGAACCATGGCCAAGGTCCTGAGGGTTCACGGTCCAGGCCATGAACGCTGGACCCCACGCAACCTCTTCCCTACCCCACAGCACCTGGGAGCTGATGATGTGCTGACAGCACCTCCCCTCCCAGCTGCCCAGAAATCCTCAAACATTCCCTAAGAGGACATCTCCGTCTCCGCCTTCCAGTGTCAACCCTAACATTTCTTTCGTTTGCTTCCTTCTGAAGCCAGCCCCCCCATTCATCTGGTGGGTCTTAGGCTTCAAAGGGGCTACATGTTTGTTACACGAAATTTTGTTTAAGATATTCATCTAAGTAGTAAACGCATGTGATTCATAATTACACATAGGGGAATAAACACGAGAAGATGGTCTATCTCACTCGCCATCAGAAAAATGCAAAACCACAATGTGACACTATTACCTGCCCACTGGAACGGCTGAAATGAAAAGGATGGTGAGGACACGGAGCAACCAGAACTCTCAGAACCATCGGTGGGAGTACATGATGGTCCGTGTCACTTTGGGAAATGGTTTGGCCCTTTCTTATAAAGTTAAATATATGACTCAGCAATTCTACTCCTGGGGATCTGTCCCCCCAGGGACGTGAGCAAACGTTCACCAAAAGACAGGTACAAGAATGTTCCCAGCAACACTGTTCTCAGCAGCCCCAAACTGGAAACGACCCAAATGTCCATCAGCACTAGATTAGGGCAATGAATTGTGGTTCATTCACACAATGGAACGCTACTCAGAAATCACATTGCTACTAACAATCCCGCGGCTGACTCTCACAAACACAATGTTGAGCAACAAGCCACACACACACACACACACGCACACACACACGAAACATAACAGTGTGATTCTATATTCTACAAAATTCAAAACCAAGGCTGTGGGAGGCAGGACAGGGTACTTGGGGGTGCTGACTGGGAAGGGCAGGGGGGCTTTGGGGAGGCCGGCCTCGCTCTGTTTCTCGCCCTGACGTGGCGCTTTGCGATGCGTTATCAAGCTGTGCACTCGGGATTTGGGCTCTTTTCTCAACGTGTGCAATGTGTCCATCAAAGTCAAAAAACAATACAGGAGGGTTTATGTAATTAAAAGCCCCAGAACACGGTGGTTCTGCTCCCCTTAGAGCACCACTTCTGATCCCTTTCAGCGGCCTTCACCGGGTCCCACCAGCTCCTTGTCACACAGCTGTGCTCCTGCTCTAGACATCTCAGTGGCAGCAGATACCATCTGCTGATGCCCTGTCTGGGCGGATAAGGATCTTCCTCACTGGTTCCTGCTGCTCTCCCGGGTGACCTCTCTAATCTTACATGTGGCTCTTACAGCTTTCTTTTGTGTTTTATCTGTCACTGACGGGAGGGGGGCGTCGCCTGTCAAAGTAAGAGTAAGAGGCTCTGTGGAGTGAGGTGGCGCAGCTGCCCCGGAGGCCCTACCTGGCTTCTGGCGCTCCATCGTGCTCTCCTGGCTGGTCAGGCCCCCTGAGGAGGAGTCGCCGCTGGATGTTCCATCGTGGCTGAAGTGGGGATCGAAAGACAGCAGTGGGTGCGGGGCGGCTGTGTACCTGCAGGGGAGCGAGAGACCGGCACAGGGTGAGGACCGGTGTGTCAAAAACCACCGGAGCCTGAGACTTGCTCGCCAGTGGGTTTTAAATACACGGGAGGCTCCGCTGTGGACCAGGGCGAGAAAGCTGTCGGCAGGGCCGAATGAGTAAGCCTGGAAACACGCTATTAACGGAGGGTCAGGAGTGAGAGTCTCGCCTGGGAAGCCTGCCAGGGAGTTGTTGGTAGCAGGGAGCCCAGGGCAAGGCGTGTTCCTCAAGGAGGGAGGAGGCAGAAGCTACCTGGGCCGACTGCCCCACCTTCAGGCTCCTCAGGGGTCCTGCTTCTTGGCTGTGAAATAGGGTGGGCTGTTGTCGGCAGTTACAGCCCCAGGCCCATCTAGGGGCACCCTCTCTCTGAGAGAGACCGCAGGATGAGGGAGCATTTGTAGGTGCAGGAGGCCTGGAGTGGCGCAAGCGGGGCTTTGAACCTTACCACTGCCTCTTGCCCAGCCAGGTGCAGGCAATTCCTAGCCCTGAGCCTCGGTTTCCCTCACTGCCAAGAGGTGAACAGAGTAGGCCCTTCCTTGCAGGACTGAATGACACCCCACAATGCTCAGTGCTTAGCCTGGGGCTGACACATGACACACGGTACCTTGTGACAATTGACCAGTAGGCTAGAACCCTGTGTGTGGCCCTGTGCTGCCGGAGGAAGGCATTGCAGGGGAGAAGTTATGGTGCTCTCAAAGCCCTGATTTGCCCCTGCTAGCTGCCTGACTTCAGTCGGGCAAGTGCTCTTTGATTTGAGCAGCTGTTTTTCCATCTGAAAAATGAAGTAACATTTTCTCCCTTGCAGGGTTGCAGAGGGGATGCAATAACAAAGTTACCCCCCAGAGAGAGATCCCCCTGGAGGCCAGCTCAGCACACCCATAGGCAAGCGCCAGGATTTAAGGGAGGAAGCGCAGAAGGTTCTCCGGGTGGCCTCACATCCCAGTGGCATTCTCTACGTCACGGAGTGAGTCTTGTAGACAATGCCCCACGTCCATTCCACCTCAGGTCAGAGCCAGTCGTGGTAGAAACTCCTCTTCCTTGAGGTTGATTCAGGGACAGGCATGTGACAGTTTTGGCTAATGACACGTGAGGGGATGTGAGAGTGAATGAGACTCCCAGGACATTTGTCTGGCTCTCCACCTCCAAGCCTGTGGCAGGACCCTACTTCCTGGTCCCTTGGGATTGGCTGGATGGGGCCATGTGACCAGTTCTCCTGGAAGAGCTGTGAGAGAAGTGACTTGGAGGTGGTGGCTGCTCAGGTAGCCGGGGTCCTGAGAGGTCCCCTGCCAACCAGCAGAGGACCTGCAGAGTAGCTGAGAAATAGAGCTTTCTCGACTTACGTCAGAGATTTTCGGATGTTTGTTACCCAGCATAGCCTGACTGAAACAGGGGAAAAGTCTTTCTCCTAAGAGAGATGACAAGAAAACATGGCCTCCCTTTGTCCTACAGATGCTTCTGGGTCCAGACAGAACATCACAAGCTGCGGCTGTCCTCTTGCTACCAGCCCGAGGATGAGGCCAGCACTGAGTGCGGGAGAGAGGAGGTGGAAGGAATCGGGCCCTTGATGACGTTGTCAAGGCGCTGGATCCACCCTCCCCGCTGCCTGCCCTGCCTCCGAGCATCCTCTTCTGAGAGACAACAAATGCCCACAGTGTTGGGGCCCACCAAATTCGGGTTACTTCAGCCAGAAGCACTCCACTGACACAGGCCCTGTACTTTGGGGCAGTTACTGAGCCTCCAATCATAACGCTGCTATTGCAACCTTCCATGGGCTTCTGGATCTACACCTTCACCCGGGGAGGATCTGGTCGGGAGGAGAGGTGATAAACTGGGACCCCCGACATCCAAAGGAGGAGTCAACTGACATACCCAGGTCACCCTGCCAGCTCAAAGCCAGGGCTGTCTCTACAAAGACCACACTCTAAACGCCTAGGTTTCAATGCCCCAAGGACAGCAGAAGGGTGCTTGGGAGGGGCACCGCACTCTCTGAAAATGCAACTCTACGTGCCTGCCAAGAAAAGACATGCCACCCTCCCTTCCCCCAGCCAGGCCTCGCTCTCTAACACCCCCAGGAAAGGAAGACAAAGCCAGAACACAATAAGCACAGAGCGTTCATTCTTACTTTTCTTACTGTCCGAGGGCCCCGTTTCCAGCAATGTGTGGGGTTTTACAAAGGCAACTCTGACTACAAGCAACCTTCACCTCACTGGCTGGCTCCACACCTGGCCAGGTGCCTGCTCAAATGTGGCTCCGCCATCGCTGGAGACTGAAGCGTTGATGTCCTTATTCAGTTTTCCCAAAAAACTGCTATCAAATCCTAAGCACTAAAGGAAAACGTCGGCAGTGGCTGGGATCAGCCAGGGGAAAGTGGCAAGTGTGGGTGGCAGACAGTGCTGGCTGCTTCCCTAACGTCAAGTCTCTCTCTCCTCCTCGGCAACAGAATCCCAACTGTATCTGGGCGGCAGCGTGGTCGGTTAACGGACTACATCTCCCAGGCTCCCTTGCACTTCTGGCCAATGAGGCACAAGTGGAAATGCCACGTGCGACTTCCAGCCAGGAAAGCTCCTCAGAAGTGTGCCGGGGCCTCTGCCTCGTGGGCTCCTTCAGGCCGCAGCCCAGGCAGCCACCCCGGGCCAGGAGCCACAGGCCACGGGGCGGACAGCAGCGGGGGAAGCCGGGGTCCCAACAATGTGGGAGAAAGTAATGATCTTGTCTGAATCTGTATTTTGCAGCTAAACCGAGTCCTAATAGACCCCCCTTTAGCTGCACATATTTTACCAGGCTTCACCTCGTCTCTCAGCCACTGTCCCCAGTGAACACAGCAATACTTTATCCAATCGTGTAATTCTCTTACTAATAAGACTTATATTATTCCAGTGCAAACTAATTGACCTATGTTGACCATTCACTGGGATGCTGAATATATCCCTTTTGGGGTCATATCTATCATCACTGCCCAATTTTGGTCAAACCGATCGGAAACTGGGACATCTCAGCATCTTACCATGCACAGACCTGGGCAAACATCTCTGGCAGAAGAGATGGTCAAATAGCTGTCTTCCACCTCATCTGAGAAATTTAAAAGCAATTACTCTATCTTTTCTTAGAGGATAAAATTGCTTTCACTAGCTGCAGTTTCAGGCCTCTCCAGGCAGAAGCTGGGGGTAACTGACTCCAGGAGGGCCAAGGTCGGGGTGCCTTAATGGCAGCAGGGTTGGCTACGGGATGCTGGCTTGAGCTTCCCACTTGGCCACAGAGGAAAGTGGCCAAGAGGACAGACGTAAATGTGAGCAGGAGCCTCGCCCACGCGGGGGCTCTCGCCTGCTCTGTCAATGTCCTGCAGTGATGGGTGGAGCGATGGCAGATGACATAGCCACTGTCAGCTGCCACCGCAGCAGCCATCACCATCTCTGTTCCTGCTGGTGGAGCTCGGATTCTGCTCTGGCAACCATCCCTCTTGTCACATGATTTGAGTAAATCCTGACAGTTTAAGATAGTCCTAGGGGTGCAACGTGACCTTGCCAGGGGTTGGTTCATGGATGGGCAAGTGACCCCGTCTCTTCTCTCTTAAAAACAAAAAGAAGCTCTTGTCTCTTTTTCTGCAGGGCCCTAGTTCTATCTGGGGCCATGGTAGCTATCACGGGGTCACTAGTGGAGCCGGGTCCCTGAGCTGCAGAATTAACCAGCCCTAGGGCTGTCCTATGTCTGGACTTCTTGTTATGGGAGATGATAAACCCCCTAGCGCTTCATGCCTTCTTGAGTTAGGTTCTCTGTCACTCGCAGTCAAACACCTGCTAACTGATGGGCCACTCTTCATGGAGCTGGCAGAGGAAAACAAAAGAAAAAACAAAGCCAGCCGGGGAGCCTGATAAACACGCGTTGGGGCCAGCCCAACCCCGCAGACTTGCTGGGCCTGGTGCACGTTTCTGTCCTAACGCTCTGTACTAAGCTTGGGGGTTCGTTCATCCTGCACACAAAGGTCACAGACTCCCGAGGACAGGGACGGCATCCACCTGCCTCTGTACCCAGCCAGCAGCACAGGCCCTTCACTCGGCAGTAACAGCCCTTATGGAGGCTCCAGGACGTCACGGGACAACCGAGTAGTAGGAAAAGGGGAAAGTAGCTGAGGCCAAGGCCACTCAAGCAGCCCTGACCTGCTCCTGGGCCTTTTACCGTAGGCTGGTGACGGACTGTGAACATGAGGTGTGCTAGGAACATTTCACAGGGCTCGGAACCAGACTGTTCCTGGAGATAGAAAATGCTGAGACGTGGGCTGCAGAGGGCAGGGCCGGGCTCCACTGCCCTGCGGAAAGAGAAGGACTGTCAGGAAAGAGATGGAGTCCCGGGAAAAAGCGGTATTTTTCCATTTGCTAATGACAGTGAGCCTGAAATACAAAGCCACGGCCGTCACTCCTGTGGGTCGGGGTTCTGGAGGGGACCATGCGTGTCGCTTGGACTTGGAGCATGAGTTCAGGGTCCTTTGGGCAGGAGGACAGCTCCGGACTCAGGGTCAGCCCCCCAGAATCACAGGCCTGGGATCCCACCTTGACTCTGTCACTTCCTGGCAGAGTGACCTTAGCCAAGTGATTCCCCTTGATGACCTTGAGCTTCCTCGCTGTAAAATGGGGATAATTAAACTACATACTTTGTGGAGCTGCCGGAAAGACTCCCTGAGATCGCACATATAGATCCACGGAACACACCAGAGAACCCAGAAATAGTTTTGCACAAACACGCCTAATTAATGTTCCCCTCAAGCAAGGCGATGGAGGAGGGGGCTTTTTTAATAAATGGTGCTGGAAAATTAAACATCCATAAGCAAAAGGGGAACACAACCGTTTGAAACCTCTCACCTTAGATAAAAATTAACTTTAAAAAATTAACTCAAAATGGATCATGGACTTGAATGTAAAATAGTAAAACTTCTAGGAAAAAAAAAAAAAAGAGAAAAATCTTCAGGACCTAGGACTAGGCAGAGTTCTTAGATAACAACAAAAACATGATCCATAAAAGGAAAAAAAATGACAATTTGGACTTCATCAAAATCAAAACCTTTTGTTCTGTGAAAGATCCTGTGAAGAAGATGAAAAGACAAGCTAAAGACTGGGAGAAAGTATTTGCAATTCACGTATCTGACAAAGGACTTGTGCGCAGAATGTACAAAGAACTCTCAACCACGGAAAAACACTGCATCCAATTAGAAAATGGGCAAAAGACACGCATAGACAAGTCACTCAAGAGGATATACAGTTGGCAAATAAGCAATGAAAAGATGCTCAACATCATTAGCTGTTAGAGAAATGTAAATTAAAGCCACAACAAGATATTGGTACATACCTATCGGAATAGCTACCATGAAAAATAGTGACAACACCAAATGGTGGTGAGGATTTGGAGAACCGGATCATTCATACATTGCTGGTGGGAATGGAAAATGGTACAGACACTCTGGAAAACGAATTGGCAGTTCCTTTTAAAACTAAAAATGGGCTTACCATACGGAAAGCAATTGTACTCTTGGGCATTTATCCCAGAGAAATGAAAATTTATTTTCATGCAGAAACCTGTATGCCTGAATGTACATGTTCATAGCATGAATATCTGTTATGGCCACAACTCAGAATCTACCTAAATGTCCTCGCATGGGTGCACAGTTAAACTGTGATACGGCTACCACAGAAGACGACTTGCAACAATAAGGAATCGACTATAAGACTTGCAACAACTTGGACGAACCTCGAGGATATTATGCTGAGTGAAAAAGACAACTTCAAAAAGATATATGCTGTTTGATTCCTTACAAATAACATTCACAAAATAATAATAATCAAAGAGATGCAGGCCGCGCATGGTGGCTCATGTCTGTAATCCCAGCACTCTGGGAGGCCGAGGTGGGAGGATTGCCTGAGGCCAGGAGTTCGAGACCAGCCTGAGCAACCGTAAGATCCTGTCTCTATTAAAAACAGGATAAAACTAGGCAGGCATGGTGTCATGTGCCTGTGGTCCAGCTACTCGGGAGGCTGATGCAGGAGGGTCGCTTGAGCCCAGGAGTTTGAGGATGCAGTGATCTGTGATGATGCCACTGCACTCTAGCCACAGCAACAGAGTGAGACTGTGCCTCAAAAAAAAAAAAAAAAAAAAAAAAAAAAAGGAAAGAAAGCAAGCTAAAAAGAGATGCAGAACAGATTAATGGTTGCCAGGGGGCAGGAATGGGGAAAGGGGAAAGGGGATGGGTGTGGCTATAAAGGGGTGGCATAAGGAGTCTTTGGTGATGGTTACACATGACTATACGTGATAAAACTGCATGGAGCCACACACACACACACACACACACACACACACAACTGCATGTGTGACTGGTGAATTCTGAATAAGCTCTACGTCCTGTACCAGTGACAACGTGCTTTGCTAGAGCATTACATTTATACAGATGTTAACAACGGGGGAGGCTGGGTGAAGGGGTCATGGGACCTTCCTGTACATTTCTTCTTAACTTCTTGAAAATCCATAATTATTTCAAAATAAAAAGTTAAGAATAATAAAGGGGGGACACCAAGACTTTGGGGAAAAAACCCTGCTCCCAACAGCTCTCAGTAACATCATCGCCACCACCTGTGTTACTGGTTCATCGCCCTGTGCCAACTGCCACTTCCAGCTTAGCCCAGGCGGCCCCACAGCCCACCTCCCGCACACACTGGATTCCTCTTCTCCCGAGTTCCACACCATCCTGCTTATCTGTGTCTGTGGCCTCCGCTCTGTCTGGAACGACCTTCTCCCTCCTCTCTGCAGCAAACTCCTCCTAATCTCTCAAAGCTCTGCTTAAATGTCACCTCCTCCGGCAGCCAGCCCGGACCTCCAGGGCCAGGCTCTTCCCTCCTCCTCTGTTACGGTGCTCGTCACAGTGTGCCTGGTTTCTCAGGTCCTCTCTCCAGCAGAGTCAGCAAGCGTTGACAACACGACCCCCTAGCAACTGAGTGTCTCAAATATTCCTCCTGGCACCTACCACACAGCAGGCTCTTGGGACCCTTTGCTGAAGGAAAGCTGAGCGGTGGCCGTTAGAAGAGGAAACAGTGGGTATGTTTCCCCAGTTCAACAACAAAGGCTTCGAATCTAACAATGGCTTGGTGTCACGGCTTCCAGAGCATGGTCCCTGGACCAGCAGCATCCATGGGGCGCACTTCACCCCAGATCTGCCAGGTCAGAAACTCGGGAGTGAGGCCCAATCATTTGTATTTTAACAAGTCCAGCTCTGGGTGACTTCAAGGCACGCTGAAGATTGAGAACCGCTGGTTTAGTGGACAGATCCCTGGAGTTAGGGCAGGTGGTTTTATTTAAACAATCCCACTCACTCCATCCTTTCATCTAATATGTACCATGCTACGCCACGTGTCAGACCTGTGCTGTGTGATGGGACACAGAGGGGACCTGGAAAGCTCCTAGACCTCAGCGAGCATACTCGCTCTCTCACCCCTCTCTCAGGAACACGTGTGCACGTGTGCATGCACATACGCTCTTAACTGGTCTAATAGAACGGAGAGTGCTCAAGGCCATGGTCAGTAACTACACAGGGAACTGAGGGCAGGGAGGCAGCACCTCCTCTCGTGCTGGAAGAGCTTCAGGGAAGGCTTCCTGGAGGAGGAGCACTGGAGCTCGAGTTGGCAGGATGGGGCGTGTGGGGTGAGGAGTGTGAAGAATTTCCAGGCCGAGGAAAGAACATGAGCAAGGCTCTGAAATGCAGATAGCCAGGAAGCTGGAAGTGGCCGGTGTGGCTGATGTGTGGCGAGGCACAAGGCTCGCAAGGGGCGAGAGGGATTGGTGGCCATAGGGAGGGGCTGAGGCTGTGTTCTGAGGGTTCCAGGAGTCGTAGGGGTTTGGAGTAGTGGACAGACACAGCCAGATATAGAAAGATCCCCTTGGCTGCTGAGTGGAGGGTGGGCCAGAGGAGGCGAGATGAAGCCCCCTGGGGTGGCCGGGGCAAGGCAGCAGGGAGAGGAGGAGGGGCGGGTGACAGACGTGCAGGAGGCTGGATGACGGGTCATCCAGGATGAGGCCCATAGCTCTGCAGCTCTGGGCCGAGGAGGGGGACTGGCGGGCTGCCCCGAGACAGGGACTGGGGGAGGAAGGACATAAGGCCCCGGGGAACAAGCTCGGCTGGAGCCAGATCCTGCAGGGCCTCGAGTGCCCAGCTGTAGAGTCTGGGTTTACGCGGAGGGCACGGGGAAGCCACGGAGGATTTGGGGCGATCTCTCAGGCTGCCAGGTTGGGGACGGCTCCAAGGGGGCAGACTGAAGCCGGAAGGATCACAGAGACTGGATGCTGCTGGTGGTCTGGCTTAGGGGTGGGGCCGGAGAGAGTCAGAGAATGGCCGTGCTGGCCGGTGGTCTCGCTCAAACCAGTGATGTAGGTGTCAAGAAAATGGCCAAATGGTCAAAATTCTGCCGCGAGGAAAGCCAAGGTTGAGTCCCACCCAGCCCAGTTCAGCACCCCCCCTCCTTTTTTTACGTCATGCAGGTGCCGATGTCCTAACAGCTGTGAGAGAGACACACATCTCACACGTGAGCATGAAAACCCAACTGTCAGGCTTATGAACTACAAAAGGAGCAGCCCTTAATTTTAACATGAGACACAGCCAACCCCCCCGGGGGGGGGGGTCTTCCGATGATCTCCAGGGCTCCAGAAACCCCATAAAATGGCAAATACAATTGTGAGGGGGCTGCATTTCCTGGGGAAGAAAGATCCACAGCTGTCATCAGGTCCCTTAATTTGAAAACAATTAAGAGATTCTGACCTTTCTGGGGATGGCTTGTATCTGGCGTAGGTGGCCGAGCCGGGGGTGGAGAAGCTCCCAGAAGGCTGCCGGTAGGGAGGGACTCTGTCGGCCCCTGCTGGTGACGCTGTGTAAGGGGTTTCTGGGAAGCTGACAGGCCTGAAACACAGACAGGAGAGGAAGGGGCAGGGGGTGAACGGGAGCCACTCCTGCCCTCCGAGGGCGAAAGACAGGCCCAGCCACATCCCCTCTGCTGTCGCCGCTGCGGATGGAGAGACAGATGCTGAGCACAGGGCGGTGGGAGGCCAGGACACCCCGAGTCCCCTCTCCCAGGTTCCACTCCTGCCCCCAGCCCCCAGTTTCTGCAGCGTGACAGGGGCTGCCAGAGAGGGTTCTCGCCCCTCGCCTGGGAGGAGGCATTCTCCTGCAAATTGGGTTTATTCATTTGTCGGGAAATTTTCTTTATCTTTTAATATATAATATATTCAAAAGTGTTTCTGTAAGTTATATTTGTCATTAAAGTAAAACAAACTCCCTGAAGCTTTCGCCCAACCCTAGAACGAGCACAGGGACAACCTCCACCTGTGGGCTCCCTGTTCCCATTTCCCTGCCCCCCCAAGAAGGATTCACTGTCCTACATTTTGGGCTTATCAGGCTCTTTACCTTTTAAAAAAATAGAGTGAGCTCCCCAGCACTGGGCCCTTGAACAAGGGCCCACAGTGACACCCTAACGGGCAGGAGGGAGACACGGGATAAGTAGGAGGGCAGAGGCTGAGGCGAGGAAGAGGATGGAGGAAAACAGGAGAGAGAAGGGCCGAGAGCAGAGGGTGGGTGGGAGACAGGGGCTGGGGTGCCCCTCGGTGGGTCCTTACCTCTTGCTGTGCAGTGGCTGGGACTCCCGGAAGGGGACCATGGGGGCCTGCTTTGGGGGCCGGCTCAGAGACTGGGCATGGCCAGGGGTGGCCGGCGTGGCCCACTTGGAGGCTGGTAGAGAGTTATGGGACGCGGGCCCGCTCCACTGCCAGGGAGCATTGCTGCGGTAGGGGGGCCGGCCCCCCGGTGTGATGCTGTCCTGCTCGCTCTTGGGCTCCGAGGTATTCATGTCATAGGTCTCTGGCCAGCCCCTGGGAAGAAAAACTTTGTTACTCAGAAAGGCCCCGGCTCACCGGCACGTGTGCCTGCTGCCGGAGCTGGGTTTTCCTGACCAAATCCAAGCCATGATGACCTATTTCAAAAACCGAGTGGGATACCCTTTGAATTGGTCTGAAACTTACCAGAGCTCAGAGTCCTCAACCAGGACAGGGCCCGACTCAGGGGCTCTGATTGCCAGGCCCTTCCTACGTCATCTCCTCTCCCCTCCTCCCCGTTCTACCTGACCCCGGCCTAAAGTCCGCCAGTGCCCTCCGCGCACCGGCTCGGCCCCCCTTGGCTGTACTTGGGGCCAAAAAGACGGATGCCCTCGGAATCAAAGGACAGTATCTGCCTTGTTCCAAAGAATCTCAAAGGCAGCTGGAAGAGGAGCAGGTGACCTACTTTGCAGGGTGGTTAAAAAAAAAAAAAAAGCCACGAAACCCAGAACCTTGAAATAGATGCAGAGCGGCCGAGACTCCCCCCAGGCCAGGCTGGCATGTACATCGCACGCTCCCGGCTCGAGGCGGGAGATCCGTGGCCGTGGCCGGGCCGGCGTCCTCCACTGACGCCGCCGCTGCAGTGCTGCACGGGAGGGGGCTCTGAGCCCCGGGAGGGGCCCGTGCTCACAAAATCCACCTCCCCGCAGCTGTGAGAGCTGAGCTTTGGGGAGCCCTGAGCCTGGAAGCTCTCATGCCCCCACTGAGCCGATCCTCCAGGCTCTCCTGAGATCCTGGGAGCCCAGGGAACTTTCATGGCCTCCCGGTAAAACATCCGGCGGACTTGGTGGCTCAGAGGCTGCCATGTGCCCGAAAAGTCATGAGTTGGGAGGTGGGGCCTCACGGGACGGATTCAGGGTGAAGCCTCATGAATGGATTGATGTCGTTATCAAAGGGGCTTGTGGGAGCGGGTTCTCTTTCCCTTCTGCTCTCTGCCACGTGAGGTGGCAGCACTCAAGGCACCATCTTGGAAGCAGAGAGATCAGGTCCTAACCTGCCAATGCCTTGATCTTGGACCTCCAGCTTCTAGCACTGAGAAATACATGGCTGCTCTTTGTAAATTACCCAGTTTCAGGTATTCTGCCATAGCAGCCCAAGCAGACTAAGACAGAGGCTGTGGGCCCAGGACACGGCTGGTAAGGAGTCATCAAAAGGTGGACCAAGGACGTGCTCTGGCCCCGGGGTCCAACATACCATGCCCCTCGGCAGCATCACGGTTGGAGCTGACCCTTAGCAATTCCTTCCGGCAGTCTGGGTAGGTGCCAATGTCTCACCAGGCACCAGGTGAGGAATAACAACACAGGAATGCCTAACAGAGCCTGTGACTACGCCAGGCCCAGGCAGAGGTGGAGGAAGGTGTACTCACCACCCCCAGGCAGCGCACACCTGCCGTGCCTGCTGGCCTGGCTTCTACACCCCCTTCTCCTGATAACAGGTCTGTGTGCTCAGGGTGGGGCTCATCCCACTTCTTGACTCCAGGTATGAGCGTGTGACCCAGGCCTGACCAATCAGAAAGTTGTCTCCTCCTGGACACAAAGATTAGCACAGGACTGCAAGTGCCCTAAGCAGGGCCAATCAGAGCCAGCGAGGAACTGTTTCTAGAACTATTGGGGGAAAAGATATATTTCCGCTGAAGCTGCTAAGCTAGGGTGGGACCTAAGTCCAGAGCTGTGGGGGTGGGGTCATCTTTATCACCAAGAAGTGGGAGACCGCCCCACGATGGCAGCAGCACAGAAAAGGAGACAGATGATGAGACTCCTGACGATGGTGTCTGAGCCCTGGATACAGCCACGCCTACACCTTCCCCTCTCTCCTAGTCTTGTCAGGCACCTGAGCCAGGGAAGACTCTTCTGCTCCACCATGTTTGAGTTTGTTCTGTCGCTGGTACCCAGAGTCCGGATCAGTACATCACATTTCAGGGATAAGCTGACTGACGCAAAAGAAGTGAAGTAACTTATCCAAGGTCACACAGCTAATAAGAGGTAGAAACTGGATTTAAATATAATGAGTTGACTCCAAAGCCCACAACTTTAACCTCCATGCACAATGGCTCACTGTGCAGTGGTTTGGGAGCCACTGGGTAGATATCTTGGGTCTCTGGCCTTTTCCCTAGTTACTGACAGCTTCACCCTGGGCCAGGGGCCCCTGGATATGACTTCAAAGAGGGAAACACTGCTGGGTATGGTGGTGCGTGCCTGTAGTCCCAGTTACTCAGATTCACTTGAGTCCAGGAATTCAAGACCAGAGTAGGCAACATAATGAGATCCTGTCTCTTAAACAAAAAAAGGAGGAAAATAATATTCAATCACTTTGAAGGCAACACAGAGCGGTAGAGAGCCAGGGCTCCCGGGCCGGATGGCTGGTTCAGATCCCAGCACTGTTACCCCCCGTGTGGTTTTGGATGAGGGATTTCCTTCTCAGAGCCTCAGTTTCCTAATCTGTAAGATAGGGCTGGCTGTGGGCATTCTATGAGCACGAGCAGAGAGTCTGTCACATGCCAAACGTTTAACAAATCGGAGTTGGCACTGTTGCTCTCTCCAGCTGATTCTGCGGACTGTCTACCCCGCCCTCCCACAAGCTCAGAAGCCGGAGCCTCCCTTCCACTTTCTGAAATCCACCCACACCACCTGGGGGCTTGGGAAAAAATTCCTGCCCAGCTCCTCCTCTCTATCTTTCCCATGTAATCTGAAAATCAATCAGCAGCATCTAGATCACCCCGAGTACTCAGCAAAAATGCAGATTCCTGGGCCCCGCCTCAACTCATCAGGATCAGAATCTTCCGTGAGGCTGACGCAGGAATCTGCACTGTACCGAGCAGCCCGTGCTGGCACCGACACAACGGCTGAGAAGCCTCACTGCACCGATTTAATTTCCAAATGGGCATCCCTGCCTCCTATCCTCATCCCCGCTTCACCCACCAGGGGCAACCATTGCTCCTAGTTTTCTGTGTATTCGAGCAATCATTATTTGAAATAGCAATAAAAGAAGAACAGCACAATATGCCCCTGTATAGCATCTTGCTTTTCCCCCCAATTAATATATCACACCACGCACTCTCAGCAAAACACATTCCCTTCATTTTCCTGAAACAAGTGATTAATACTGCAACACCCAGATGATCCGGGATTTACGCAGCCAGTTCCCTAAAGATAGATATTTAGGTTGCTTTTTGTCTTCTGCCTACACCAAAGGTATCCATAAACATTCCGTCCAACCTCCTGGCTCACATGTGGGTGGTGTCTGGGGGGAACGTCCCCTGCCCCAGCTCTGAGCACTTTCCCTCCCTGCCTCCTCTTCCTTGAGTCTGGACAGCCTAGTCTCTGGGGGCCACAGGCACTCCTTTCTTATCTCTGCTACTTGCTCACTTACGGGGTTTCGATTTCCCTTTTTGGGGAGGAACTTCCAGCTCCCTTGACCAGAGGCCTGAGATCTAACTAACTGGGAGAAAAACATTCCCGGATCGCCATTTCCATCAGCAGCAACAGAGAAGCAAGACAAGAGGATCCCTCCTGAGCCTGCACAAGTGCCCAAGGTCCTGGTGACACATCTTATAGAGGCTCAGGATGTCCTTTCAGCCGCATGGCCCAGTCCCGAGCAGTGGCCCAGGGGCGTGGAAGGATGACCCCTTGCACTGTCCTCAGTGTCTGAAGTGCATGAGATTGGGACAAATGCCATGCAGCCTGGCTGGTGGCAGCAAGGGCACCTCTGCCCCTACCCCATGTCCTCCCCTTAGGGCTCACTGAGACAGACGTTGGAGCCCGGAGCCACGGTTGCACCGAGAGGCTGGAGGGACTCCAGAGCCAGGGTTATCAGCTCTGCAAATGAGGTCTAGACACCTCTGCATTTGGAGAACAACAAAAACCACCCAAGTCTCAACCCACACTCGCCCCTGCAAACAGGAGATCCTGTTTCAGCAGCTGCCTTGTAAACAGAGCAGGATGGCAAGTCTTCCTCCTAAATAGGGCAGGGAGCAGAACTCGTCTGTCTGGTTGCACCCTCCCTGGCCTTGTCTCCCCAAAGCCAGAGAACGGCGGACTCTGATTTTTGCTTCAGTTTGTCCCTACCTGCATGTTCGGGGATCCCCTTGCGGCCTCTCTCGCACTCCCCGAGTTTTGGAGAATCATCCAACAGGCGAGCTGGCCCATCGTGCGCACCGTGTGAGTGTGAGAGCGATCCTGTCCCTGCCTGAGGAGCACAGGGAACTGGCCTGTGGGGTTATCTGGGCTTGACTTGCCCTTGCAGAGATCCGAGTGGGTGTGGCTGGGCCTTGGCTCTGTGCAGAGGTGGAAGAAGGCTGGGGAAGAAGGCTGGGAGCAGGGGATGCCTGGGGCTTACTGGAGTCCTGAGGTTGAGGGACGGGGGTGTGGGCAGGGGTGGCCAAGCCCTTGGCTTCAGGGTTTGGGCCTGCCCAGAACTGTCCCCGATCACGTTCAGAGCACGCGTGACTCAGACAGGTATGAATGGAGCGCTCACACTCGCGTGCCCGTAGCTCTCGAGGCTTTCAGAGGTGACAGAGTATAATGCGGACGGGCAAGTCTGGCTTTGCGTTTTGCTTTGCCACTTACTCTGCACCAATGACTTGTCCACTCTGGGCCTTGGTTTTCTCATCTGTAAAGTGGGGATCGTGTGAGCCCCGTGAGGTAGTATGTGACTACGGCACTCATTGTCACCCCATCTCATGTCCTCCTCTTGGCTCAATCTGCTCCAGCCACACAGCCGTACTTTCTGATCTGTCAACAAGCTGCGGGACTTTGTTCTCACCTGCAGGCCCTCCCTGCCCGCCCTGCCGGACGTTAGCTTAGTGCCCTTTATCTTCCTCACACCCAGTATCTCAGAGCTCGTGTCTCCAGAGCCTCCTAGAGGGGCCTAGAACAGTCCTAGGTGCTTTACAAGTCTTATCTCCAACTTCACAACCACCTTTGTGGAAAGGCTCTGTGGATGTCCTCATTTTATGAGTGGAGAAACTGAGGCACGGGGGGTGTGGCCACCCGCCTAGGGTCACAGGTAATACAGGGAAGAGCTGGGATTCGAACCAAGGCGCCCTCACTGCAGAGCCGGCCTTCCCCACGACGCTCCACTTCCCCCCTTGCTCTCTGAAATAATCCTGTTTACTTGTTTACTGTTTACCTCCCCTGACCCATTCATCAACTGCATTAGGGCCAAGGCCTTGGCGTCCTGTGTCACTGTGTTCCCAGAGGTTGGAACATAGCGATTCTCTCTCTCAGTGGTCACCTTTGGAGATTGCTAGGGGACTGACTCATTTTTCTGAAAACTGTATTTATCCTGCCTTCCCTGTACAGATGACGCCTCAGAGTAACCCAACAGCTACTGAAGCAAAGTTCCTCTCAGAAGAATTCCAGCCAATAAATGAAGCAATGACAGAATTGAGACATCACTCCTCTGCCACTGTAATGACATAATGGATCCAGGCAGAGCCCACACATAGCGGCTACACTGAGGGGGGATGTAGTACAGGTCAGGCTGCTGCCGTCTGAACCCTCTGCCTGCGCTCAGTGTAACTCACAGAGGGACGCCAGACACACAATGCCTCCTCCAGGATGCACACCTAGGAGTGCTGTGGCTGAAGACATTCAAGTGGAACCTGATCCAGCTTCCACCTCTAACTCGAGTTGACGGAAGATACCTGTGCTGGAGCAACAGGTTACAGGACGCCATGGGAGGCTAAAGCCAGGAAGTGGGAAACTCTAAGGACAAATGACCTGGTTTCTTTCCAAACTAAATTGCAAAGAAAAAAGAAAAAAAAGATGGAAGGGAAGCTTACAGATTCAAAGGAACCGAAGAGACACGTAGGCCAAATGCAACAGGAGGATCTTGATTAACAAAACCACTGTTTTTAAGAAACAGTTGAGGCTAGGCGCGGTGGCTCACGCCTGTAATCCTAGCACTCTGGGAGGCCGAGGCGGGAGGATGGATCGAGGTCAGGAGTTCGAGACCAGCCTGAGCAAGAGCGAGACCCCATCTCTACTAAAAATAGAAATGATTTGGACAGCTAAAAATATATATATATAAAAAAAAATTAGCCGGGCATGGTGGCGCATGCCTGTAGTCCCAGATACCCGGGAGGCTGAGGCAGGAGGATAGCTTGAGCCCAGGAGTTTGAGGTTGCTGTGAGCTAGGCTGACGCCACAGCACTCTAGCCTGGGCAACAGAGTGAGACTCTGTCTCAAAAAAAAAAAAAAAAAAAGAAAAAGAAAGAAACAGTTGATAATAAGGAATTACCGTTAGATTTGTTAAGTGTAGTAAGGAAAAAAGGTCCTTGTTGTGTAGGGACACATTCGAAGGTCTGGGATCATTTCCGATAATCCAAGGTGCAGGGGCAAGGGAAGAGGATGTAGAAATCATAAGATCAAAAAACAGAAACTGGCCACACGTTGACACACGTTCAAACTGGGGGCTCAGTATACTTTCATTGTATTTCTGATATTCCATTGAAAATGAGACATAAGAAACAGTCCTCCACCGGCTTCCCATTGCACTTAGAATAAAACCCAAGCTGCTCCTGTGGCCCACAGAGCCCCACACAATCTGCCCCATCACCTCTCTGTCCTTTGCTCCCAGCTGTCCCCCTGCTCACGCTGCTCCGGCTGCACAGGTCTCCCTGTGCCCCAGGAACACGCCACGCCGTGCACGCGTGGGAGACTGTGCCCTGGCTCGCTCCGTCTGGAGCCTGTTTGGCCCAGAAAACCACACGGCTGCCTCCGCCATGGGGCCTCTGCTGCCCACCTCGTAAGCCGCTCTCCCTTCGTGCTGTAGCCCCTTGGGTCACCCTGCTTTCGTTTCCTTCTTAGAACTTCTCACCCCCAATCCTGTATTATGAGTCCACCAGGCTCCGCCTTTCGGGGTCGGTGGCCTTACCTCCGGGGCGTGCCGTCGTCGAAAGGTGGGATGATGACCACCTTCACAGTGACAGAGGTACGCAGCAGATCGATCATCTGGTCATGGGTCAATGTGACCACAGCCACCTTGCAGATCTCCACTAGCCGGCTGCCCTGCCGGAGGCCAGCCTGCCAGGCGAACCCATAGTCCTCCACCTCAGCCACCGTCCCGTCGTACTTCACATGGAAGCCCAGCTGCCCGAGCCCGTTCCGCCGCAGGGTCATGTCCACCGTCTCCCAGCCGTTGGTCATCACCTGCAAGCAACAGGCACGATCACCTAAACAGGAGCTGTTGGGTCAGCCCCTCTGAAGACCCCTCGTCAGATTCCCCCCTTTAGGCAAAAGACCTGCTGACTCCCACCTGCCCTTCCAGGTCAAGCCGGGGTGCCAGCAGGGTGAACGCCCACCCAGCCTCAACCGGCGTCCTGGTCCTGGTTTCTGGAGAGGAAACTTGGACCTGCAACCCTGCTGCTTATTGCCGAGCAGAGACCACGGCGGTCGGGAGCTATGAATACGTTCTCTAAATGTCCTGGTCTCCCTCGTTCCCACGGCCAGTGGGATCGCACTTCTCAGCTCCCTTGTGGGTGGGGGCGCTCCGGGACTCGTTTTGGCCAAAAAGCTGTGAGTGGAATTGGTATGTCCTCTGGGTGGGGGTATTTAATCGCCAGTGTGACCCTGTGCCACAGAGACCAGTAACATTCTAGACAACGGTGGCTATTTGGGCAGCTGGGGCCCAGCGCTAGAGCAATGTGGAGCATTGCTGTTCACTCAGCTGAACCCAGGGTGAACAGACAGCACAAGCAAGAAATAAGCCTTTGTGATGTAAAGCCACTAAATGGTATCCTGACGGACGCAATGACTCCAACCAAAATCAGCAGGAGAAGCAATAGGCCAGCAGTGCGAGGATCCTTTCTAGATTAGGAGCTCACATCATATTCTCTTCCTTCATGACATCGTCCTTGGAAGCACAAACCTCTTCCCCATCTCCTCCTCAGACCTTCCCCCGCGTGGAGCCGGCCAGACCCCACACGGGCTTCCCTCCAACCTCTCCCTGACGCACCCGTGTGAGGTTTTCCCCACGTCAACGCATTACCGCGGCTGCGAGGACCCCCGCCCTCAGCATGCCACCGGTGACTCCCTCCTCTTCTTGGGATCACAACAAGATGAACTTAAAAAGCCGTGGCTGTTCAGCAAGTTATACCAAGACCTGCCTGTTCTTTCCTAAAACTGCATTGTGGAAAAAGAACAGGTAATGGTTCATATTTCCTGGGAGAAGTCATTCCCTGGCTAGAGATTCTGCTACTTAATGTACCTATTAAAGTGCTGGCTTTCATGCTTTTCTGACCACCACTTGAACTAAGAAATAATTTTATGTCACAAACTACCCTACATATTCACATATTTACGCACACATCCACAGCCACAGACAGGCCCTGCAATGCAAACTGCTCACATGGTGGATGGCAAGTAAGAGTCTGGATGGCAAAGGACTTATCTGAACCTGTCACCAAATCTTTCTGGTTACTGATTTGGACAGTGAGAATTTGGGAGGTGGGGGAACACGTATGACTAAAGCAATGCTTCACAAAATAGTACTTACCTTTACTCAAAGATGCGCTTTGATTCTCTTATTCTTTCCTATCCTACTGCTAAGGTGCAGCCCTAATGAATGGGATAAGTGCCCTCATAACAGAGGCCCAAAGAGCTTGTTCACGTCTCCTATCGTGTGCAGACACAGCAGGAAGGTGCCATTGGTGACCTGAAAAGGGGCCATCACCACACACTGACCCTGGCAGCACCTTGATCTTGGACTTCCCAGCCTCTAGAACTGTGAGAAATAAATTTCTGTTGTTTGTAAGATACCCAATCTAAGGCATTTTTTTTTTTTTTTGGAGACAGAGTCTTGCTCTGTTCCCCAGGCTGGAGAGCAGTGAAC
The DNA here is from genome assembly GCF_041146395.1 of Eulemur rufifrons. Lineage (NCBI taxonomy): Eukaryota > Metazoa > Chordata > Mammalia > Primates > Lemuridae > Eulemur > Eulemur rufifrons. The sequence continues at coordinate 5,985,656 of NC_091006.1, read as the reverse complement.
GATCATAGCTCACTGCAGCCTCCAACGCCTGGCGTCAAGTGATCCTCTTGCCTCAGCCTTCCCAATAGCTGAGACTATAGGGGCACGCCACCATGCCCAGCTAGGTGTTTGTTACAGCAGCTCAAAGGGACTAAGACACATATCCTTTAAAATTATTGAGACCCAGTAATCAATTTCACAGCCCATTCATGGGTGGCAACCTATTTGACAATTTCTTTGACAAGAAATCACTGTTAATTTTTTATGTATGATTTAAAAAATAGGTATTTTTTGAGTCTGTGTCTTTTAGAAATAAGCACTGAAAAGTTTACAGATGAAATGATATGATGGCTAGGATTTGCTTCAAAATAATCAGGGGGAAGGTAGAAACCAAACTGGCCATGAGTTGATACCACTGAAGCCAGCAGTGGAGACAGGGTTCATACACAATTTCTTCTACTTTAACATATGTTTAGAATTTTCCATAATTAAAAAGTAAAATTGGTTTGAAAGGCAAGTTGACTGCTTAGAGCCTCAAAAAAGAAAATTGTGACTGTATTCATTTATCTTAGTCCATTACTTCTGGTTCAGGAATAAAAAATTCTTCTTCCCTTTGAAGCAGTCACTCTTGTGCCCAAAGGGTTTGGCTGTGGGTTATGTAGAAAAGTCCTATGTGTCCATGCCCATGACCAATCAGGCCACACCAGCCCTCAGAGTCCCGGGCTGTACCCACAGGGAGGGGCCAACCTTCCACAGAGGCCCGGAAAGGGTACATGCAGGTAACAGTGCAACACATGCTGCCTTGGCAAGAACCGCCCGCTGTGATCCACTACCCATTTTCCCTCTCTACCTTTTAGTGATTAGACCCCCACCACGAAACCGGGTTTCAAGGGCACACGGCCACCTAGTTGGAGATCACATTTCTTAGCTTCCTTTGCAGCTGGGTATAGATGTATGACTCAGTTTTGGCCAACAGGATACGAATCGATGGAACTTCTAACTCATGTTCTTAAAAATAAAATTGCTGCCCTCCACACTCACATTTCCTCCCTTCCTGCAGACAGGAACGTGGCTATGGAGTGACTCAGTCTGACCATGAAGAAGGACAGTTCTTGCCTCCATACAAGAGAACAGGGGAGACACAAGGTTGAGCCCCTACGCTGTCCCGGCCAGCCCTGAGCAGCCTGAGTGCTAACGAAGAGTATGAGCTCCCATCTCGTTTCAGCTCCTGGATCTTTCAGTCTATTTTAGCAGCTCGGTCTGTAACGACCTACCCCAGCTGCTCTGGATCACTTTAGATGAGGAGGAGAGAGCCAGTCTGTCTCTTCGTGTCCTGAGACTTGTCTCCATTGCTTTTGTAGCAAATCAAAGGAAGTCTCACATGAGGAGAACCCGTCTTGATATTGACAAGGTTCCGGAAGAGACACAGGGCAGAGGGAGCAGCTTATGACACCAAACACAAAAACCAATTCAAAAACACCTCTGCTGTCTTATGCAGCCACATGGCCCACGGCCCCCTTGTCAAAGCTGATTTTCCTGGGGGCGGGTCTGTGCATCAGGGATTGGGAAAGCCCTTCGTGTGCTCAATTTCACCGATATCTCACGTATGAGGTGGGTACGACTAATTTGCTTATTTTACAGATGGGGAAACTGAGGGTAATGTCACCTGCCCAGGGTCATAAAGCAGATGATCTTGACCCTTGCTTTTTGCCACTCTGCTGAACTGCCTGCTGCTATGCTGTCCTCCTGGCCCCTTTTCTCTTTTACTAAGTTCATAAATTTTACTTAAAAATCAGGGCCGGGCACAGTGGCTCACACCTGTAACCCCAGCACTTTGGGAGGCCTGAGCAAGAGCGAGACTCCATCTCTACAAAAAATAGAAAAAATTAGCTGGGGTGGTGGCACATGCCTGTAGTCCCAGCTACTCAGGAGGGTGTGGCAGGAGGATCGCTTGAGCCCAGGAGTTTGAAGTTACAGTGAGCTATGACCAGGCCACTGCACCCCAGCCTGGGTGACAGAGCGAGACTCTGTCTCTAAAAGAAATTTAAAAAATAAAAATAAGTAAAAAGGAGCCCCCCTGCCCATTCTTCACCAGGATGATTCTTATTTATTGTCCTAGTCTCATTTCCTCAGGGAGGCGCTCCCCAGCCCCTGGCCTGGCTCCGCAGCGTGGGTGCCGGTGGGCACCATGGACAGGAGACGTGGGCCGGTGAGCGTCACGGCCGCGTGGCGCACTTGTGCCCCATCTAGAGGGAGCGCCCATCACCCTACTTCAGCACATCACGGTCCTGTGCAAAGGTGGGCCCACCTTCTAGAGCAGTCAGAAAGCCACATTCTCGAGAAATCCCCTGGATGTTAAGCTTTGGTAACCAAATCCGTCTGAGGACTGTATCCAACCCATGGATTCGAGACCTTCTCCTTGTCCAATCTAGGTCCCTGTGATAGGCTCTCTTGGCATCCTTAGCACCCCCCTTTTTAAGCTCTTGGCACTTGCAATTGCTTGTTCGGTATCTGCCCTGGATGGGAGCCCCAGGAAGGCAGGTCTGGGCCCATTATGGTCACTGCTGTGTCACAGCATTGCCCAGTCCAGGGCCAGACACATAATAAAACTCGTTCTATTAACAAACTGTATGATGCCATTAGTTCAGGACGTCTGGGGAGGTCGAGTCAGCCTGCCAGGGTCTGAACCCCCGCTCTGCCAGGGGAGGGCGTGGAATCCTCACCCTGGAGGGCTTCCCAAGGAAGACAGACTCCCTGTCATGAGTCACTTGAGCTGGGCCTGCCCCTTCATAGGAGATGGCTTATGTCATCGTTTCCTGCCCACTGGCTCCTCAGCAGGCTTTGGGGTGTTGAGGCTGGGGGTGGGGGATGGCTTTGGAAATGTGCTCTGAAGGGACTGTACCAACAGTAGGCACGGGGGTGGGTGTGGGACAGAGTGGCACAGAGAGGACGTGGGTAAAACATGTAACCTGGCACTGGGCCTGGCATGGTCCCTGCTCAAGAAACGCCAGCTGCCGTCAGGACTTTGAGCGATGGAATAGCCTAATGTTTAAGAACCCAGGCTCTTAACTCACTCTGGGCCGTGGGAAGTTACTTCACCTCTTTGGGCCTCAGTTTCTGCATCTGTGAAGTGAGGATGACAACGGTATCTGCCTCACTGGCTTTGTGAAGAAGAAATGCAAAGCCACGCAAAGCACTGACCAGGGTCTGACCCACAGTTGGCCCTCCCCAAAGGCTACTGCTGTCACGACAGGAGGGCACGCATTCGTGCACGCACTCGGTTCACGCTCGCTAAGTGTCTGCTGTGTACCAGATGCTGACCTAGGTGCTGAGGACACAGCAGTGAACAAACACATAAAAGCGCGGCAGATGACGGCAAAGCAGACAAAGTGGTGGAGTATGCTCCAGGCCATCTCGGGAAGGGGCTTTGCAGTCTTAGATCATGGGGCTCCACTGACAAGGTGACGTGGCCAAAGGCCTGCAAGAAGGGAGGGAGGGAGCCACGTGGGGATCAGGGAAAGTGATCTGGGGAGAAGGCACAGGAAGTGCAAAGGCCCTGGGGCTGGGCGCCTGTCTAGCACACCTGAGAAATAGCAGAGGCCTCTGTGGCTGGGGCAGAGAGTGCCACAGGGAGACAAGGTCAGAGACGTCAACAGGGAGCCAAATCATACGAGGTCTCCTGGGCCACCCAAGGACTGTGCCTTTTACCTAGAGTGAGCCGAGGGTTGGGAGCAGAGCAGTGACCTGACCAGATCCCTCTGACCACCGTGCTGAGAGGAGGTGACAGGGAAGCAAGGGTAGAGGTGAGGGAGACCAGGGAGGAGGCTACTGCTACACTCTGGGACAGATGAGGGTGGCTGCTGCCAGGGTGGAAGCCATGGAAGAGGACGCAGCAGCTGGCACCTGCCTACTGAGGCAGAGCTGACGGATGTGGGCACGAGAGGGAGCCCGGGCTGATGCCGAGGCATCTGATGTCAGCAAACAGAGTGACAGACTTCGCCTTTCCCGACACAGGAAAACTCTGTGGGGGTGGGCAGGAACACCAGGCGTTTGCTCTTGGATGTGTTAAGTTTCAGGGGTTGCTCAGACACCTGGGTGGAGACGCTGAGTAAGCAGTTAGAAACCAGGCTTGAGTTTGGGCACAGGCAGGTTTCAGAGTCAGAAAAACCTGGATTCAGACCCCAGTTCTGCCACGTGCTGGCTAAATGACCTTATGTGAGTGTCTATATTTCTCCGAACCTCAGTTTTCTCATCTGACAAGTGGGGACAAGAATAGGATCTAAACTTCATGGGGTAGATGTGACAATTACGTGAGATCATGCATGTAAAATGCTCAGCACAGAGTAAAGGTTCAGTAAACTCATTCGACGAACCAACTAATGAGTCATTACTGAACACCTACTACGTGCCAGCCCTGTTCTAGGCACAGCAGACAAGCAAGTGAGTAGCTTCCCAGACCTCACTTCCTAACGGGAAATCTAAACACTGGCTATTGTTCCCCCAGTGGCACGAACTTTGGAGTTAGGACAGCTGAGAGGTCTTTACCAATCCATCCTGAACTTAATGAGAGGGTGCAAAGGCCTAGGAGGGTGAGGACAGCCACCAGTCACAGCGGCACAGGGAGGTCACAGCCACCCAAGTCAGGCGAGCCTGTCTGGGAAACAGAACTCATCTAATCCTTAAAACCTGGACATGATGCGGGATGATTCTCGTTCCCATTTTTCAGATGGGGAAACTGAGTCACTAAGAAGCTAAATACCTTGGCTCAAGGTCACACAGCTGGTAAGTGGCAGTGCCAGGACTTGAAGCCAGACTTTCTGGCTCCAGAACCTGTGTTGTTTTTTTGAGACAGAGTCTCATTCTATCATCTAGGCTAGAGGGTAATGGTGTGATCACAGCTTACTGCAACCTCAAACTCCTGGGCTCAAGTGATCCTCCTGCCTCAGCCTCCCGAGAAGCTGGGACTACAGGCATGCACCACGACACCCAGCTACATTTTCTATTTTTAGTAGAGGTGCGGTCTCCCTCTTGCTCAGGCTGGTTTGAACTTCTGAGCTCAAGCAAGCCTCCTGCCTCGGCCTCCCAGAGTGCTAGGATTACAGGTGTGAGCCACCGCGCCTGGCCCAGAACCCGTGCTTGCTCTTAACTCCTGTATTACACTGCCTTCTCTATTTGGCATGCATGACATGTCATTCTCCTAAACCCACCAAACAGGCCATCACTGACCACAGTGTTCCTTCTCCTGGAGCTCAGATGTGACCTAAGTACTTCTCAGCACAGTGCTTAAGGCAGATATTACCAACTAAGTTGTCATCAATCTGCCACTCTGGATTTGGTCAGTGGTCTGAGCTGTTCACCAGTTTAAGTGACTGTGAGTGTTTGTCTTTTAATAGGGCAATTTGAACCACTCACATTTACTGAGATTACTAACATTTAACTTATTCCTGCCATATAATTTTACATTTCTTTTGTTTCTTTTATCATGGTTTCTTATATTTTTTCTCCCGCTGCCTCTTGCCTATCCTTTAACGGTCTGAATCTTTACATTATATTTTAATTCTTCTGGAAAGTGCTCTGTTACATCTTTAACATAAGCTTAAACTTACATTTTCTACCAACCTCTAGGATTAATGTCTCTTGTCCTTCCACGGTGGTGGCCTGGAGAGCCCCGGATCCCCGGCCCAAACCCTCCCCAGAAAGAGCCCCTGCGGCAGGACCTGCCAGACCTCTAGTGTGTAAATGACAATCCTGATTCTCCTGAGGCCAGTTAGTGTCTTGGCCTAACTGACTGGGTAGGGACGTGGCCTCCAAGGCCAAAACCATGTGAACCGCTGCGCCACTGCCCGCTCGCTCCCTTACCTTCAGTCTCTGCACGATCTCCCTTATGTCCTCCACAGAGCCCTCTGCGGCCTGTAGGAAGATGTGGTCCCCTCGCCCATAGAAGATTTTGAGTGTCGAGGCGTCTGGGGTCCAGCCAATGACATCCCCGCAGTAGCAGTTGAACACCACCTCCTTGGTGCGCAGGTCCAGGAGCACCACAAACTCATTGGAAATTCCCAAAATGCAGTCGATTTCGACCCCCTGGGCGTAGTCCTGAGCCGCCACCCTCCAGGCGATGGCCCCCGAGCTGTGCTGCTCAGCGCCTGCCCGGGCTTTTGTCTTCTCCTTCTTCTTGGAGGTCAGGGAGATGAGGTTGAACTTGCCAGTGGAGTCAATGGGTGTGTTGGAGACACAGTTTTCAGCCAGGTCCTTGAGGTACTCCTGGCGGGTCCTGGTGGCCATGGTGTGGAACTTGTCAGACTTGTGCGCCGCGTTCTCGGCGTTAATCACCTTGGCCAGCAAGAAGTCTCTGAAGACGTCGGATTTGCGGAACGTGGTTCCACTGGGGATCGGGGGCCCGAAAGGAGGAGCGTCTTTGGATCGGGTCACAGCCATGCTGAGGAGGGAGAGATCATTTAGACGGTGGAAAGAAACGCACTAAGACTCTTTAGAAAGAAAACATACGATCAAAAATAGGAGTTTCCTTTTGAAGAAGGAAAGTCCGTGTTTAATTAGTAAGTTGCTGGCTAACTAGGTTAGACATATAATAAAAAGTCTTGGGGTGAGGGGGATCTGCTTCTTGCTGGGTCCCTGAGGGATGGAGGTGCCGGTGGTGACAATATTTAAAGACCACTGTGGCTGCCTCATGAAGGGACTAAAGGAGAACAACACGTGCGGGAGACCAGGACGGAGCTGCCCTGCGACCCCGGCCGACCAGGCCAGACCCCTCGCTCCCCATCTCGCGTCCACTGTCTAGCGACCCTGTATGGCCCAGGGGCGCGTATGGCCTCGGGTTAGTGGATTCCCCGCAGGTCCTCAGTACTGACTGAAGCAATGATTTGAACTTGGACAGACCCAGAAGAAACAGATTTCTACCAAAGTACAGTGGGTGTAGGTTAACGGGCATCTCCCGGAGCAGACATTCTTCAAGAAATGCCACACAGACCAGGCACGTTTTCTCCTGTAAGGAGTCCTGTGGGTCTGGCTTTGGGACGGATGAGACGGCCTCGCTGGTCCCTCAACCCTAACTAACGGGGCAGGCAGACTGTGCTCTACAGATGTGAAGCGCTTTGCAACTTCTTCATTCAGCACTTGGCTGTTTATAGTGACATATTTTGGCTTTTCTCATAGTCCTGATTCATAATTTTATGAATCATGAAATTGCAAACTGCTGAAGGTTTTTCGGCAATCAGAACAGCTGGTCCCTCGCTTCCCGGCAGGAGGGACCGGGTTTTTACAGGCCACAGGCAGCAGGAGGACAGTAACGGGGTGACTTGAAACAGCAAAGGATGATGACTCTTTACACAACCAGGAGATGGTGTGACCACGAGATAGCTTGATGAGTATTTCTAGAACACTCATAATTATTTATTCGACAGTTATTTTCTCAGCACCTGCCATGTTTGGGCCAGGCAACTGTCCCCCTGGCAAAGATGTCTTTAGGGCCCGCTATGTGCCATGAAGGATACAGGACGGTAAATACGACAGGGCGTTACCTTCAAGGGAGACGAGGGCCACACCACCAAGTTGTTTTTATGTGTGTGCGATGAGCGCTGTGACAGAAACGTGTCCGGCAACAGCACACAGAAGGGGTAATGCACCCCCGGAGGATGTCAGAATATCCGAGTTCAGCCCTGAAGGACAGTTAGAAATTCACTGCGGGGCAGCGGGGGAGCCGGGCGGAGGGGCAGGAGGCCGACGGGAGATCTGTGGCCCGGCTCCCTGCACAGGGCGGGGACGGTCGGGTCTGTCCTGAGAGCAGCTGCCTGTGGGGGAGGAGGGGCGGGGAGGGGCGGGGGTGGCTGCGGGGCAGCTTTGGTTGTCTGTCTAACATTTTCTTTCTTTAAAAATACAGGAAAGAGGGAGAGCCGAAATAAATAAGGCAAAATGTTAACATCTGTTAAATCTGGTGGTGGGCACATGGGTGTCTGTTACATTATTTTCTGTACTTTTCAGAATGTTTAAAATATCACATAATAAAAATATTTTAAATTAAATTGTAAAAGGTAAGAAAGGTTTGTGCATCAGAGAGAACTCGCTCTGGAGCCCATGCAGAGGCTAACCTGGAAGGGTGGGAGGCCGCAGGCCACTGTGATGAGCCCGGTAGGAGGGGGCGAGCAGGGGGGAGGAAGGGGAGAAGGGCCCCCCCAGCCAGCTCAACCCCCGTCTCCGAAGCACTGCAAAGGCGCCTCCGTTCCTTGTGTGTCTGTGTGAACATCTCCCATCACCACCAGGGCCGCCTTTCGGCTGCCGAGGAGCAACACACCTTTAAACCCCGGCATCCTCCGAGGTCCTGAGCCCCACACAGCCCGAGGCGCAGGCATTCTGCAGGTGTCACGGTGTGTCCTGGGAACAAACGGGCTAGCGGAGAGGGGTCTCAGGCCTGGGGATGTGCCCACAAGGAGGCCCTGCCACGCAGTGTGCCGGCCCCCAGCAGCCAGCGGGCAACACGTCCGGAACAGCGGTTCCCGCCGGCCAGCGCTGCCCACTGGGATGCCCTGCCTTCTCCTGCACACCCCGCTGAGAGAAGCCGGTGGATCCTGGCCGTGCCACCGAGACTGCCGGCGCACACACGCACACACTCTCTGATCCAGCACCTCCGTTCCTGGGAATTTATTCTACAGCTGTGGACTTGGACACGGGTGTGGTGAGAGTATAAACAAGGCCTCGGGTAACAGCCCAGATGCCCGTTCACTAGAGGACAGGGGAGGATTACCACGCATCCACACAACGGAATATTACGCAGTCATATAGAAGGAAAAGCACTTTCTGTCCTGGTACGGAAAGAGCTCAAAAACTGTTGAGTGAAAACATACAGGATGCAGAACAGTATGTATGATATGCTATGATCTGTGTTAAAAAGGCAGAAGAGGAATAATTACACTTGCTTGCTTGTATGTGCATAAAACATCAGGAGACACGAAATAGCTAAGGTGGCTGCCGCTGTGAAGGCAGCAGGGCGGGCGGGGGTCAGGGGTGGGAGGGAGACGTTTATCTGCATATGATCTTTTTTTAAGTTTTTTTTCTTTTGAGACAGAGTCTTGCTCTGTTGCCCAGGCTAGAGTTCTGTGGCATCAGCCTAGCTCACAGCAACCTCAAACTCCTGGGCTCAAGCAATCCTACTGCCTCAGCCTCCCAAGTAGCTGGGACTACAGGCATGCGCCACCATGCAGGGCTAATTTTTTTTCTATATATATTTTAGTTGGCCAGATAATTTCTATTTTTAGTAGAGACAGGGTCTCGCTCTTGCTCAGGCTGGTCTCAAACTCCTGAGCTCAAACAATCCGCCCGCCTTGGCCTCCCAGAATGCTAGGATTACAGGCGTGAGCCACCGCGCCCGGCCCGCATATGATTTTGTATCTTTTGAATTTCAAACCATTTTCAAAAAATGGAAAATAAGAGCCTATTCCTTAGTCTCCAGGGACAAGTGCTGACCTGGGCCTGGGTCACCTATCGGATGGTTTCAAGGACCACTGCTCTATCTCCCGCCCCACATCCTGAGGGCTGTTCACTCGTCCTTTCAGGGCTGGCCACCACCTGGGGTGAGCACTGTTGCTTGGGAAGGACACAGAACAGGTGTGAGGCCTGTGCTACTTGTCATCACGTGAACTAAAACCCCTCAACTCTACGTCCCGAGCAGGGCCACGTCCACAGGAGAGCCCTGCCTGCCCTGCCTCCTCTTCTGATTTTCTTCTGGGCCACCATTCCCACACCTCTCAGTCCTCGCGGCCTGGTGCCTAGGCTCGGCCGGTCATTTTGGCTCTAGGGTAGGCACGTGGCTCTAACCAAGTCAGTGAGCTTCAATTCTGGCGCTTCTATTGCAACTCCTGGGAAAGAAAAACTTTCTTTTTGCTGGATTTGCGGCTGGGAGGATGTTAAGCTCGGAGCTGCCAGAGAAGCCACTGCAGAAGCTCTCTGCAGGAGAGCAGAGCGGATCCAGTCCTGCCTGCGCTTGCCGTCTCCGACAGCCAACAGACACAACTGCCTTTTTGTCTCGAGCCAGACTGAGATGGGCTTTCTGTCATTTGCAACAAAAGATTCCAAGCAAATACAAATCCCTGATGGTTTTCTTATCAAAACTGGGGAGCCATGCTCCTTTCTGGTGGGGAGCTGCTCTCCTAGACGGCGTGGGAATGTGTGGACGGAGCTCCCCTACCGAAGCCCCAGCCAGCCGCACAGGGGGCCCACGCGGCCCGGCTGTCTGCTCTGCACGTGCCTGAGGCTGGCAGCAGGTCTCACGACGTCCAGCTGTGTGCACAGGGCCGGCGGTGTGCGGCGCTGCGTACCTGTAGCAGACGTTGTCGGTGCAGGGGTTGTGGACGCGGACAATGATGAAGACGTGCTGGAAGTGGGAGCGGATGTTCTTGGGGGTGAAAGGCAGTGCTCCGGGCTCCTGGAAGATGATCGTCACAATGTCGTTTCCTATGTGCCTCTTCCTCAGCAGCTGGTAAATGGGCAACGGAGGGGGAAAGTGTCACAGGTTAGCTTTAGGGGTCCCGCCTGGACCATCGCAATAGCTCCTCACTGTCTCCAGGTTCCCACTCTGCCCCCCCCCCAGTCTGTCCCCAACACAGCCAGAGGAGCCTGTGAACGCCTGAGTTGGGTCATGTCCCTGCTCTGCTCAGAAACCCCCGGGCGCCCCCTCACTCAGGGTGAAGGATGAAGTCCCCACCATGGCTCAGGAGGCCCTGTCACCTCTCTGACATTTCCCACACCCCCCATGCTCACTCTGCTCCAGCCACGATGGCCCCCTGCTCTTCCTCAAACTCCCCAGCAACATTTCCTCCTCAAGGACTCTGCACCGGCTGCTCCTGCTGCCCGGAACATTCTTACCCCAGCGCCCCACATGGCTTCCTTCCTCACCACTTCAGGTGTTTGCTGAAATGTCTTATCCAAGACACGGAGGCCTCTGCTCTCTTATCCAAGATCCACCCGCCCCCAACACTCCCGTATCTTTGCTGTTCTGCCCCCACAGCTAAGCACTTATCGACCCTGAGCACACACAGGCTTCCCTCTTCCCGCTGCAGCGTCAGCCCCATGAGGACAGGGATTTTGTCTGTTCTGTTCACTGCCCACTGCTGCATCCTCAGGACCTAGAACGGTGCCTGGTATACAGGAGGTGCTCAGTAAATAGTGTCTGTTGAAAGAGAGCACAGGCCAGCGGCCTCCGACTTCCTCAAAGCCACACTCGCAGACAACGGCAAGAGTCAGACCAGAGACAGCTGGCAGGGTCAGTTCCAGGCCACCACCCCTCCCCTGGACACCTGAGCTGAGGACAGGGCAGCTGTGGCTCCAGATTGGCCCATGGGAGCCCTGCCTTCTCTCCCTCGTCTGTCTCTGAGGAAGACTCCGTTATCTTCACAGGTGATGTTGTATTCACAGCGTTTTCCTTGTTTGCTGAGGTTAGTCAGTAACTGCTAAGGAACCCACGCTGGTAGCACAGGACCCACAGACGGGAGTCCCGGGCGGCCCTAGATGAGGGGCTCACAGTGCAAAATCCAGACACACACAGCAGCTCAACTCACACTATGGGACTGCTAGTTCTTTTTTTTTTAAATTTGTTAACTGTTTGTTTATCAAGAGAAACTATTCCTTAGCCTACACATTCATGTTTCATAGTCAGGAACACAGGTCAGTGACAAACTTTTACGTATAATAATTCAACCCAGAGAAATTCTTTCTATTCCCAAATCACTGTGCACTCGGAAAGGTACCAGCATTCCGCATCTCGTCAACATCTTTCACGGAATCGTCAATTCTGTAGAAATCTGCGTATGCCTTCTTTCTTGTTTCAGCGGTAAAGGGGTACCAAACAGATACCAAACCACACCTGGCCTAGTCTCTAATCCCAGACAAAGTGACCATGATACAGAACGTCTCCAAAGCCCAGGGCCTCCATCTGATCCACAGGACGGTACCACGGGACCCAGTGCCGGGCAGGCAGTGGCCAACAGCCAAGGGAGGGAGAATGCCTCGCGCCTAACTGTGCATCACCTGGAAACCACTGACCTGCTGTCTGTTGTTGGGGGTATAAGGGAGCAGGGTGGAGACGTGGAACATGATCTCATAGTCCTGGTACGTGGTGTAGAGGGAGTGGGTTCCCGTGGAGTCGGCTGAAAGAGAAACACCAGTTAGCACTGTGTTTCCAAAACCTCTGGGTTTTTGCCATATCCCACACGCCATCTGTGCTGGTTTTTAACTTGATACTTCTACTTAAATCCACTCGTTAAAATTAAATAAATTTAGATAAAAAGGAAACCTCATGTTATGCACCCACCGGATTGGTAAAAATTAAAAAGTCTGACAGTACCAAGGGTTGGTGAGGACATGGAGCAACCGGAACCCTTTATGTGGCTGGTTAAGTGTGGACATTGGTACAACCACTTTGGAAAACTTTTTGGCAATATTGCTTAAGTCTGAAGATAGGCTTAATCCATAAGCCAGCACCTCCTCTCCTAAGACCACGGCCTAGAGAAATCTGCATGTGTGCCCTTAGCTATGGGTACAAGAGCTTTCAACAGTCAGTCCAGGCAGGGATGACCACACTGCGGGTATTCACCCTGGGGTCAAATGCACAGCTAGGAAAAGGAATGAGTCACGGCTGCAACATGGGTGAATTATTTTTTTGAGTCAGAGTCTTGCTCTGTTACCTGGGCTAGAGTGCCGTGGTGTCAGCCTGGCTCACAGCAGCCTCAAAGACCTGGGCTCAAGCCATCCTCCTGCCTCAGCCTCCCGAGTAGCTGGGACTATAGGCTTGTGCCATGACACTCGGCTATTTTTAGTAGAGACGGTCACGCTCTTGCTCAGGCTGGTCTCGAACTCCTGAGCTCAGGCGATCCTCCTGCCTCGGCCTCCCAGAGTGCTAGGATTACAGGCGTGAGCCAACGTGCCCAGCCCTCACCGGGCCTCTGAACCTTTGCTTGTCGGGTGGGCATGCGGTGCTGGCTCACGTGACCTAACTGGGCCCCCACTTACTCTTGACGTCCAGCTGGGCGGCGTACTTGGTGAACCCCTTCAGGCAGACCTTCTCGCCAATGAGGGAGAGGAACTCCTCGAAGGCCGGGCCTGCCTCCTCGTTGTTGTACATCTCCTCCTCCGAGCTCTGGCCCGCCTTGCAGTAGAGGATGCCCACCTTGTGTTTCCGGCAGAGCTGCAGAGGCGAGAGTGGCTTTATGGAGACAGGCCAGGCAGGGTTGTCAGAGGGGACAGAACAAAGGGGTATTTCTAAGGCATTCAGCCCCGGGAGCCGCTGGGATCGCTCAGGAATTCAGAGCGACGGCCAGAGCGGAAGCAAAAAGGCGTTGGGGCATGTCCCAGCTGTCCTTCCCCGCTCTCCCATTCCAGAGGGGCACAGCAAGGCGCCCATGCCCCTGCTCTCTCTACGGCAGGCGGAGGATGGCTGGCGATGCCACTCTTGAGTAAAAGGGGGTTACCCTAGCTGGCTTCCCACAGCAGGTGGCCTGGGACAAGCTGAGATCCTGCAAAAGCAAAAGCTGGTGGGCTCAGGGCTTACAGTTCAACACTTTTTTTAGGGAATGGGCCCCTCATAACCATGCTCATTTTAGGTACACTGACTCCCCCAGTCACCTGCACATAGGCCAGTGAGTGGCTCTCCAGGGACTGAGAGTCATTTAACTGGGGTCTGCGTGTGGCTGTAATTCTAACAGCAACTGGGAACACTGCGGGAGAGGCCAGGGGAGCAGAGGGAGCCAGCGTGCAGAGAGGGGGAGGAAAGACACACACACACACACACACACACACACATACACACACACACATGCATGGAAACCTAGTGGCTATCTCATCCCAGACTATTTCCCTCCTAAGCCCAGTTACATTCCTGCTCTTAGCAACCTTTGAATTTGATACTAGGTCCCTCCTTTTGCTGAAACTAGCTTAAATAGGTTTCCGTTACTTGCAAAAAAAAACAAGTGACCGGGACAGAAAGGCACCGGGAGGAGAGTGCAGGCTACGGCTCCCACGGCCCCACCTTAAGCCCCGTGCTCACCCCTTGCTCATCGAGCTTCAGCAGCTGCTCCGTCACCTTGGGAGTGTTGAGGGCCAGCCGCAGGCAGTGGATGTTGAGCTCGGGGATGACATACTCCAGGGCATCCTTCAGGGGGAGGCCCCGCCCGGTCCCGTGCTTCGTGGCTGTGGGCGTGGCATCTTCCAGGATGGAGCCCCGCAGGGTGATGAGCTACTCAAGGAAGAGAAAGGGAGGTTAGGAGGCTCTCAGGACCTAGACAGGGATTACAGCATGCAAGGGGGGGGGGAGGGAATCCCATTTGGAAAGAGACATGCGTGATGGTTAGAAGCGCGGGCTCTAAGGTCAGAAAGCCCTGGGTCTGAGCCAGGATTTGAACTTGCCATCTCCTGGCGCTGTGATCCTGACCAACTGATTTTATATCTCTGAGCCTCAACTTTTCTTTTGTGAAATGGGTACAAGATAGTATCATAACTCTGAAGGGGTGTTGGGAGAATTAAATGAGACAGTGAATGTAAAATACCTTCACTTGTTCACCACGTATTGGCTGAGCGCCTCTTATGAGGCACTGAGTCCTGTTCCAAGTGCAGCGAACAAAACAAAGATCAGTCTTTGTGGAGCTGATATTTGAATAGGGGAGATGATTAGGTCGTGTAGTAGGAAGTATTATCAATAAAGCCAGCTCCACCAGGAGGTGGGCTCTCATTGTCATTATTACAGTGACATTGTATTATAAACATAGTACCATAAGCTCTCGTGTAAAACACCTGCGTGTCCTGAATGTTGGTACCATCGTGGATCTCAAAGTGTAGCTCTGGTTTTCAACCAGTTCAAGGAAAAAAAAAAAAAACAAAAAAACCACCACCAGTGATTCTGATTTGGTTGGTCTGGGGTGGGACCAGACACATATGTATTAACCTGTATGTATGTGTACACATATATACACACGTATTTTTAATACATGTATTTTTAATACACGTATTTTTAATCCCTCTCAGGTGATTCTGATGTACAGTCAGGGTTGAAAACCTTTAGTTAAAGCCAAATACGGGGCCGGGCACGGTGGCTCACGCCTGTAATCCTAGCACTCTGGGAGGCCGAGGCCGGCGGATCGTTTGAGCTCAGGAGTTTGAGACCAGCCTGAGCAAGAGCGAGACCCCCGTCTCTACTAAAAATAGAAAGAAATTATATGGACAGCTAAAAATATATATATAGAAAAAATTAGCTAGGCATGATGGTGCATGCCTGTAGTCCCAGCTACTCGGGAGGCTGAGGCAGGAGGATTGCTTGAGCCCAGGAGTTTGAGGTTGCTGTGAGCTAGGCCGACGCCACAGCACTCTAGCCCGGGCATCAGAGTGAGACTCTGTCTCAGAAACAAAACAAAACAAAACAAAACAAAAAAAACCCCAAAGCCAATCACGGCCATCCATTTTATTCCCATTCCCTGGATGTTGCTTTGCAAGTTTTTCCTATAGCTGGCCCCCAAACAATTCCAGGCAATGAAATGTGAGGTGAATTCTGCTTGGTGAGAACTCTTGGGGCAGATTTTCCTCTCTGATAAAAGGAAAGCCCCTTTCCACCTGCCCACTTCTTTGTGCTAGGGATACTGGTGTCAGGATGAGATGTCTGGAGCAGTGGCAGCCGTCTTGTGATTATGAGGAAAGAGACAACAAAAAGTCATAGAGAAGTTGATCCCTGCAGCTGTCTACCTCCAGATTCCCCCTCCCCCTTTTTTTAAGAGACAGGGTCTTGCTATGTTGTCCAGGCCGGACCCAAGTGATCCTCCTGCCTCAGCCTCCTGAGTAGTAGGACTACTATAGGTGTACACCACTATGCCCAGCTACCTTTGGACTTCTTGTTAGATAATAAATAAAGCCTTATTTGTTTTAGCTATGGTCTACCAGGGTTTCTGTTACTTTGCAGCCAAAGAAATGTCTAAGTGGTATACCTTAATAACATATCACATTTATGAAGGTGCAGTTCACCGCACTGTGTTCCAGACACTGTAGTAATTGTCTAATTATATATATGAGTCTGTTAAGGGGAGGTTTTATCTGTGTTTTACAGATGAGGAAGCTGAAACTGTAAGAGGCTAGGTGCCTTAATCCAAGGTCACCACAGCTGACAAGTGGCTGAACCAGGATTCCAACCCAGGCTTGACTTCTCCAAAGCTCATGGTTTTTTTCCTTTGATTTTTTTTTTTTTTTTTACCATGAAGTATAATCCACATATATAAAGTATATAACACATATATGTATGGCCAAAGAAATGATCACAAAGTGAATACCTGGGTAATTACCACCCAGATCAAGAAATACAACATGTCCAGCCCCACAGCCCTTTCCTGCTCCTTCTCTTCCCCCCAGAGGTAGCACTTTCCCGACTCCCAACACGATCATTTATTTCTGCCTGTTTTTGAGCTCCATGCAACTTGGATTCTTCTGTTATCTGGCTTCTTCCCCTTAATGCTACATATATGAGATCCAACCGCGTTGTGGGAGGCTGACATTTCTACCATGATTGATTTAACCCCTTCACCGAAATGAGAAGAACTGCGTCCAGTATCTGTCAACTGTGAATAGTGCTGTTGGGAACTGTCACAGACGCATCTCTTGGTGCATGTGAACTCATTTTCTTTAGGGTTTATAGTTAGGAGAGAAATTGCTAAATCACCAGGCATGCTAATCTTCAATTTTACTGAGTTGTCAGTTTTCTAAGTGCTTGTACCAATTTACACCCCACCAGCCCCGTCTGAGAGCCCCTGTTGCTCCATGTCCTCGCCGACACTAGTACACGCTTCGCGCCACAGTGTGCTGCTGGCCACCAGGTTATGCCACGCACTGGACCAGCACCACACCAAGCATGCACGGCAGGGGCTGCAGAACATGACAAGGAAAAATCTCTCCCCAAGGGGCTTGTTACAAGCACCCAAAATACACTTGGGGCTACGGTTTAGTAACGAGGATCGGTGTTAACTACAAAACATGCTCACCTAAATCAACAAACACAGGAGGTGGCAAACATAACATGCCATGACTTCACCTCTAAACATCAGCCCACCCTTGCCAAACTGTACCTGGCTAAGAGGCATGTGTGGAAGGAACAGAATGATCTCATGCTTGGGAGTTTCTAGTTCTGGCCCCGGTAATTAACAAAAAAATCTCTCTTATCATAAGCAAGGTAGTCTTGAAACATCATGCAAAGCAATCGCGTCAGGGGCTTTGCCTGTCAATCTGGGTGGCCCTGGGGTTGTGGGTTTCAGTTAAGGCACCAACAGGATCAGTGTCTCTGTAGCCTACTGACACTGTCCCACAGTGCCCTCTGCTGGGCACAGGGGACAGCGTGGACCAGAAATCATTCTTCCACACTGGAGACAGGTGGCCTATGGTCACATTTTGGCTCTGACCACCTGACCGATGCCCCCTGCTGGAAAAGCTCCCAGCTTTTCCTTCTGCACTGGGGAAAGTAGGGCACTGGCAGGTCCCAAGTGGCCACCTCTTTTTCCACCTGGTCACGTCCAATGTCATTTCTCACCTGGACAGCAGCCTCTTCCCTGTCTCCCTGCCCCACCCCAAGCCCCGTTGGTTCTTTCCGTGGCAGCCTGAGTCAGATCACAGCTCTCCTCTGCTCAGGGCCCAACAACGTCTGGCATCATCTTGTTGAAGGTAACAGATTAAGTGAACTGAGAAAGGGACACACACAGGGCCACATAAGCAAGGAGGTTTCCAATCTGGGCAGGTTATTCTCCACTGGCTCCCGACTCAGCACTGGGTGGTGGGTGGACCCTTCAAGAAATTTTCCTGGGAGGTTACTTGGGAGTCAGTCTGCCCGGGTTCAAATCCCAGCTCCAGCCCCTCCCTAGCTGTGTAAACCTGGGCAAGTTGCTCAATTTCTCTGTGCCCATTTATCCTCATCGATAAAATGGAGATAAAAATGTCTCAGTCAAGGTTTTGAAAGGATTCAATAAGATGTACAATGCTTAGCATTGGACCCTGCATACAGAGAGAGCTCAACACAGGTTAACCATTACTATGTGCAGATACATGCCAAAAGCAGATGTATAAAGCCACACACATAGGTAAGCATCTTTAATTTTTTTTTTTTTTTTTTTTTTTTTTTTTTTTTTTTTGAGACAGAGTCTTACTCTGTTGCCCAGGCTAGAGTGAGTGCCGTGGCGTCAGCCTAGCTCACAGCAACCTCAGACTCCTGGGCTCAAGCAATCCTCCTGTCTCAGCCTCCCGAGTAGCTGGGACTACAGGCATGCACCACCATGCCCGGCTAATTTTTTCTATATATATTTTTAGCTGTCCATATAATTTCTTTCTATTTTTTAGTAGAGATGGGGTCTCGCTCTTGCTCAGGCTGGTCTCGAACTCCTGAGCTCAAACGATCCGCCCACCTCGGCCTCCCAGAGTGCTAGGATTACAGGCGTGAGCCACCACGCCCGGCCCGTATCTTTAATTTTTTAACCGTAAATGGGAAGCTACAGTAGACTTTTTTACCCACTTAACAGTATGCTTTGCAGATTGTTTATATAAATACACACAATGGGACATATCTATTGAACAAAAATAAGGTCTCACTAGACGCACAGTTACACTTGCTTTTTATGCTTAACGAGACTCTCCCTTTTCTACTTTGTGTACTTATGTATTAAGTTCCCAGCAACGAGCATTTGGTACTTTTTAAATAAAAAAGAAAAACTGATAAAACAAAAATCTAAACCTATAACCCTATCAAAACTCATGTTTACCAGGCCAGAGGGAACCCGCTGGGCATGGTGGGCCAGACAGTCCCTGGCCGGTTGGACCCTCCACCCCCACTTCCATGCCCTGGGTGGGACAGTGTCAGCAAAGGGGCTCACGACAGGGCAGCCCTGGCCTGGGGCTCGTCCTGCCCAGGCTCTCGGGGCTGGGGGCCGAGGGCTGGGGGCTGGGAGCCGGCGTTTAGGTGAGCGGTGCCAAAGCCCAGCTCCAAGCCTGTTCCTGCCTCGGTGGGAAGCCTGGTGCTGCCAACGCTCACGTCCCATCTGCTGGGGGATGCGGGCTCGCTTGGGACTGTCTGCTTGGCGGTCAGGGGCGGCCATCTGGGGCAGGCCGGCTGGCTTGGAAAGCAGCCTGGGCTCCGCGCTCTGGCCTTGGCTGACGGGAGCCCGAGGCATGTGCATGTGGACAGGAGAAGGACAGAAGCCCATCCTGAGCTCAAGTCCTGCTCCCCGGCACGGTCCCCCGACCTCTCGGGAAAGAACGACAGCCACAACAGCAGTGTCGATCCCAACAGGATCTGGCACTCAGAGCACTTACTGCCCTGCAGCCTTGTGCGACCACTTCATGTGTGTCGGTCCAAGAGAACCTTCCCGCGTCTCTAGGAGACAGCACAGAGCCTATTTCACAGATGAAGAAACCGAGGTGCACGAAGTAAAGCCATCTGCCCAAGCTCACATGGCAAGCGAGTTGCAGAGCTGTCTGTTCCCAGAGCCAGAATTCAAAGCTGACCCAGCAGGCACTGGGCTGCAGTGGTTAAGGGCATGGGCTCAGGGGCCAGGCAGCTGGGTCCACAGCCTGGCTGTGTTACTGGGGGACCCCGACAGGTGATCATCTCCCTGGGCCTCAATGTCCTCATCTGCACGATGGGGATAGCAATAGGAGCCACAGCATGTGACAGCTGAGAGGGTTTGATGGGTCAATGCATATAGAACACTCAGGACACTAATATGTGCTAATGCTAAAAGTGTCAGCTAATATCATCACTGCTGTTGCTACTATTTTGGGGCTGTGTGACCCTCTGTTCTGCCTCCATGACAGAGGGAGTGTGGCCACTGCCCCTCCCTCCAACTCCCGATGATGGGTCCTCAGGCCTGAAGGCTCTATAGGGCAGCTCTGCAAGGGACTGGGCCCAGGGCTGAGTCTGTGTGTGGCCCATGTATGTGTGTGAGGGCAGAGGAGGCCTGCCGGTGGCTGTGAGAACCTCAGGCGGCTCACAATCCACAGGGCTGACTCAGGGGTAATGAGGGGACAGTAGACTAAGACCCCTCCTGACAGCTAACTTCACTGGGCTCTCTCCAAGTGACAGGCCCAGCACTACCTATTTTATAGATGCGGACTCTCTGAGCCCACGTCACAGTCCTGCAAGCCTGAGATTTCCAAGGAGGAAACGGAGGCTCTGAGAAGGGAAGCCATGTGCCCAAAGTTCCAGAGCTGCTGAGTGGCCAAATTAGGACTCACACAAGGTTTCCAACATATCAAGCATGGTCCTGCCACAGGACATTTGCACTGGTTGTTCTTGCTACTTGCAACGCTCTTCTAGCTGTCCACATAGCCCCCTCTCTCACTCCTTTAGGTCTTTACTCAAATGTCATCTTCCCAGTGACGCCTCTCTTGACCGGCCTGTCTAAAACTCTTAACCACCCACCACACTAATCTCTCTCCTCTGCTATCCTTTCAACCTTGCCATCATGTTCTGCACTGTACAATGTGCTGAGGTGTCCGGTGAAGGACACTGTCCCACGTAGGATGCTGTCCCATGTAGGACGCTGTCCCACGAGCGTCTCTGCTGCCTTTTCCACTACAGATCCCTCAGTGCCCGGCATGGGGGTGGTGCCGAGTACATCTCTGTGGAATGAATGAATCCCAGACCCGTGGCCATGAGACTCAAAGGGTCTGCCCCCTGCCTGGGGTGGCCTGGAGTCCCCAGCAGCTAGTTTTGTGGGTGCTGGGGGTGGGAAGTACAGGAAAGCAGGTACAAGCTGGGAACGGCATTGAGCCCGTTTCAAACCTACTGAATACAAACCACAGCAAAAAAAATTACATTTTGACCCAGTACTTTTGCACTAAAGTCTTCTGACTCTCAATACATGTGACATTGCTGGGTACTTTAAAAATTCGTTCTACATATTCTATTTTCATCATAAACGAAAAGAAAAATGCCAGCACTGTGTTGGTTAAGCTCACAACTCACGAACAGTTCCAATGTGCAGTCTGAGCTGGGTTTGTCAAACCCAGAGGCAGCGAGTGTGGTGGCCGGGGCACAGGCAGACACCCTGCCCTGCCGCTCGCTGGAGGGTGCTTTGGGCAAGTCCCTTAACCTCTCTGTGCCTGCTTTGTCATATACAAATGAGGACAACAGTGCCTTTATCATAGAACTTTGATGAGAGTTAAGTATATATATAAAAAGCACAGAACAATGCCTGACACAGTGTCAAGTAGATTTGCAGTTATAATAACTGTAATAAATATTTATTAGTCTATGACTGTGATGGTCATTTTGCCCAGTAGTTGCCCATATGTCCTACAACAGTGTGACGCAGTGTGAGCTGTCACCTCACATTCTGCCCTGGTGCTCATCTGGCCAGAATGGTGAGCAGAGGGAGGAGGGGCGGGACCCATAGGGGCTGGTGACCACCTGTGGTCTGGCACACGTGGTTTGGGGGCTGCCTCTCCTCGGCGGCCACAAAGCCTGTGTCATCCCAGTCCCCCTCAGTGGGAAGGTCTTGGTTAGGGGACGCGGCAAGGGCCCCCAGTGCAGCATCTGCCAGCCTGGACGAGGTCCAGGACTTGGCTGGCCCCAAACCCAAAGTCCTTGGCAGCGGCAGCCTGCTGCGTTTCCAGGCCTGGGCAAAGGCCAGGCCCGCAGGCCTGGTGAGACCCATTTTGGGAGGTCTGCCCAGCTGACAACTGCCCCCTTTCTGGGAAGGCCTTCCTAATTTGGGTTTTTTGGAAGTCTCTGTCATTTTTGCTTGCCTAGCTCCCCTCTTTGCTGAGGACCTGCCTGTCTCCTCCTCCAGGTGGCTCTGAGGGAACTGTCAGTCATAGCGCCTGCCCTGCCCCTGGAGCAGTGTCCTGGATCCGGCCAGTCTCCTCTGTTGCCCCTGATCACAGTGACGGGCTCAGGGTGCAGGCTTGTGATCCAAGCAGAGCCAGAGCCCGTCCAGATTCCGCAGACAGAAATGAGTCTGCTCCTTTTGGATGAAGAGGTGGAAAGATGTAGAAGATCTGAGCAGTCGGTCTCCATTTTCCCATGACATGGAGAGAGCTTGCTGGTGGCAGAAGACAATGACATTCACAATGCAAAAAGAAGCAGAGCCAAGCAGAGCAGAGAGATGAGAAGAGAGCCTGGTGATTTCATCTGAGTCTCCGAGTCCAGCTATGCCTGAAGCTAGCCCTACCCCTGGGCTTGCAGTTATGTGAACCAATGAATTCTTTTTCTGGCTTAAGCAAGTTATAGATTTCTGTCACTTACAATTAAGAATCTAATAAAGCGTGGGTGCCCCTAACAGGCCTTCTCCCCTAGCCAGGGCTGATGTTTAATTTAGGGGAAGACCTCTGACAGAGCCAGGACAATGGGATTCTCTGCTCTGAATGGGAAGTGACTTGTAGGGAGTGTTTACAGCTGATCAGCTTAACAGCAGGGCCTGCTGGGGAGCTCTCCCAACTCCTGCTCTGCCCCAGGCTTAATGCTTCTCTCCACTACGCAGGACACTTCATGATCCTGAAATGATCCCTCCCCCTCCCCCTCCCCCTTTTATTTCCTATGCTGAGTACCGTTAATCTCTTGCACATAGATTTAGTGATCTTGGGCTCCTGAGTCAGACACAGTGGATTCAAATCTCAGCCTCCACACTTATTCACAGTCCTGTATCATTTTATTTCTCTAAGTCTTAGTATACTGCTCTGTAAAATGCAGAGACTAACAGGATTGCTCTCTGGGGTTGCTGGGAGGATTACATGAAACGAAGCCGGGGAAACGCTTGCCCCCAGAGCCTGGCCAGAGACACGAGTGGGTATTATTCATGTAATAATGACGACAGTGATGGGACCTACCTCGCGGGTCCGGAAGATGATCCTGTACTGGTACTGAGGTCCGTGGTCCTTGTGGTCTTCCAGTTTCTCCCGCTTGATGCTCACGGCCACTGGCCCCAGCTTCTCATCCACGCCAAAGTAATTGGCATGTTCTAAAAAGGAAGAGCAGGCGAGTTCGGGGTCAGCTGTCTGGGAAGGAAAGGTCCCATGGCACAGCAGGCCTGCGGATGGGACCCGTGGGATGCAGGTCGCGGCCACACGTGACGGAGACACAGGAGGGGCAGAAGCCCACCTTACTGGAGTACCGCTGCCAAGGCAGAATTTTTCGGAGCCTCAGTGCTCTCATCTGAGAAAAGGAGGCCTTGACGCTACCCGCGATTCAGAGAGCTGATGTGAGGGTGAAATGAAGCTACAAATATAAAATGTTTAGTATAGTGCATGGCATGTAATAAACCCAGCATCACTGTGGTTAACCCTGTGCTTGCAAATGGTTCGCCCAGTTCAGCTGCCCATTAGCCCTCATGAAGTGGTTAAGACTCTAGTCTACAGAACCTCTCACAGGCTTATATCTGGGCCAGGGCCAAGCCACCTGATAGGATTCTCAGCAGTAAAATGGGCTTAAGGATGAACCCACCCCTCCCTCAGCACAGCAGTGAGGACTAAATAAATTAATGAGCGTGGAGCACTTAGTGCCCTGCATGTACTAAGTGTCGGCTATTACCATCCGCAGGGCATGATGTTTGTTGTCGCCTATGATACAAGCCCCTCAGCATCACCTTTATCTGACCATGTTTCTTTAGACCTAGGTAAATTGGACACTGCTCTTTTTTTTCCTTAGGGTGACAGAGCCTTTAGCATGTCATGGAGCAAGTCTTCTGCTCTATCCCCTAAATGACACCATGCTGCTATCCTACAACCCTTCCCAGGCAAACGGTTCTTCCCGACATACAACCCAAGCATCCTGTGCTTGTGGTGGGTAGACACCAGCAGTCCATCTTGACTCCAGTCGCAAAGTCAGCATTCACCCACCGTCAGAAATTCAAACGGTGCTGCAAGCAGCTGCCTCTCCTTCCCATCCCAGTGCTCTGAATATTTAACGATGGTCCCTAGTCTCATGAGATGCTCTTGGCAAATCAAAGGCTAATCTAAGGCCAAAATATTGTGTGTTAATTAACAGACCCAATCAGAACAGCATCTGCAGTGGGTTAAACGATCTCTCCAGCTGGTCAGAGAACAGAATAAATATTGTACTCCACAGATACCAGTTCGTCCCCGAAGCAGTTACAGGGATTGCTGTTGTATTTTCCACCAACACACACCCAGCACCTTGCAAATCCCCGCACAGGCCCTCCATCCCTGTAGGCACTCAACGCACACTGACCAACGACTAGCTTACTAATCCCCCTGACCCCTGACGCTTCCTCTTAGTAATTTTCCATTCACTGTCCCCCAACCTGCTTCTCGGCTATAAATTCCCACTTGCCCATGCTGTATTCAGAGTTGAGCCCAATCTCTCCCCCGCTGCAAGACCCCTATACCTGTCATGACGGTCCTAAGTAAGTCTTCCGTACTGCACTTTAACAAATACCACTGAATACTTTATTCTTTAACGGCTTCCAGGGCTACACAGGAATCATTTTAAAGAAGAAAATGCTTTTTTTTTTTTTTTTTAAAGCTTCACGATGAGTACTTCCTACCTGCTTGACAACTAAGTGTTTTAATGAGTTAATATAATCTTACTTGATCTACATTCCTTTCACGTAAGTGTTTCTACGTGTGGGTTGAAAAGAATGTGTTCTTTGTTGATTAGGTACAAAGTTAATAATATACAGAAATGTAAAACCAAGTTTAGATTAGTTCGAATTATTCAAATCTTCTAGATCCTTATTTTTTGGCTACTAGATCTGTCAATTTCAATGAGAGACCCTGTCAACTTCTCCCAATATAGCTGTGGATTTGTCTACTTCCCCCTGTAGCCTTATCAGTTTTTCTTTTTTTTTTTGAGACAGAGTCTCATTCTGTTGCCCAGGCTAGAGTGCCATGGCGTCAGCCTAGCTCACAGCAACCTCAAACTCCTGAGCTCAAATGATCCTTCTGCCTCAGCCTCCCGAGTAGCTGGGACTACAGGCATGCGCCACCATGCCCAGCTAATTTTTTCTATATATATTTTTCGTTGTCCATATAATTTCTTTCTATTTTTAGTAGAGACAGGGTCTCGCTCTTGCTCAGGCTGGTCTCAAACTCCTGAGCTCAAATGATCCACCCACCTCGGCCTCCCAGAGAGCTAGGATTACAGGCGTGAGCCACCGCACCCAGCCCAGTTTTTTAAATCTATATACCCCTAAACCACATTGCCAGGTATACAAAGGTTTACAACTACCAGAACTTATTAGTGAATTTTTAAAAAGCAACATAAAATAGACTTCTCAGTTCCTCTAAAAAGTGCTTTTTAGCCTTTAAATCTGTTTTGTGTTGATACTGATGTTCCCGCATTGGCTTTCTCCTGGTAAGCAACTATCTGGAACTTTTTCAGTCCCTTTGTTTTTGATCTCTGCCATTTTGCTCTGCACACGTGACGCTAGTATGATCATCTCCATTTGTCACATGAGGACAGTCTGAAGGGCGAAATGTATCACAAAGCTTAACAGACTATGGAACAGACACCCCAAACCCAGGGCTATCCGACTCCAAGCTGGCGCTCCCGAGGCTATACGCTCTGAGCCCTGCAGGATGACCTAACTAACATTTGTTATGTTTGACCAGGACACTACTTTAAAAAAATTTTTAAGCTGGTTGTTGTGGTGTACTAGATGCCTATCCATTATCTATTTTTTCCTTCTTTGTTAGCAAAACTCCTCTTGGGGAAGGAAAAGAGAGGGACTTTGTCCAGCTAAAAACCTCCATTTCCCAGCCTCCCTGCAGATCAGAGGGGTCAGTAAGCAGAAGTGGTTGGATGGGGCTTCTGAGAAAGGTCTCTAAGGGGGCTGACCTGACAGGGGGTCTGCCTTTCTGTCCCGATACTTTCCTCTTTTTACCTGCCTGGAAACGTGCATATGGTTGGTGGCTAGAGCTCGAGCAGTCACTGTGGCCCAGGGGGACCGGAGGTCATGCACTAAAGCTGGCCTCCCACCCACGCTGGAGAGGAACCACACCACTGGGCTGCTGACCTCTAGGTTTCTTTAAGTGACAGACACTTCTATGTTGTTTTAGCCTGTTATTAGCAGTTATGAGCAATTCTGAATCATTACAGCTGCTAGCATTTAAAACTTAGGAAAGTCCACATTAAAAAAAATCTGAATTTTAGGAGAATCTTGAAAAATCGGAAAAGCTGGCGATACTGAGTTTGTCTGCATTTCTTGCACGCAACGGTCAGCTGGACCTGAGCAGAAGCTGTCTAGTCTCTGCTTCACATGTGTGCATCTCCTGCCCGGGCCCTGTGGCAGCCTGGGTTTGTGTTCTACAGTGCTCCCTAGGGCTGCCCCGCTAGCACCAGTGACCCTAATGATGTAGGAAGCCCATCTCTCCAAACATCAACAGCTCCACCTTCAAAATGGATCCAGAACCTGCCTGCAAGATTCTTCCCCACTCCTGGGCTCTCGTCCCAGACATCCCAGACTTGTCCATCATCATCTCCTGCCCGAACTATCCCAGTGGCCTCTGCCCTAGTCATCGCACCCTTCCCCTCCCCCGCCCCCGTCTGTTCCCCACATGCAGCCATAGGGAGACTGAACCTGGGAGGCAGGTCAGGACCCTCCCCTGTGGCTCCATCTCACTCAGGGTGCAAATCAGAGTCCTTATCATGGCCCACGAGTCCCACGCGATCTGCCCTTGTCACCTCTCTGCCTCACCTCCTTCCACTTTCCCTCAGTCACTCTGTTCCAGCCACATTGGCCTCCTGCCTGTTCCTCCAGTGTTCCAGGATTTTCGTACCTGCTGTTCTCTGGGCCAGGAATACGGTCCACAGTTTCCACACGGCTCCCTCCCTCAACCTCTTCGGCTCAGTACTAAAATGCATCGACTTAGGAGGCCCTGCCTGACCATTCCCTGCTGAAAGCTGCAACCCCCCACCGGGCACTCCATTCCCTTCTTCCCTGCCGGACTACTCTTCGGACTCTTCTCCACAGCACTTAGCATCCTACCACACCTTATGTGCATATTTCTCTTGTTGTATTGCTTGTCTTACCCTACTAAAGCATTAAGTGCTAGGAAGACAGAATTTTTGTTTAAGCTGGTCAATACTAGATCCCTAGGCTCTAGAAAGTGCCTGGCTCATAGCTACACCACACTCATATTTGCAGAATAAATGCTTTCTGTCGTCTCACGCAGCACAAGTGTTACGGAGTGCAAGCCGTGTGAGACGGTGGGTGTGGCTCGGCTCACTGTGTCCTCACAGCCCCCTAGGAGGGAGGTCTCCCTTCCTGATGCATCTGCAGTGTCAGAGCAGGGCCTGGCATAGAGTGAGTGAATGAGCAGTGGGATCTCAGAGACGAGCCGACCCCCACGCCCCACCCCTGTCACCTTTGCCCACGAAGTGGTCCTGGTAGTAGCGGGCGCCCAGGTCCACGTGCTCGATGCTGTACTGCCGGGGCCGGCTCTGAGTCCTCTGCTGCTCCTTGGGGACCTCCAGCACCGAGATGCTGGCGTTGGTGCGGTACGCGCTCAGGGCGGGCTCCGTCAGGTGGCCCTCGCCACCGCTCGGGGAGCCCACGGAAGCCCGGGAGAAGCTCACGTTGCGCTCACACTCGCCTCCAATCTCATTGCGGAAATGCGGGCAGCTGAGCAACAGGTCATTGCTGTTGTCATCGCCGAGGTCCTGCTCCAGGTTCTCCTTGCAGTTCAAATCCTCTGTGCTGGTGAAGGCTGGATCCAGGCCCCCTAGGCTGTGGGCCCGTGACGCGGTGAGGGACGCCATGGCCGAGGCAGCCGAGGCGGCCGAGGCACCCGTGGTGGTGTTCCGCCGCTGGGCCACAGACACCCTGTTGGCGGCCGCCTCGTTGAGGTCAAACAGCATGCTCTGCACATCGAAATGGGCAAAGCTCTTCTGACAGACCCATGGCCTGCTGGCTTCGGGGGGGCTCCGACCCTCTTCAGCCTCCCCCGGGGACCGCCCGGCCTCACCGTCTGGTTTACTGCTCCTCAGCTTCCGGAAGATGGATGAGTCCACCATGTCCCCACTGCCAAGGCCCCGCACGGGTTTCTTCCGGGCCTTCTCCTTCTCCTTCATGGGCTGCAGTGGCAGGAGACTGTCCTTTGAGGGCTGCCCATTGCGGAGGTCCCCCTTGGCTCCACTGCCACCCCCTATGGGGTGTGGGCCGGGATCTGCCCGCAGGAGCTCGGTGAGGTTCTGGGAGCCCCGGGCCTCGGGCTGCTCGCTGCGGAACTCGTTGAGAATGTCAAAGAAGCTCTGCTCAGGTACGCCCTGCACGTCGATAGAGGAGGTGCTCCCGTACTCGCGGAAGAGGGGCAATGCCCCTGTGTGCCGGGCTCCCCGTGGCTCCCCCGTGTCCTCCACGTCACACTCACTGAGGGTGATCTCGCTGCTGCTGCGCTGCTGCAAGGGGAGGAAGGCCCTGCCCGGGGACCGGGGCCACCCATCCTGGAATTCCACGTCTTTGGACCTTCTTCTGGAGAGTCGTTGGAAGGCTTTGGACCCTGAGGAACCCAGGGTGCTGGCAGGGAGCCGTCCATTCTGTACGTTCCTCATGGAATGAGCCACCTTGGTGGCCTTTGTGCCATCTGTATCCTGTGAGGGGCTTGGGTTGCTCTGCTCTCTCAGGGCCTCCCGCTTGGGTGGCCAGTCGGCCACTCTTGCGCGCACACCCATCTTAGGCATTGCAGGGGTGGTGGGGCTGGGGCGAGTGGCGGCGGTGGCTGGGCTCTCCCCAAGAGGCTGGGACATGCTGCCATTCTGGGCCCAGAATCCCACGGGAGCATAATCCCCTGTGTGTGGGCCGGGGAGGACATCGGCCCCCCTGGCCCCACAGCTGGCTGCCAGGTCCACACCATCGCTGGGAATGGGCCGATAGGTGGTCATAGTCCACGGGCGCTGGAGTGCTGCTGGCCCCCGGAAGCTGTGGTGTAACCCTATGGGGTCCCCTGGCCCTCAGCCATTGTTCAGGGCCGCCAGTCCCAGGATGAAGGATGCTGGTCCCTGAAACCTGACGGGAAGGTCGTGAGCCTGTGTAGTGCAGTTCTCCACCATCGCTGTGCACAGCCAAGCCAGGACAACCTCGGAGGCAGGTGCTGTCCTGGGGGCTCCAGGCTGGGAGCTCAGCAGGGCAGAGCAAGTGGCAGTCGCAGGCGCCGGGCAGCGGGCGGCAAGGGCGTCGTCCCCGCCATGCTGAAAGCGGAGAAAAGGAAAATGTGAGATGTGATGAACATGTTATTGCTCCCAGAGAATGGGAAATGTGACTTTTTTTGGACAGCTTTACTCATTAAAAAAACTTTTTATTATGGAAATTTGCAAACATATTCAAAAGCAGAGAGAGGACTATGATAAGCCAACCCCCAGCTAAAACAACCATCAACTGTTTGCCATGCCTGTCTCATCCATCCCCTCATTTGTTTGTGACAATATTTTAGGCTAAATCCTAAAGGTCATTTCATCTGTAATTAATTTAGCTTGTATCTCTAGCAGATAGGGTCTTTACAAAGTAGCCGTGATCCATTACCATAGCCAACTAAATTACTAGGAAGTCGTTATCACACACAACCCTGTCTGCATTACACGTCCCCACTGTCTCACAGGTGTCTCTTGTGATTGGCTTGTTCAAATCAGGATCCAAACAAGATCTGTCCCCTGCTTTGGAAGATATTTTTCTGAAGCGTCTTCTACTCCATAATGGCCACCCTTCCTTTATTGATGCTATTTAATTATTGATGGGAAGGGCTCACTTGTCCTGTGGCTTTTCCCATTTTGGAGATCCCTGTGGTGCCATTTAACATGTCCGTCTGCCCCCTGTATTTCTTGTGGACTGGTGGCTTCACATAGAGCCCAGACTGTTGTCCACCTGCTCTGTATTCTGCCCAATCGGCCACTCCACCAGTTAGGAAGTGAAATGACAGATGAGTCGACATGAGCACCAGCAGACTTTGGGGAAGGAAGCCACAGAAGGAATGTCTCTAGAAACCTATCCGGTGAGCAGATACTGTGAGCTGGAAGCCAGATCCCATCACTTCTTTGCTTAGATCTCTCCAGTGATTCTTTATGACATGAGAAAAAACCCAAACCCCTCCCCCTGGTCCCTAAACCCCCCAGGACCTGGCCCCTGCCAGCGTCCTTGATGTCCCTCCCCATCCCTGAGTAAGCTCTGACATCACTGGCCTTCTTTTTCTATTTCTTTTTTTAGAGACAGGGTCCTGCTCTGTTGCCCAGGCCGCTGGAGTGCAGTGGCACTATCACAGCTCACTGTAACCTCGAAGTCCTGGGCTGAAGCAATCCTTCTGCCTCAGCCTCCTGAGTAGCTGGGACCACAGGTGTGTGCCACCAGGTCTGGCTAATTTTTTATTTTTACTTTTTTATAGAAATGGGGGTCTGTGTTGCCCAGGCTGGTGTCGAACTCTTGGCCTTAAACGATGCTCCTGCCTTGGCTTCCTAGAGTGCCGGAGTTACAGGCGGGAGCCACTGTGTGTGGCCAACACTGGCCTTCTCTTCTGTTCTTTTGACGTACTAACCCTTATCCAGGACATCTGGATATCCTCCCTCAGTTCTCCACCAGGCTGGTTCCTGTCCATGATGTCAGCTCTTCAATGCAGGCTTCCCAGACCACGCTATATTGACAGAGAAGCCCTGTCTCCTCAAAGCCTTTCTCAGTCACCCACTCTGCTTGCTGACTCTCCACCACTCGAACGCTCACTGACGTATCTGCAATGCCTAGAACAGTGTCCAGGACACTCGTTCACTATTCATCGTGTGAACCAGCAGCCAGACGGCCTCTGCCTAATCTAAGGACATCCTGACCTGCAGGGCCCTGGGGAAGCACGTTCAGGGTCAGCAGTGTAAAACACCCTGCGGGATCACTTCCCGTTGTCTCTACCTTGAACTTCTAGAAGGTGAGACCCCTGCTGGAGACGAAGGGGAAAGTGGGCCACCGTCTGTGATGGAAGCTGTTGCCTGCCCAACAGCCGTGCCCCTGTCCTCCTGCCAACAAAACCGATCTTGTTCAGGGCAGCAGAGTGCTGGGTTGGGCTGGGCACCCGGCTCGAGGTGACCCATAACTTTTCTTTCCCTGGGAACTAGAGCGGGAGGTGGCCATTTTGGTCAAGCTACTGGTGTTCCCTGTGCAGAGAAGTGGAAGGCCTGTGTGAGTGTGGAGGGCCATTTCCAACCTGTGCCCAGAGGTACGGAGTGAACTGGCAGAGAGAGCCTGAGACAGCAACGTGAAGCAGGTTCACGGAGCAAGATGGAGAGGAGAGCCTACGGCCTCTGCGGAAGTGAGAACAGAAAGAGAAAGGGGAGGCGCAGGGTGGGGAGCAAGGGGGCACCCCTCTTCCCTGAGCACAGGAACGGTCCTAAAGATGTCGCAAGGCAGCAGTACAGGGATGGGCTAGAGAAGGGGGAAGAAACTGGAAAACCCACAGGGTTGGGTTACTTAAGGTAGGTGGGAGAGAGGCCAGGGGGCGCCTGCAGTGAGCTGGACAGCAGGGGCACCTTCTGAAGGGGCAGGGGGGCCTGAGCTCCCGCTAGCTGAGCCTCTCGGGAAGGTGGATGCCAGATCATCTGATTTTTCCAGAGAAACCAGAAATCTAGAATTGTATGCAAAATCTCCCAATTTGAAAACAAAAATAACAACAAACAACCATGCAGACATCTCTGGAAGAATTTTCAAGAAACTGCTAACAGTGGTTGCCTCTGGGGAGGGGACCCACGTATCTGTCCCCACCACTCGCAGACCCTGCCCCTGCTTCATTCTCCTCAGCATTTATGAATCTACTTACTTATCTCTCTGTTTTACTACTGATCCTCACGTTGTGAGAATGTAAACTACTGTTACATACTCGTTATCAAAATGTGTTTTGAAAGAAAGGGAGAGGGGGTGTCTTCCTTTTCAGTGCATACCACCAGCTACTTTTGAATTATCTGTGTGTATTTCTAGTCAATAAATAAATATGGTTAACACTTGAACAACATACGGGTTAGGGGCACCAACCCCAAAGCAGTAGAAAATCCATGTATAACTTTTGACTCCCCCAAACCTAACTACTACTAATAGCTCACTGTTGACCAGAAGGAAGGCTTATTGATAATATAAACAGCCAATGAACACATATTTTATATGTTCTATGTATCACATACTATATTCTTACAATAAAGTAAGCTAGAGAAAAGAAAATGTTATTAAGAAAATCATAGGAAAGAGAAAATATATTTACTACTTATTAAGTGGAAGTGGAGCACCATAAAGGTCTTCGTCCTCGTCTTCACATTGAGAAGGCTGAGGAGGAGGAGGAAGGGGAGGGGTTGGTCTCGCTGTCTCACTGGTGGCAGAGGGGGAAGAGGTAGCGGAGGTGGAGGGGGAGGCAGGCATGCTTGGTGTAATTTTATGGAAATACATCATAATTTCTGACTTTTTTGCTTTTTCATTTCTCGAAAAAATATTTCCCTATGGTACGAATCCTTTTTCCACTGTTCGCTTTATGAACAGTTTTGGTGCCCATATCATAGGTGGGTCTGTGTCGTAAGAAAAGTCGAAAGCAGTCTTGAATAGCTGGAACCCTTCTGCCAGACTGTCCAATGTCAACTTGTTTTCTGGCACTGCTTCCTCTAAGTCTTCCCCCTCACTGCCTGGCACTGGATTCGAAGCGCCATCTCCATCAAGTCATCTTCTGTTAATTCCTCTGGTGTGGCGTCTATTAGCTCAAATTTCTCCAAGATCCAGATCTTGAAACCCTTCACTGCCGCCTCCCCCCTCCTTTGCCATCTCCACAATCTCTTTCATGATTTCCTTGATCGGCTCTGTTGTAAAGCTGCTGGGTTGCAAATCCTGTGAAGTCACGCACGACATCTGGACGTAGTTTTCTCCAGCAGGAATTTATTGTTTCTGGCTTGATGGCTTTTACGGCTTTTTCTGTGACAACAATGGCATCTTCAGTGGTGTAATCCTTCAGACTTTCATGATGTTCTCTCTCTTGGGGTTCTCTTCCTTAGCACTGACAATCCTCTCCACAGAGCACTGTGTGTCATGAGCCTTAAAGGTCCTTATGAGCCCTCAACCTAGAGGCTGAATTAGAGACATTGTGTTTGGGGGCAAGTAGGCCACTTTGATGCCTTCAGTGTTGACTCACGGGGTTCCGGGTGGCCTGGGGCATTGTTCGACAACAAAAGAACTTTAAAATGCAGCTTCTTACTGGCAAGGTAATTCTCGACTTCAGGGACAAAGCATGGATGGAACCAATCCAGAAACAGGGTTCTCACTGTCCACACCTTGTACGAGCAGAACAGTGGCCGCTGGTGTTTATCTTTTCCCGTCAGGCTCAGGGGTCAGCAAGTTTATGGGTAAGGGCAGTCCTGCTCATAAACGCGACAGCACTGGCACAAAACAGAAGAGTCAGCCTACTCCTTCGCGCCTCAAAGCTTGGTGCTCACTTCTCTTCCTTACTAAAAATGTCCTTTGTGGCATTGTTTTTCTGAATAGGGTACTTTTGTCCGCATTAAAAACCTGTTCAGGCAGATATCCGTTCTCCTCTGGGAACTCGTCTGCTCTCTCTTTGTTGGCAGAAGCTGCTTCTCCTGTTATCTTTTGACTTTTTTAAAAATTTTCTTTTTTTGTAGACGCAGGGCCTCACTATGTTGCCCAGGCTGTTCTCAAATTCCTGGCCTCAAGCAATCTTCCCCCCTTAGCCTCCCAAAGTGCTAGGATTACAGGCATGAGCCACCACACCTGGCCTATCTTGACATTTTTAAAGCCAAGCCTCTTTCTATTATAAAATTATCAAACCATCCTTTGCTGACATTGGATTCTCTAGCTTTAGATCCTTCACCTTCCTTTTGCTTTAAGTTGCCACATAATGACTTTGCTTTTTCTTGAATCATAGTAGAGTCTACAGGTATGCCTTTCTTATAGCAATCCTGCACATAAAAGCTGCATTTGCAATACGAGATAAAAAAAGTGTTTCACAAAAAGTGCAAGGTCTTCATGCCTGCTGGTGTAGGTGCAGCAACGGCTTCATAAATTTCCTTTTAGTTTTTTAAAGTGGTCCTTACTTCATTTATCTTAAGATGGTGGGCAACCACAGCCATAGGCCTCAATCTCTGGTACACATCAAGCAATTCAGTTTTTCCTTGACATGTTATGACTTTTCTCTGGTTCTTGGGAGCACTTCTGGCATCACTTGTGGCATTTCTTATGGGTCCACGGTGTTTATTGAGAGTTTACAGTATTGCACTAACCAAGATGAAAAATACGCGGGAATTGCAAGAGATCACTTTTTACTGCCATACGCAATTTATGGGAGAGAGGAACTGTTCACGTGGAGATTCCAAGCATCACATGCATATTAAACTGGTACTTGCAATACTGGAGCTCACCCCAATAGCAACAGCAGGTGACTATGAAATGAAGACAGTGGTACAGTATGTGCTACAGCTAATTTTATGCAGTTATGATTTAACACGGCATCTTTACATTTGTTTACACTTCTCTTAAATGCAAATGCATGGTCTGTGTTTATGTGTATAAATTTTCATAAGTTTTACCTGTTTACAATAGATTTGTGTATATTTTATGGTAGTAAATAAAATAGGCTAGTCTCTATATATGTTTTATGTACTCATCATATACCTAACTTATTCTTAAATTTTTCAATATTTTCAGGCTACCCAGCTCATCTGTGAGTTCTTTTCAAATTGTCACAAATCTCCAAAATTTTGTCCAATATATTTATTGAGAAAAGTCTGTGTGTAAGTGGACCCACGCATTTCAAACCTGTGTTAAGGGTCAAGTGTACTTCTTAAGAACATTGCCAACAAAAAACATGATGAGGGTTCACAAAATAAGTATGTGGGCTGGATTTGGACAGGGGCAACCTCTGCTGACTAGTCAGCTGCCCCTTTGCCAGAGAAAACTGAAATTCTTTTGTTCGTGATATGTTTGCTCCACCACTACACTGTCAGTTCCAGAATGGCAGGGGCGTCTGCCATGAGGGCCTGAGCCCAGCCCCACACTCCACTAGGGGCAGGATCCCCGGTGGAGCTGGAGTGGTGCCCAGCGGAAGGCACCCTGCACTGTGACCTCGCCTTCAGTCAGCCTGGGCAGAATGCAAAGGGAAGACTGTCCTTTGAGGCCACATTTGGGGCTGAGAATACCAGTGACCCAGATGCGACCCTGACTTGCTTATGCAAGTACCTCCTGACAGATGGGCTTTGCTGATGGCGTTTTGCTTCCAGCTCAGATAGGAATCCTCAATCTGTTTTGCTCCCTTCTGTGAACATATACAGATGTTCTTGCAGGCCCTAGTCT
This sequence comes from Eulemur rufifrons, assembly GCF_041146395.1. Taxonomy (NCBI): domain Eukaryota; kingdom Metazoa; phylum Chordata; class Mammalia; order Primates; family Lemuridae; genus Eulemur; species Eulemur rufifrons. Next base: position 5,950,398 of record NC_091006.1, on the reverse strand, counting down.
CTTCGCACAAATCCCTTCTCCAAGCAGGTGCAGCTAAATCTTCCTGTGATGACATTCAGAGGCTCAGTGGCACCCATGACCTTGTTGGGATTCACGGACTGGTGCACACCTGTCTCTTTCCAGCTGCCTGCTACTCAGCTCCTCCTTCCTAAAAGCACCCAGATCTTCCTGAGGGGAACCCCTGTTATGAGAGCAGCATAGCACGTACGCAGGAACCATGCCTGGGCTCGAACCCTGGCATGCCATGGATGAGTTACTGAGACACTGACTCAGTTTCAATCTGTAAAATGGCGATGATATGACCACCTAGCTCATAGCCACCACTGTGACTACCATTCGGTCGTGTATCTTTGCCAGAGCTCTTTCCCTCCCCCGCCCCATTACAGAAGCACAGCTGGGGTGGGCACAGGACATGGGCTTAGCCAGCCCAGTGTCCTCTCTTGGGGCTGAAGAACGTCCTTGCATTGGCAGGGGTTGGGGAACTGGCTTTTCCTGTGCTGTGACTTTTGCTGGGGACCCCTGGCTCCTGCCTATTTCCTCTGGCCTCCTGTTGACTCTGTCAGTCCCCTGAGGACCGTGACTGACACACGGTGCTGTGCGAAGGCAGGCCACGGCGGAGCTGCAGATGGGAACGACCAGGGCAGCCTCAGCAACAGCAGCAAGACAAGGAGTAAGTGGCAGTAGGACAGCGTCAGCTGGGATACGTTTGGCCGCAAGTAACAGGATACTGGTCGACGGTGGCTCAGGCAATGAAGGCATTTAATTATCTCACGTAACCAGGAGCGCAGATACAGTGGCTCCAGGCCTGGTGCGGAAACCAGACGATGACATCAGGCACTTCCTCTCCTCTCCCTCGGCCTTTCTTAGTGTGCTGCTGGCTGACATCTTTTGGCTTGCTGCCTAATGGTCATAAGTCGGTGGCCACAGCCATACTTGTCACTGAACCATGGACAGGGGGAAAGACAGGGATGATGTCAGAGTGTTCTCTCACCCATCTGACCTTAGTCAGGAAGGAGACTCTTTCCCAGAACATTCCTCTCACCACAATACTTTCCTTTATGTCTCACTGGCCGGGACGTGGACACATGGCCACTCCAGTTACAAAAGAAGCTGGGAGAGCCAGAATCTGTGATAGTCCCAATTGCCTTTGGGCCAGTGGGGACTTATCAGGGTCTGTTAGAAGAGCAGCCTACCAGCCAGGTGCAGTGGCTCATGCCTATAATCCTAGCACTCTGGGAGGCCGAGGCGGGTGGATCGTTTGAGCTCAGGAGTTCGAGACCAGCCTGGGCAAGAGCAAGACCCCCATCTCTATTCAAAAAAAAAAAAAGAGCAGGCGACCAGTGGTGTATCTGTGGGTGTAAATGCTCCCAGACTGTCACCTGTGAAGTATCTGGGGGACCCTGAGACGGCAGAGTGCTTCCTTATCAGGCCCCAAAAGCCTAGAGGCTAGAACAGTGAACAAACAAGCTCCACGGTCTCGGTGTCCTGGCTCCTCTGCTCCGAGGGGGCCACAATACCGACCCCTCCACACTCCAAGTCCTGCTGGCTCCCCCTAAGCAGGTCCAGGTCCATCACCCACTCCCACGACCTGCCCTAGCCTGAGCGCCATGGCTTCTCACTGGACGATGGCACCTCGGCCGCAGGGGCTCCTGCTCCCCCGCAAGCTCCTCCACACAGCAGGCTCAGCAATCCGAGGGTAACATTCAAAATCCTCGCCTCAGCCCCTGCTCTCATGAATTTACTTCCAGAGAATCCAGAGAAATAAGAGAACAGAAGGCAATTTCAAAGGGTGGTCAGCACTGTAAAGAAATAAAATGCCACAGCACGACAGGGGGGGGTTGGGAGGGGTCTGGGAGACTTGGTGGAGGGGGTGGTGTCTGAGCGGGGATCCGCATGAAGGTGGGGCACCTGCCCGGCGCCAGGTGTGCTATGAGTGAGGCTGCCGTGCACCGGCAGGAAAGCTGGGAGCAGCCAGTGTCTGAGGCTAGATGGGTCGTCCAAGGTTCTCTTCCCTCGCGCAGCTGTACGTTAGAAGCACTGGGGGAGCTTTTTACAAATGCAGGTGTCTGTCCACACCCCATCTCCAGAGATTCTGAATCAGCTGGTCTGGGGCGAGTCTAGAGCGAGCCTGGGCCTGATTGTTTCTTAAGAGCTCTGCAGCTCATTCTAATGTGCACACAGGGAAGGAGCAGAGAATGCAGAGAGCGGGCCTGCCACCAAGCCCAGAGAGGCAGTAAATCCAGGCTGGTGGGCAGGTGAGGGGCGCCAGAACATGAGCTAGAGCAGGCCCCACAAGGAGGGGGAAGAGCAGGTGCAGTCTGGGAGGACCAAGTGGTACACAGGGGTGGATGCTGCTGAGAGGGTCATATATGGTGACAATTATCGGTATGAAGGGCACTGGCGACCTTTGCAGGAGACGTTTTAGCAGCCCACAGCTCCTCCCCATGCCACCAGGCTTCCTCCTGCCAGTCCCCCCGTACCCAGGCAGAATTCCTCCCTTCCTCCCTCTGCTGAGCCCCCAGGGCTCTGCGTGCACCCTCCACCGCAGGGTTTAGCCCACTGGAGTTTTAAACCTCAGAGTATCTTCGTCCTCCCTAGACTCTGAACAGATGCACGGCTGCAGTAGAACGGGGGCTAACGTATTTGTTCTTGCACGTGGGTCGGGGAGTGGAGACGGATACTGTGGTGACGGTGGTACTAATGACAAGGTTAACATTGACGCGCTCTCCCGGTGCGCCAGGCTCGGGGTGACACGCTGGCGTGCATTACCAGGTGTGTTCTAACGCCCGATCAAGTAGGGACTTCTACATGCCCATGGCACGGATGAGGCAAAGCTTATGTGGAGCAGCTGAGATCCAAACCTCAGCAGTCTGGCTGCCACCTCTTCGCCACTAGGCTCTGAATCAAAGGCAGTTCAAACGAGCGTGCTGCGGGAATATGTGAGTGACGCAACAATCTTCAAAATCAATTAATTCATGAGGACAAAATTCCTGGATGTCAGCAACAGCTCAGCAGATTCCAGGTAAAGAATCTGGCTCTTCCCCTCTGTGTCTTCCCCTACCTTACTGGAAGTTTAAGCATCCAGGGGACCACGTTAGAGCTCCCACAGGAGCAAAGATGGATGGTAATCTCGGAAATCTCATTAGGAAATGCCATGACAAAGTTTCTGTTCCACCAGCCCCAAGAGCAATGAGCAGGGCCTCGATCATGGCTGTGAAAACCCACACTTTCATATTTAACGTCCAAGATCCCAGAGGACCAGCGTTTCTAAATGAAATCTTCCCCAGTATCTAGGAGGGGCCCACAATCCTTCCCAGGGAGCAAGGCGACCCCACAGGGGCGAGGGTGGCCATTTGTAGCCGTTACATTCAAACCAGCGAGGCTTCTACTTGGGTCAGGGATCCCGAGCGACCTGTCCTGCTTTTAAGTGTATTAAATTGGTATAGTTTTTACCCCTGGGGGAATGGGAAGAATAAATTGGAATTATACATCAAAATTTTAGGCGTGCATTTTATTTTAATCCAGCAATTCTGTTGCCAGGAATCTGTCTCTTATTCACACCAGCGAACATCGAGACCGGCACACAGTGGTTTGACTGCAGGGACGGTCACACTGCTGCAATACTGTAGAGCTGGGAGCAGCCCCAACGCCCATAAGCAGAGGACAGGTTAAGCAAATGTGGCACCTCCAAGCCAGGAACACAGTGCATCTGTAGCAAAGCGAGGCAGAGCTATGTGTAGCGCGTGCAAGATGCCCACACAGCCCCAAGTGAACGAACACAGCTTGCGCTGATCTGTAGGCTAAGCACGTCGTGCGGCGCTTTGCACGCATTAACTCATTTAATTCTCAAGACAACCCTGTGAGGGAGGGACTAAGACCATCTGCATTTTAAAGCCAGTGCAACTGAGGCCAGAGGTTGAGTAACTTGCTCAAGGTCACTCAGCTAGAAAGAGGTGATGCTGGGATTTGAACCCAGGCAACCCAGCTTGATAGTTTATACTCTTTGATTCTGTGCTGCCACCGTGAAGGGAAGACACAAGTTGCAAAACAGTTCATATAGTGTGACCCCATTTGGTTTAAAAAAAGAAAAGAGGAGATGGAGATATTGTTAGCGAGTGTATCCCATGACTTCTTCTAGAACTTTCTCTGTGAATCTATAAGGAAATGCTAACTATTGCACAGGGCAGGAGTGTCTGAGGCTGCGATTAAGTTTTCAGTTTTAAAAGTGAGCATGTGAGGGAAAATACGAGCAGAGTAGAAACCACCCCCCAAAAAGCCCTTACCTTCTAGAACGCAGGGTCAGAATGGGAGAGACTTACCAGCTCCACGGATCTGCCTTGCTCCCATGAGTCTGAACAACATGCATCTTTCCAAATGGCAGATTCCTCTGTGGCGTGGCCACGTGCTCACACCCAGAGCCACCGACAGAAGGAAGGTGCACCCCCATCTTGTGTTCATGTGTTCCCCAGTGAAATGGGGTCTGTATTCACCCCAAATGCTTAAACTTCAATGTTTCCTCCTTTGTATTTATTAATATTTTGCTACCTAGTATAGTTACACATAGGTTAAATGCTCATATGATTACATGCTTATCTGAGAAAGATAAAATCTTTTAAAAAATAAATGGGTTAGTACCTTCATAGTTCCTTTTTTCTCTTACCACCAGACCTTGGAGATCTTTCCAGATGTGGCAGCTGTAGCACAGTGAACAGAAGCAAAGACTAAGCAAAGTTCAGTTCCCAGCTCTGCCACTTAACTAGCTAGACCTTGGGCAGGTGACTTAGTCTCTCTATGCCTCAGTTTTCCCATCTGTAAAATGGAGATAATAATGTGGCTGAACTCTTAGGAAAGTCATGCATTAATAAATGTAGAGACTTAGAATATCCCTGGCACACAGTGATATGCAAGTGTTAGTAAAAAATTATCATTTTTACTAATTTTTAAAAAAATCTCAAGCAAACCAAACGTGACCTTGCAATGAACCCTCGTTCCCCTGGGCTCAGGGGCCAGGCACCCAGGGCGGCTCACCTTGAGCAAGAGGAAGGGCAAGCCCCAGAGCCAGGGCCGAGGCGGGGCGCCTCACTCAGTCTCCCTGGGGTGGCTGGATCAGGCGAGGGTGGAGGGTGTCGTTACCCCTAAGAAGCACATATGGACTGAGCATCTTGTTCCAGTTTTGGGCACAGTCCCACTCACTTCAAATGAGACTATAAAATGCAACACTGGGAAGGGATGCTCCCTGGGGTATGGGCGCACATGCCAGGCCCACCCAGGAGCTACTGCCGTGTTTGCAGAGTGGGGATGATGCGACGGAGCCAGGCCAGGGGCCTGAACGGCTGCATGAGGGGCCTCTGCTGTTGAGGTGGCTCCTACTGGGGAGACTAAATCGGGGGCATAACAACCGCTGCTCCAGGCTGCCCTGGAGGGGTCTTGCTGGCTCTAGCCAGGCTCTCAGCCAAGCCACAGGCACTGGTGTGGCTGTGCTGCTTATTTAAAATCTTTTTGGTAGACGGCTGCTGCCCTGACCCCCCTGGGTGTCCACTGTCATCGTGTGGGGCCCACAGGAGCTGCTAGGACCCAGCTCCGGGTCTGCTCCCATGGGCCACCGCCCAGGCCAGACCGACGGTTAAATATTTAGTATGCCCGCCGCAGGCCTCACTCCTGTGGCCAGGCCAAGCCTCCTTTAGAAGATGGTGTCTTGTCAGCATGGAGCCTGACTTGCAAACTAATCTCAGCTAATTGCCACCAAAACCTGCTAAGATCACATCTGTTGGGCCTGGAGATTAAATCAATATTTGCCAATCTTGATTAAATAGAGCCGGGGAATCCTTGTAAAAGAACATCTGTTAAAGCTCCATTCTTTCCATCTTGCTCTTGGGGGGCCAGGCTGAACACAGCTCCAGCTCTGCCTGTCCCCATCTGAGGATAGCTTCAGGCTGAGGGGGGTGGGAGGTGGTGGCAGAGGGGCCTACCAGGAATGTCATGGCCAAGAAGGCTCCCTCAGGGTAAGGTTGGGGGAAGGGAGGGGAGGGCAGTGAGCTGGACACACACAGCTGGGCCTTGTTATCCCAGGTGGCACCCAGCTGCCTGCTGGCCCCCTGACCCAGGGCTGCTGAGAGCCAGGCCCTGTGCAGAGCATGTGACACAAACCACTGAGCCCAAGTCTTCTAATTACCCTCTGAGGTGTTGCTACTGTTGCCACAACTTCAAAGTGGGGAGACCAAGAGAGTCCATGAGAGAATAAGAGAAACTGGGACCTGAACCTAGGGCTGGCTGACTCCAGAGTCTGCCCTTGTGACCATTCATGGAGCTACCAATTTGAGAGCACAAGTTTTCAAAAACAAGGGCAAAAACCGGCATTTATGGAGCCAGGAGCCCAGGCTCGGAGCCCTGCTTTATTGGTCCAATTCCCCAAGCCACATACAACAATGGTGGCCCCCACTTAGTAAGCACTGGCCTCACACCTGGCCCTACTGAACCCACACAGCATACCTAGCAGGGCCCTGCTGTTCTCCCCACTTTACAGAAGGGAACATGGAGGCTTGGAGCAGCAAGTTACCTGTTGAAGATCACCCTGTGAGGCAAAAGGCAGAAGTAGGACTTGAATCCAGGTAAGTAGAACCTATGGCCACCATAAGCACTGTCATCTCTAAAAAGCAGGGACAGAGCCACGAACACAGTGGACACTCAATAAATGCCTGCCCTCTATCCCTGGGTGAGTTACAGCAGAAATTAGGCTTGTGCTCTGGAGTCACGTCGCCTGGGATCAAATTCTGGCCCCAACATGTACCAGAGAGGATAACAGTGCCACCTCGTCAGACTGCGGGTAGATCCGGTGAGGTGATGCCACAGGGCACTCCCACAGGAAAGGACACATGACAAGCACTCAGTACATCCTGACATCAATAACTGTGACAACAGCAGCTGCTGCACTCACAGTGCACCCATGGGGTGAGAGATGGGGAGCGGAGGTCAAACACCCAGACGCCTGCAAGCCACTGTTCACTGCTCTCTCCCCAGTACCCAAACAGTGCCACCACAGGGTGCATTTTCCCTAAGTCTTTTCTGAATCCATGGAAAAAAAAACCAACTCAAAACCAACAAGGCAACCAGTCAACCACCCAGCCAGATAACCAACTAGCCATCTAACTACATAACCAACTACCCAAACATCCAACCAGCTAGCCAACAAGCTAGTTAACCAGCCAACAAGTCTCGTGTTTCTGTGTCCGGTCCGTATCTCTCTTCATTTCCACCCCATCTCTCTGCATCTCTTTCCCATGTTCCTGTGTCCCTGGCTCCATCTTTCCTGACCCCTGTCCTCCCACCTCTGCATATCCCTGTTCCCATCCCTCCACGTCCCTGTCCTTGTCCCTCTCTTTCTCTCACTCTGTTTTTCTCCATGTTTCTTGCATATGTGCACACACAGATGGCCACCGCCCTGTACATTTCTGGCCTCTGAGTCACAACTCCATGGTAACTCACCACTAAGAGTGTGTCCCAGGCCAGGGAGCCTCTGTCTGGTCCCTCTGTTAACCTCTTCCCAGGTTCCAAGTTCCCAGCATCTGCAGGGACGGGAGAAGCTAAGGAATTGGCCAAGATTATTTAAAAAAAAAAAAAAAAAAGTGGGGTCAGATTCTAAAACATCCTCTAAATAAAACAATGCATGTGTAGCATTGTTCCAGTCCCTAATTTCCCTGTATTATTGGCAGAATTCAAAACTGCCTGGTCCAGTCTCGCCCCCACCCTGAAGTGCAATCTTACAAGGGAATTGGTTACTTTAATCAGAGAACAAACTCAGAAACCCCAAGAAGAAGTAACTCAGAAGAATGGCATATTCTCTTTCACATTAAAAAAAAAAAAAAAAAAAAATCAGTATTTAAAAAAACCTTTGGGGGCAGGGCCTCAGCATGCACATTGCTCTACCCTTATATTTTCCCTTAATTAATTAATTATCCCTCCCAAAGTCACGCGCCTCCACCACTTAGGCAAGACCACAGCCCACTGTAGTATTATTTATTGAATATGGTCCTTTCAATCAACTCACTTATGAAACCCTTAATATCAGAGTTGGATCCATTATATTTTTTCTAACACTCTTTAAACCAAATGCACAAATATTAAAACTCATAAATCCTGTCTATCAATGCAAATGAGCTTTCGTACCAGAAGTACTGACATCCAAACCAGATTGCACCTCCTCGACATGACACTAAGCAAAAAAGCCAGACAGAAAGACGGTTTATAATTCTGTTTTTATAAAGTTCAAAAACAGGCAAACTGGAACCATGTTATTTAGAGTTGCACACATGGGGACAAAACCTTTGGAAAGCTGGGAAACGGTGACCATCGAAGTCCAGAGGGAGAAGGTTCTGGTGGCGAGGGCCCATGGGGGTTCTGGGGTGCTGGAAGGTTCTCGGTTCTTGACTCTGGGTTACAGGAGTGTTTGCCTTACATATAATTGTTTGCTAAGATGTGTATTTACATTTTATGCACTTGTCTGTATGTACACTATATTTCACAATAACAAAGTTTTAAGAAGTCTTTTGTGTTGTATGAATTATTTTTAGTGAGACTGTGCCCTTGCATTACATATGTAATTTTAAAAAATACATAAATGAATTTAAAAATCTCAGTTGTTTGATCACCCTCTTTGCCACCTCATCAGTCTCTCTTATGACCCTGGCTTGAGATTCACTTTCTCTCCTACAAAAGGTTTCCACTCCCAGAACCGGCAGGGCCACTTCACCAGCATGAAGACAAACATCCCAGGCAGGCTGGGGGATGTGCACTTCCTCCAAGCTCACAGGGAGGCAGGGAGAACAGGGCTGCACTCACAGGGGCAGTTTCCAGGACTACTTGCCACATGACATCTGGGGACAGGGGAGAAGGGACCTCCACCCACCTGACAAATGCAGGAGGGCTCCTGTCTTCCTTCCCAGGGTGGGGAGAGGCAGGTGTAACAGGGGCTGTGGAGCCAGGCTGCTATGAGGAACGTACATCCCAGCCCTGCCCCTGCAGTGATGCCACAGAAGGCTCCAGAAGGGCTCCAGTTTTGACCCTTGACTGGGTGCAAAGCCTCTTCTCAGGCCAGAGGGACTGGCTGGCAGATGGCGCAGGCCCGCTGCTCTGTTTGCACAACACCATGACCAAACACCCTTCCCCGGCTGCTCGCAGGACAGGCACCCAGACCAGGCGGAGGAAGACAGGCTGGAAGGGGAACCCTTCCAAATGAGCCCAGGACACTAGGAAATCGGCCACTCTCCCAGGACAACAGACTTTTTAAAAAATGTTCACAGTTGGTGGAAGCTTTCTAGAGGCAATTTGGCAATAGCTTTAAAAAATGTTCTCACCCTCTGAACCAGTAATGCTACTTCTGGGAATTAATTCCAAAGAAATAATTAGAGGTGAAGAAAAAAGTTCATGGCATTGGTTATAAGGCCAAAAGAAAAGAACCAACCTCAATGACCAACACCACCAGGAACAAAATTAAATAAATTACTGCATATCCTCATGACAGTAAATATTTATAGGATGTATTCACAGAAAAAAGACTGCAAAGAAATTCTCTACATTTAGTGCTGGGACTACCAATGATTTTTGAAAATTTGTTCTTTATATCTTCCTATATTTTTTCAAATTACTTGCATGAATATGTTTCAAAATCAGGAGGGAAAAAAAACCCAAACAAGTTTTCATTCATTTAATTTACTTCTATTCACTAGAAAAATATTTCCTGAGATCTTACTATGTAATAAATAGTAAGGCAGTGAACAGGCAGCCCCTTCTCTGCCCTTTGACTAGAGGGGAGACAATTAGTTAAATGTACTAACCAAGCACACATGTCAGTATAGCAAGGTAAGGAAAGGATAAACTGATAAAGGAAAGAACAGGCCATAGGGTGGTCATGGAAGGCTCCATGGAAGCTGTGTTGTTTAAGCCTTGAAAGATGAGAGGATGGCCAAGGGAAGGGGTGTTGGTGGCGGGTGGCGGGACGGGGGAGGGACAGATGGACAGCAAGTACAAAGATCCAAAGGGTTTAGGAATCTAATCTGAAGGTGATTTCCATGGCAGCACACACAGGGGACAAAACCTTTGAAGAGCTGGCAGGTTCAGGGAGGTGGGGCAGTGGCCTGACTGGCTGCCATGGAGATAATGCATGAGGGCAGGGAGCCCCCCTAGGAGGCTGGGGTTGCCATCCACATGGGGGACAAGAGCAGCCCAGCCCAGAACTGGGGTGCTGCTACTGCAGAGAAAGGGACAGACTGAGGCAGATTTGACTGTGCCTCACAGTGACAGGAGCGCCCGGCATTCAATCCCTAGCTGAGTACGTGGTGGTACTGGGCGCAGGGCCAGATGCTGGCCACAGAGATGCAGCCCTCACGTTGTTCAGACCAGAGGGGGAGAGAGACGAATAATTGAGCCGGTTCAGGGCAGCGTGTTTCGGCTCTGACAGTCGGCTAGTAAGGCTGGGTTCCACTTTAAGGAAACTGGACAATTTTCCAAACAAAAGCCAGCCTCAGCCTTCCTATGGGGTGGGATGTATTTCTAAGTCCTTCCCATCTAGGTTTTCACAGACCAGTCCTCAAGAGACCACAGGGCAGGCAGCGTCACTCCCAATGGGCAGAAAAGGAAGTTGGGCACAAAGCGGTGGCGTTCTTTTGACACCAAGAACCAGAACTCGGGCCCACAGCGTGAGAATACTGCACCTCCACTGCGGGCTGCTTCAGGGCAGGCACCCTGGACTCCACTGCAGGTTGTCAAGTCCAAGCTCACTCTCCTCTTCTTCTTGAGAGAAGCCCAAACTTGTGGGGGCAGCAGGATCCCCAAAGGCTTGCTCTCCTGGAATCCCTGGCAGCCAACTATGTGTCCATTTCTGGCCGATGAGAGGTAAGTGGCCGTCTGCTGGGGGTCGGGGAAGGGGCCTTTTATTGCTTTCCTACAAACAGGAGTAGCTACAGCTAGCACACCTTCTCCACCCTTCTCCTGTTCCTGGGATGTGAATGCCGTATGAGGAGGTGTAGAGGGCATCTTGGGGTGGCCGAAAGAGCCACACTGAGGATGGCAAGGTGGGGCCCTGCCCCGGTCTGCCTACACCCCCTTTCCTTCCTGTGAGCAAGAGACCAGCTGCTGCCCTACTGAAGCCACTGCTTACTGGTTTTCTGCTACATGCAAAGTGCAATCTTGGCTGATGGAGGTCCTGCCCAGATCCTCATTTCACAGATAAGGAACATGAAGCCCAGCAGGGGAGGTCACTAGGCCAAGGTCACACAGAGCCAGGAAGAGACAGACGGGAATGTAGCCTGTATTCCTAACCACCTCACACTAGCACCTTGAATGTTAGTTGCACGCACTGGCTTTGGAGAAACCTTGGTTTCAGTTTGCTTCTCTATCTAGTCCTTCACTTGCCCATTCCTACTAGAAAGATGAGTATCACAGAATGTGGACACCTCACTGTCCACTCACCATCACCTAGGACTCATGGCAGGTGCTCAACACACACCTGCTGAATGAGCAATGACTGCACGCACGGGTAGGTCCTGCAACTGCTCTGGAGAATGGGAATGACAAGGGTGGCTTCGCAGCACGCTGCAGGATGCAACGAGGAATGACAGTAAAGCCCAGCGCCCAGCGTGCGTGGTTCTGTTATCACCACACTGAGCCTGTGCGTTGCCTCTTCCAAAGACCTCTCCTCATGACCCGAAGGCTTCACCAACTCTAGGCTACTTTTGCTTTTTAAACTTGGATTCAAAGATGGTTTCTCAACACAAATTAGCTATAACTCACATGGCGATCACCTCCCAGGACTTGCAACTGCTCTGCAGCTGCCGCGGCCTCCCTGCCTTGTGTTCCGTCAGCAGCTACTGCTGAGCTCTTTGCTACTCTGCCTCTTCCTTGGCCCAAACCCCCTCCTGGGTGATGTCTTCCCTCTGGGAAGCCCTGTGGCCCTCCCCATCTGGACCACCCTCTGGACTTTCCCCCATCTTCTGCCTAGTGCCGGTCCCTGATGGGGTGTCTGCAAAGGCTTCCTGCCTGGCATTCCTGGTGGCTGCTTCGTGTAGATGCATTAGCCAGCCCTGCCCCCACAAGACCCAGGCCTGTGGGCCGGCACCACGCCTACCTGCTGCCTCCCAGAGAGCTCCTGGCACACTGAAGAGATACTCAAATACATCTGATGAATGGAAGAATGAATTCAAGAGTGAATCACACTGGCTAACATTTCTATGGGGCACCCTATGGGGCAGGCACTGCTCTAAGTGCTTTATATACACGAACTCACTGGATCTGCCCAGCCCTCTGAGAGAGGTGCTAGTGGAATATCATTCCATTTTATGCATGAGAAACTGAGGCACTGAACGAAGTAACTTGTGTAAGGTCGCATTTTCATAAGGCTGGTAGGTGGCGAAGCTGGGTTCAAATCCTGAAGGCTGACTTCAGAGTCCATGCTCTGACTTCTGGGCTCATCCTGACTTGTTAAATGAATAAAGGTACCAACACCCACGACATGTCCTGCGCCAGAGCAAACACTCTCACTGGCCTCCCCACAGCTTTCAACTGCCTTCTCCTTTGCTCCCCTGCCCATTCTGAGGGTGAAAAAGCCACTCACTTTTCCAGCTGATAAATCAGTCTGCTAGAAGCTGGAGAAAGCTTCTGGGAAGCTTCCTGACAAAAGAGAGGTATAATGGCCCTGGCTGGCCCTGCTTCCCATCTTGTGGCTAAGAGAGGATGTGATACTTGGAGCCACAGCAGCCGTCCTGCAACCATGAGGAAAAGGCCAAGATGATCTTACAAACACAGATTTGGGGCCCTGACATGTGAAACCCTGAACCAATCCTGAAACTGCCCTTTCTTTTGGCTTCTAGCTAAATAAGCTACCGTGAGTTTTCTGTTACTTACATTTGACATTGTGGCAGAAAACATTTAGAAATCGGTATGGCACAGTCAACGAGCAATCAGAATGGCCTGTCCACTGCTGTCTCTCAGCACTAGATTACAGAAGAAACTCTGATAATTACCCATGTGGACTGCTTAGGGGAGGGCCTGGGGCATGCCGGGGATGCTCGCTGGCTGCTGTCACCATCGGCCTCTTACTGGTTCCTTGCCTCTCAAATGGTGACCATTGTCTAGCTCTGCTTTAATGAATCTCTAATGAGATAAAATCTTAAAAAGAGCATAAAGCGTCATGCAAGCAAATGCTCATTCTTGTCTTGGACTCCGTATGGCAGCAGCTAAGAGCATGGACTCTAAACTCAGGCTTCCGTGTGACCCCGGACAAGTCCCTTAATCTCTGTGCCTCAATTACCTCATTTGCAAAATGGAAGTAATAAAAGTACCTCCTTCATAGGGCTGTTGTGAAGACTCAATGAGTTAATATGCAAAACTCTGAGGGCAGGGCCTGGGACAGGTAAGCCCCATGAGTGTCAGCTGCTACTCCTACTACTACCATCACTATCATATGGATTACATGGGGCGCCATTCCCTAGGCTTGTGGCCTTAGGCAAGTTACTTAACTCTCTGGGGCTAACAGCAGTACCTGCCTCACAGGATTATTATGAGAATTAAACATCAGCTCCAGGAGGGAGCACAGCACAGCTCCCACCCCCGTCTGCCCAGTGCCCAGCTGAGTGTGTGGCTGCCCACCAAATGCCAGCTTGTGCTGCTCGGCGGTGTGACGTTCCTCTGGCCTCTCCTGTGGTCCAGGACACTGGTACCTCATACAGGGGCATCCTGAGAATACTCCATGACCCAGGACTCTCCAGTCAAGCAGACTGGCTCTGCCTGCTGGCACACAGCGTCCTCAGGAGGGCTTTTAGGTCAGGGAACAGCTCTGTCCCACAACCAGGAACAAAAGGCAGTGTCTGCTCTGAGTGTGGCAAGGGGAAGCTTGGAGTGGGCTCCTTTGGAAAAGGAAGAACTCGTAACCACGGAGGTCTGTCCCAGGCACAGTGACCAGCAGTTGGCAGGCAATGCCCAGAGAGCTACCTCGGGTTACCCTGGCAACCAAGGGACCACAGTGTCAAGGATGGTGCTTATTACT